>NW_022436942.1:27291570-27328259 GCF_009761245.1 Sapajus apella | reverse complement strand
AAAAAAAAAAAAAAAAAAAAAATCATATTAGGTAGATACTATCCTTACCTTTTTTATAGATGAAGAAAATAAAGGTTAAGAGAGGACAAGCAATTTTACAAGAAACATGCAACTGGTAATGAGCAGAAGCAGGACTTGAATCTAATTTTGTCTGATTCCAATATCCACTCTTAATTACTACACCATTCTGTCTCTAAATTTACCTGCAACAAAATTGGTGAGGAGAGGTCAGGCATGGTGGTTTATGCCTGTAATCTCAGCATCTTGGGAGGCCAAAGTGGGAGGATCTAGTGAAGCCAGGAGTTTAAGACCAGCCCTGGCAACATAGTGAGACTCTGTCTCTACAAAAAGTAAAAAATATTTGCTGGGCATGGGTGGTGCACACCTGTGGTCCCAGCTACTTGGGAAGTTGAAGTGCAGGATGGCTTGAGCCCAGGAGTCCAAGGCTCCAGTGAGTTATGATCACACCACTGACCTCCAGCCTAAGTGAATAAAAATAAAGATATATAGGGAAGCAGATTCCAGTTTCCCTCAGTTACATACTCAGCTTTAACCAATCTGGTTTTAAAGAAGTTCCTCCTCCTAACCAATAAATCCCACCCTCTGTTCTGAGTCCATTTCCTCTTATTATGACTCTAGTGTAAAAGAGTAGGGTGAATGTGCTCACTTCGGCAGCACATATACTAAAATTGGAATGATACAGAGAAGATTAGCATGGCCCCTGTGCAAGGATGACACACAAATTCTTGAAGCGTTCCATATTTTGCGCAGTCTGGGAAGATCATTTCAGTATCTGCTAACTAGCACTAAGGAAATAGTGAGTCTAAGCAAAAAAAAAAAAAAACAACACACACACACACAGAGTAGGGTGGATGAACACACTACAATATGACTTTTTGTGCACTTTTCACTCACTTCCACTCTTTCTAGTCTGCTGTCTGCTCTTTTTCATACTTGCATTCCGTATAATAATAGCAGCTACCATTCATTGGTACCAATTCTGTGCCAGACACCACACACATACATACATCGGTCCCTCCTCCAAACTCTCTAGGATCTCAATTCATATATAACACTTCGAAGGACTTAGGTCTGATGGAGAGCTCCCTTTGCCCACAACGGGGAAGCAGGACATCTGGGACTACAGATAATGGCTCTGTGTTCTAGCAGTATTTTTCTTTTTGGGTCTTAGTTTCCATTATCTATGCCTATTCTATGCCTCTTAAGAAGGCAAAGAGACCAAGACTTCTTAATTACAAAAGCCAAGGGTCTTTGTACCCTTGCTCAGCTATCTCCAGGCACTCTGCTGACAGCCAAGCCATCTCTTGCCCTTTCCTTAAACTGTAGTTAGAAAGCTTGTTGAGTTCTACCTATTCACGTTCTAAATTCATCATGGGTACCCACTGTTTGCATGGGCATTGTGGAAATCCAATTCCCGTAGTCAAAAAGCTTCTAGTCTCTTTGGAAAAGCAAGATAGACACCTATAAAAATTCTAACTTTGCAAGGTAATAATTCCATGCTGGGAAGCAGGACACATGTGAATATGTGATACATGAGAGCCCTTACTGGCTGAATCCAAGGTCAATCATTCATTCTGTGAAAAGCTGAACCTTAATGGGTTCGTTTCTTAGAATGAACTTTTACAGATATGTTTTTCAAGCCCAGGTCCAATGGGCTATGACAATCCACTGTCCCATAACACTGTCCCATGTCCCAACTCATGGCAAGTGGAGACACCTACTCCAACAACAGGCCCAAGACAAAATGGCAGCAAAGACTGTTACTACCTACCTGATTGAGAACAGGGAAGGAGGTATGCAGAGACTAGATTCGGTCCTGTTGCACTGACCCAGGCAATCAGACTCTTGCAGCAGATCTCCTCCCAATAAAACTTTCATGCCATAGACCAGGGGTGACCCAATCCAACAACAGCAGAGACAGGTTTTAGGTTACATTTCTCCCTCACCGGGATGACCTTACTATTTCTTCTCACTCCTGACCACATACTACAATCGTCCACCTCCACCACCACATTCCTCCTGAACTGGACAGATGAAGAGACCCGTCATAAAGTAATCAAATAGGGAACTCCCCAAAAAGAACAGCTACCACTCGGCTAATCAAGTGGCCTGTATTAACCGGGAACTCCACCTCCCAACTCCCCCTCCTCCCCTCAAACGATTCGCGTAAGCAATGGCTCCATTTTCTGTTCCGGGAATCCTGGTACTTCCTAAAGAAAGAAAGCGGATTGGAAGACACAAACTCAGGGCCAGTGACAAGATGCTCCCTCCTCCTGTGAGACCGCCCCCGCTCCGCCTGGGGGAAGAAGGCCCCACCTCTCTTCTCCCAGGAAGATCAGAACCCCTTCCCCCTTCTGCCTCCTCTCCACCCTCTCCCCACCTGCTGCCCTCTTCCCAACCTGCGGTTCCCCAGACTCGAAAGCGCAACCTCTACCAGAATAGCGTTCCTGTGGTGCCACAGTAGCCTGCCCCGTTGGCTATCCCCCAGACCCCCTACGCACCCCTACCCTATGATGGGGGAGGGGGTGTAACCACAGCAAGGCTGCTCTTCGGTCTCCTATTGCTAAGGTGGGGGAGGGAGAGGAAGTAGAAGAGAGCAGCATTCCCTAGCCCTTTAACAGAAAAGATACAAACAGCCATCACCGCCTCCGCATCACCTCTCCCCGGACGGTATTCTTCCCCCTCAACAGCCCACCTCCTAAAGGCGAGAACCTAACTGCAGCCCAGGTCGCCCCCTTGTGCGAGGCGGAGGACAAATCCGTGTGCGCCCCCCACCCCCACCCCAGCTCCGCGTCCTTCAAACGCTGGGGCAGGCGCGAAGCTGTCCCGACGCCCCCACTCCGAGCTCTCGGGTGTAAAGGATCCCACGGCCCCACGCCAGGCAGTGCCGGGCGGGGCCCGGGAGGCGCTCTATCTCCTCAGCCCTCACCCGGACCAAGCCTCTTCTCTACCGGACCCGCCTTCCTTTCCCAGCCCCTCACCTGTTCCGGCTATCAGCTGCACCGCTGCGGCCACCGCCTCCGCCCCGCAGGTTCCGTTCCGCTCCCTCCGGCTCCCCAAGCCGACTTCAGCCCGGCTGCTGCCCTGGCCCGTTCCCCGGCTCCCTCCTTCCTTCCCTCCAGCTAACACCGGAAGCCGCGACGGCTACTGGAGCTGTGCGGTGTACCCCCACCCCCAGCCCGGGATACTTCCCACCTCCCCGATCGCGCGAGAGCTGCGCTGTAGCGAGCGGCAGTTCTCGCGAGACCCATCACCATGGCAGCGGCTGCAGCGCAGGCAGCCGAGCGCGGGAGCTGGAGCCTGGGCGGGGGCCGGTGTTGGGGCTGGAGGCTGTGGGCGGCGGAGGCGGGAGCCGGGAATGGGGATGAGACAGTGAGGACGGAGGTGAGAATCCCAAGCTCCAGGGTTGTGCCTGGAATTTACGGACTGAGGTCACAAGTTGGCTGCGTTGGAGACTGGGGCTGGGCTGAGGGGCCCAGGAACTCCTTGGGCAAAGCCAGATTCGGGATATGGGTCGTTGCTGTGGCCTGCCTTATCCAGCCAGACTTCATTTATTTCTTAATCTGGGCTAGCTGCAATACCCTTCGAGCCCTCACTGCACCATTGTTGCTCACGATTCCTGAGACCGTATTACTCTGGGGTCTGAATCGAGAGCTCCTTTCCCATAAGGAAGAGGAAGGATAGTGATGAACTTAAGAGGCTAAAGGAAAACAGCTGGACTCTGGGCCAGTTAGGAAGTTGGGACTTGAAAGAGGGAGAGGAAGTGTGCCTAGCTGAATAGAGATTTTAGTATCCCAAGGAAAAGTGAAGGACGTTGCACCCATATTTCTTGCTTTCCTCCCACCCTCACTTCCCTCACACTCGGTTTTGCACCTGGTCTAGACATGCAGAGCTGCCTTGAAACTGTCATAGCTGTGATAGAAGGGCACTAGGAATGCTAAGAACAGAAGGTTCTTTAGGCCGGGCGCGGTGGCTCAAGCCTGTAATCCCAGCACTTTGGGAGGCCGAGGCGGGTGGATCACGAGGTCAAGAGATCGAGACCATCCTGGTCAACATGGTGAAACCCCGTCTCTACTAAAACTACAAAAAATTAGCTGGGCATGGTGGCACGTGCCTGTAATCCCAGCTACTCAGGAGGCTGAGGCAGGAGAATTGCCTGAACCCAGGAGGCGGAGGTTGCGGTGAGCCGAGATCGCGCCATTGCACTCCAGCCTGGGTAACAAGAGCGAAACACCGTCTCAAAAAAAAAAAAAAAAAAAGGTTCTTTAGGTGTGCTCTCCCCTCATTTACAGCAGTGTAAGGGAAGGAACACATGGCTCTTCCCTAAGGCTTGAGCCAAAATTGTTGCTCTTCTAAATTTATTGCCTTGGTTGGTTTTGTTTGTTTTCTTGCTTCCAAGAAGAACTAAGCTGGGGCCTGGCCCTGTGGTTCACACTTGTAATCCCAGCACTTTGGGAGGCTGAAGTGGGTGGGTCACTTAAGGTCAGGAGTTTGAGACCATTCTGGCCAATATGGTGAAACCCCATCTCTACCAAAAAATACAAAAATTAGCTGGGCATGGTGGCACACCCCTGTAATCACAGCTACTCAGGAGGCAGAGGTTGCAGTGAGCCTAGATCTTTCCACTGCACTCAAGCCTGGGTGACATAGCAAGACTCTTTAAAAAAAAAAAAAAAAAAAAAAAGCTGGGCTGGGCCTGGCGTGGTGACTCAAGCCTGTAATCCCAGCACTTTGGGAGGCGGAGTCTGGCGGATCACCTGAAGTCAGGAGTTGGAGACCAACATGGAGAAACCCCATCTCTACTAAAAATACAAAATTTGCCGGGCGTGGTGATGCGCGCTTGTAATCCCAGCTACTTGGGAGGCTGAAGCAGGAGAATTGCTTGGACCTGGGAGGCAGAGGTTGCAATGAGCCAAGATCGCATCACTGCACTCCAGCTTGGGTGACAAGAGCAAAACTCCATCTCAAAATTTAAAAAAAAGCTCATAGATTGCCACATATGTCTGTCTCCTTGTCATCAATTCCTGGTTTATGCACTTAGTAGTCCCTAAACCCAGTCTGTTTTCTCTCTTATGTTAAGCTGATGAATAACATGACCCTAGAATGTCAAACCAAGGGGACCTTAATTTAAGATGGTAAGGGATGAGATAGATAACAAGGAAACTATTTATAACAAGAAATTATATCTGTCCTGGGCATTGCTGTTAAGGGCCTCTGCCCTGCTAATCTCTGTTTTTTTTAAGAGACAGGATCTCACTGTGTTGCCCAGGCTGTAGTGCAGTGACTATTCATAGGAGCGATCATAGCACATTATAGTCTTGAATTCCAGGGCTCAAGTGATCCTCCTGCCTTAGCTTCCTGAATAGCTGAGACTACAGACATGTGCTGCTGTGCTGGGCAGCTCTGACAGGTTTTTTTGTTGTTTTTTTTTTTGTTTGTTTGTATTTTTGTTTTGTTTTGTTTTGGTTTGCTTTTGGGTTTTTTCTGTTTTTGAAACTGGGTCTCTGTGTTGCTGAGGCTGGAGTACAGTGGGGCAATCAGCTCTCTGCAGCCTCAACCTCCTGGGCTCAAGTGATCCTTACCACCTCAGCCTCCCAAGTAGTTGGGACTACAGGTGCATGCCACCATGCCCGGCTAATTTTTTTTTTTTTTTTTTTTTTTTTAGACAGAGTTTCATGCTTGTTGCCCAGGCTAGAATGCAATGGTGCAATCTCAGCTCACTGCAACCTCCGCCTCCCAGGTTCAAGTGATTCTCCCACCTCAGCCTCCTGAGTAGCTGGGATTACAGGCATGTGCCACCACGCCTGCCTAATTTTTGTATTTTTAGTAGAGACAGTGTTTCACCATGTTGGACAGGCTGGTCTCGAACTCCTGACTTCAGGTGATCTACCCGCCTCGGCCTCCCAAAATGCTGCGATTACAGGCATAAGCCACCACGCCCAGCCACCTAGCTAATTTTTATGCTATTTGTAGAGACAGGGTTATGCCATGTTGCTCAGGCCAAACTCGTGAGCTCGAGCAGTCCTCCCATCTAGGCCTCCGAAAGTATTGGGATTACAGGCATGAGCCACTGTGCCTCGCCCAGCTCTGTGTTTTTAAGGGCAAAAGACATCTTTAGTATTTTTGTTGTTGTTCTTCATGTCAAATGGATAGTGTGCCCGTGTAACAAAGGTTTGAGGGTGGCACACTCACATGTGCGTGAACACCCAGTCATTATGTTTAAGAACTACAAAAGGATCTTCCTCCAGTATTATTACAGATTCCTAGAGTGGGCTTTGTGATATTTCCACCTGATTACTCTTTCATTTCTTTCTCTAGAGATTTCTCGTAACACTCCACCAGGTCATGCTACCCCAGTGTCCACAAAAACTACGCTTTATAAAAACTCCCTAGTGCCCTTACCACACAGACATGCCTTGTGGCACTAAGACAAGGAGGTGGAACCTGTTGATATTCCTGCCCAATGCTTCAGATCCTCTCAAGATTGTATCTCAGGTGCAATAGAAGGATAGAAATGGTGACAGCCTAATGTGGTAAGCAAGTACCATGATATGTTAGTCAGGACTGATTAATAGGACTAGAGAATCTCCCAGCTCATCTGTTCTTCACCTGTCTGGAGTCTGAAGAAGAAAGTGTCTGTTGCAGCATCAGAGTGGGCTGCCCATGGAGCAAACAGGAGCAGAGATGGGAGGAGTGCTGCCCAACTGGCAATTAGCTGGCCACTGCCACTCCCTAACTTCCCAGCCACTTGGTAAAAGCCAGCAGGAGTAGAGCTCATCTGGAGCTGAAGAAGGACAAGAGGCCTGACTTATGGTTCATCAGCCTTTCTCCCTCCCTCTGGCTGCCATTGGAGCCTAGTAAAAGCTGAAATTGTAGCCACCAGCTCTGTGGGTTGCATACTTCCACACTGTCACTGACCCAAGGCCTGGGTCTGAGCCCAGCACATGTGCTAGGAGCAGGAGTAGGGAGTGGCGAAGGGGTGTGTTGGCCTTGCTGACAAAATCCATTTGGAATTTGTCAAGGTTGTGGTTTGGGTCTTAAGTTTGCCACAGAATGTGTCTGATGAAAGAAGACGGAATGCTAGAAAGGAAAGAAGGACCCAAAATACAGAGGAAGGAAACAGGAAAAAGCTGAAATATTCGTGCTATGACTGTTAGAGATTCTCCTTTCTCTGCCTGAGTGTGAGAAATTGTGATTATAGATATTCTTTATCATTATTCTCTTATATCCTTTCCCATTCTAAGTGCATCCCGTCCTCCTTCCACACACACTAGGTTCAGTAAGTGTCTAAAGTAAGGATAGGATTTCTCCTGTCTCCATCAAATTTCCAAATCCATATTCTCAATGCTCAAGTGGAAATCCGGGACATAAAATTTGGCCATAAAATTCTGCCCTAGAGCCCAGTGTGGTGACTAAAACCTGTAAAACCCAACACTCTGAGAGGCTGAGGCTGGAAGATCTCTTGAGTCAAGGAGTTCAGGGCTGCAGTGGTCTTGCCACTGCACTCCAGCCTGAGTGACAGAGCAAGACACTGACTCTAAATTAAAAAAAAAAAAAAAAAAAAAAAAAAGTACTGGCTAAACACAGTGGCTCACACCTATACTCCCAACACTTTGGGTGGGAAACCAAGGCAAGAGGATTGCTTGAGTCTGAGAGTTTGAGACCAGCCTGGGCAGCATAGCAAGATTCTATCTCTTAAAAATAAGACAAAAAACAAAAACAAACAAAACTATCCTGTGGCCAAACACAGTGGCTCACGCCTGTAATCCCAGCACTTTGGGAGGCTGAGGAAGGTGGATAGCTTGAGTCCAGTAGTTCAAGACCAGCCTGCATGACATAGCCAAACCCCATCTCTACTAAAAATACAAAAATTCGCCAGGTCTGGTGGTACATACCTGTAGCCCCAGCTACTCAGGAGGCTGAGACAGGAAGATCAGTTGAGCCCAGGAGGCGGAGATCACACAGCTGCACTCCAGCCTGGGTGACAGAGATTCTAAGACCCTGTCTAAAAAAAAAAAAAAAGTACTTCGGGAGGCCAAGGTGGGCAGATCACAAGGTCAGGAGATCGAGACCATCCTGGCCAACATGGTGAAATCCTGTCTCTACTAAAATATAAAAAATTAGCCAGGCATGGTGGCACGTGCCTGTAGTCCCAGCTACTCGGGAGGCTAAGGCAGGGGAATCGCTTGAACCCAGGAGGTGGAGGTTGGAGTGAGTGGAGATTGTGCACTCCAGCCTGGCAACAGAGCGAGATTCTGTCTAAAAAAAAAAAAAAAAATAGTACTGCCCTAACCTAATGCTCCTCGAAATGTCCTTGCTACCTTGGTGCTACTCTCATTTCATCTGATTTTGAGGGTAATTTGAATATCAGAAGTATCTATTGCCTAGAGACATGGAAAGAACTATTTCTACATTCTCTAGCCAAAGAAATAACCTGTTACAGTCAGCACCTAGCAGCCACATAAGTGTGCAGTGATTTGTGAAGTTCTAAATATGTGATGTATATTCCTTTTCTGCATTGAATCTTAGAAAGATAACAGTTTATTTTCAAAGATGTTGGGTTAGGGCCGGCTGTGGTGGCTCATGCCTATAATGCTAGCACTTTGGGAGGCTGACGCGGGCGGATGACCTGAGATCAGCCTGGCCGACATGGTAAAACCCATCTCTACTAAAAATGGCACACACCTGTAGTCCCAGCTACTTGGGATGCTGGAGCAGGAAAATCACTTGAACCCAGGAGGCAGAGGTTGCAGTGAGCCGAGATCACACCACTGCACTCCAGCACTTTGGGAGGTCGAGGCGGGTGAATCACCTGAGGTCAAGAGTTCCAGACCAGCTTGGCCAACATGGTGAAACCCCATCTCTACTAAAAATATAAAAAATTAGCCAGGCGTGGTGGCAGGCACCTGTAATCCCAGCTACTTTGGAGGCTGAGGCAGGAGAATCACTTGAACCAAGGAGGTAGAGGTTGCAGTGAGCTGAGATCACACCATTGCACTCCAGCCTGGGAAACAAAAGTGAAACTCTGTCTCAAAAATAAATACATACACACATACATACATAAAAATAAATTCTGTTCTGTTTAGTTGAGGTTATCTCTTAAAGGAATTATTTTACTAAGATGAAATACAAAAGAACCCTAAATGAGGAACGACATGGGCTGAGATGGGCAGATTGCTTGAGGTCAGGAGTTCAAGACCAGCCTAGGCAACGTAGTGAAACCTATCGCTACCAAAAAATACACACACAAAAAAATATTAGCCAGGCGTGGAGGCATGTGTCTGTAATCCCAGCTTACTCAGGAGGCTGAGGTAGAAGGATTGTTTGAGCCCAAGAAGTGGAGTGTTTCAGTAAGCCAAGATCACACCACTGCACTCCAGCCTAGGCAACAGAATGAGATCCTGTCTCAAAAAAAATGATAAGAAATGGCCAGGTGCAGTGGCTTACACCTATAATCCTAGCACTTAGGGATCTGAGGCGGGCGGCTCACTTGAGACAAGGAGTTCGACAAGACCACCCTGGCCAACCAACATGGCGAAAACTCATCTTTACTAAAAATATAAAAATTAGCCAGGCGTGGTAGTGCATACCTGTAATCCTAGCTACTTGGGAAACTAAGGCACAAGGATCGCTTGAACCCAGGAAGAGGAGGTTCCAGTGAGACAGGATCACACCATTGCACTCTAGCCTGGGTGGCTAAGTGAGACCCTGTCTCAATAAATAAATAAATAAGGACAAAAAACATATGCAAATAATTCCATTAGAAAACATGCTGGTTTTGCTGGTTTCCAGAGGGAAAAACTCTCATTTCAAGCACAGGCACCTCTTTTATACATTTCCCATCAGTCTTGCATCTACATCCCAAGTTCACTCCTTCGGAACCAGAGAAAAATGTGCCTGTTTTTTGGGGTCAGAGTTCAATGTTGAGATACACTGAGGACTGAAAGACTCCAGAACAAAGGCAACCTTGTGGTCTAGAACAAGGGTGAACAAACTGCAGCTAGAGGACCAAATTTGGTCCTGCAGCCCATTTCTGTGAATGAAGTTTTATTGGACACAGCTATGCTCATTCATTTATGTGTGGTCTATGGCCGCTGTTGATCTTTAACAGCAGAGTTGACTAATTGTGGCAGAGCTGAATAGTTGGAACAAAGACCACAAGTGTAGTATATTTACTACTAGCCCTTTGAAAAAAAAAATTGCCAGCCCTTGTTATAAGGCAGTGATCAAGGTGAAATCTGGAGTTGAGGCACATAGAGAGTCAATAGGGCCTACATCTGGAACCTTATCCTTTCCCACCTAGGAGCCCTTCCTGGTTTTATCAAAGAAAAGTTGCCAAGTCACTGAGATTCATTTCAAATCCTTTGTGGAACTCAGCAGGATATACATAAAGTCATTAAGTGTAGGAGGGTAGGATAATTCACCTAGAAAAGAAGCTACGGACTGGGATCCCAAGTGTGGATACATACATCACCATCTGCATCCAGTAACTTAATTTATTTTAGTTTCAAACAGAAACCAAGAACAAGTCTCAGTACAATAAATTATCCATTCCCACCCTTCCTGCTGAAGAAGGAAAAAGAGGCTCCAAGAGTCATAGGGAAACCCCTTCCTTTGGAGGGTCCTCTTTAACTGCTGAATGGAAGGAGACAACTTCCCTAAGGGTCTGGACAGACAACTCTGAGCATTCAGGGGAGAGTGCCCCTCAGCACTCTGTCCCTTTCCCAGGAAAAAAACCTCCCTACCACTGTCTCCCATTATCCCACAAGAGGGAGCCCAGGCTGCAGTAGAGGAGTTTGGGAATAGTACATAGAAGTGGGTGATCTCTTTCTAGATATAGATCTTATGGCTCCAAACAGTGCCTGCGGTTATCCCTCAAGGGAGAGGAGTGGTGAAACTATAGGGACCCCCTAGCCAAAAGGAGTATGAATCAGGGTTAAAGGGGCTCTGGAGTTGAGAAGTGGGAGGAGCAATACAGTGCGTTTCATCTTAGTCCATTCAGGTGTCTAAGGAGCAGAAGAGGAGTGGCAGCTTTCCCCCAAGAACCTCCAATTGTTGGAGAGAAGGCTACACATCCCATAGTACACCTGACCCCCTCCACCCCTAAAGCTGTTTCCAAGTAGACACTTTGAGCTTCCAGGGACCAAGATTGCCTTGAAAGGAAATCAGAGCAAAGGGCTGAAAAGGCACCCCCTCACACAGTCCCCTCCCCCGCCCCCAAGGTGAGGCTGACCCTCACTTACACACATTGACCCACTCTGTGACCTTGCACTCATCACACAGCACATAGCAGCACCAGTGGAAGCGGCAATGGCAGCGCTCAACTCGTGTCTGCCTGAGCATGTTGTGCCCACGGCCACAGCACAGGCTGCCACAGCCATCCAACAGGCGGCTGGTCTTGTTGCAGGCCCGGCCCCTTGTCCCTGGGGAGCCCATAGCGGGGTCTCGCTCACAGAAGTCAGGAGACTTCTCAAAGTAGACCAGCTCTCCTGAGAGGCGACGGGGACGCAGACGGGGTTGGAAGGCTCCAGAATTTCGGTTGTGGGTATCGATGAAGATGGCCCGGCCCAGCCGCTCCCTCAACGCCGCCCCCACTGCCCGGAACTCTGGGGCCGCTCTCCAGCATGTCTTGAACTGGCAGCTGCCTGACGTGCCATGGCATTTGCATTTCCGCTTCAGGTTTTCAGTTACCACCTAGAGCATTGGGGAGAAGAGGTGAAGTGGAGGGCAGCAAATGGACAGAGCACAGAGGCACAGGAGAGGGAATGGAACAGAGAACACGGGGAGGGACAAATTGAGGCAAGAATAACATGGAATATCAGAAGAGAAAGGGCATTGCAGTTAGTTAATAGCCCAGCTCCCTCATTTTATGAGTGCAGAATTGAAAACAGAGTGGTGTGATTTGTCCATCTTCCATCAACAGCTGGTAATAGAGCCAAGACTCAACTCCAGTTGTCCTGACTCCCAATCCAGTGCTCTTTCCATCGTAAGCACTTACAAAGTTGGAATTCTGGCCCACAGCACGCCTAAATTCTGTAGGAAAGGCAGCTGTAATAATAGCTACTATGTAGTGAGCCAAAAATGATGTACTATGCTGGGTGTACTATTTGCTAGCTCAGTCTGTTTTGTTTTTCTGTTTTTGTTTTCAGACAGTCTCGCTCTTCTCGCCCAGGCTGGAGCGCAGTGGTGCAAGCTCAGCTCACTGCAACCTCCGCCTCTGAGGTTCAAGTAATTCTCCTGCCTCAGCCTCCCAAGTAGCTGGGATTACAGGTGCCCGCCACCATGCCTAGCTAATATTTGTACTTTTAGTAGAGATGGGGTTTTACCATTTTGGCCAGGCTGGTCTCAAACTCTTGACCTCAGGTGACTTGCCTATCTCGGCCTCCCGGAGTGTTGAGATTACAGGTGTGAGCCACTGCACCCAGCCCAGTCTGTTTTTATATATATAATTTTTTTTTTCAAAGACGGGATTTCACCATGATGGCCAGGCTGGTCTTGAACTCCTGACCTCAGGTGATCCACCCACTTCGGCCTCCCAAAGTGCTAGGATTACAGGCATGAGCCACTGCGCCCAGCTATATAATTTTTTTTTTAATGTAGAGATGGGGTCTCACTACTTTGCTCAGGCTGGTCTTGAACTTCTGGCCTCAAGCAATCCTCCTGCCTTAGCCTCTAGAAGTCCTGAAATTATAGGCATAAGCCACCACATTGGCCTGCCAGCTCAGTCTTAATAACATTGTAAGGTAAGTATCATTAGGCTCTGTACAGATGCAAACCTGAGGCTGGGTTACTGCTGATGGTGAGGTGAATATCAGTCACTCATCACACCTTATCCTATTATTCCCAGGTGCCTCTCAAATGCTAACCAGGCCTCAAAAGCTGGGAAGACCCAGGACAAGACGTACACACATACCTGGCGCCCCACCCTGTTGTTGTGGATTCTCATTCGTGCCTGGATGTCCCGGGGAGCTTCCCTGGAATCCAAGAAATCCCGAGAGAACTTCTCTCCAAAGTCCATGTCATGGTTACAGCCACCCCATTCCCATGTGTCCTGGGGGCCAGGACTGGGGTCTGAGCCAGGGCCAGGGCTGGGCAGAGAGTGGGGGAAACTCTTGCCTCGGGACAGTGTCTGCAGCTGCAGCAGTTTGGCCCTCAGCCGATCCTGCTCACCACTGCCCTTCAAGCCACAGCCACAGCTCACCAGCTTGCCCAGGCTGCAGGCCGTGGCTACTGCATGCATGACGCCAGCAGCCAGCATGGAGAAGGAAAAAGCACTTTCTCGGAAACCTGGGGATGAGAAGGGTGTAATGGTGGAGGTAAGGCTGACAGGCAGCTGAGAGTGGGGAGGCAGAAGGAAATAAACAGCTCCCCTCCAATTCCAGAAATTCCTAACTGAATCCTGACTCTGCCATTTACCAGCTGAGTGATTTGGAGGAAAGTCATGGGACAAGGAAGGGTACAGAAAGCACAGAGCCTCAGATTCTTCATCTCTAAAGGGAGGTGGGAGATGACGGGTCAAGATGATCTCTGAGGCCCATTGTCACTCTGTAAGTCTGTGATTTTCAGGTGTAGATGAAAGTGCTAGCCCAGAAGGAGAGACCCCTGGAGCTGGGAGATGACTAAGGGGGAGTCCCTGAGGTCTTTGAAGATGTGTACAACCTGAGTTCTACATCTGAAAGCCTTAGAAATTCTCCCAACCCTGCAGGGAACTTGCGTGAGGTGGGAGCAGAGCCTTTGTGGTTCTGCATTTTTTTTTCTTCACTTCAGGGTTATTTTAATCAGTCTTTTAACCAACCTACCTTTCCACCACCCAGCACCCCCAAAGCACTGGAGCCATGGAGCTCCATTCTTCCCAGGATGCAGTTTTATATTTGCCCTTCAAGACTGCCCTTTTTATGTTCATCCTAACCTGCTATTACCCTATAAAACACTGAGAGGAGGAGAGAGGTGGGGGAGTGATTTTCCCTTAGGCCCTCTTAAAAGGTTGGCTTATTTGTTATGTTTTGGGGGTCACAGAGGCTCAGGATGCCAAGCCTTTCACAGACTTAAATAAACGTGCTCACCATTTGGGTGTCCAAGACTTCCCCTACACCAGGCCCTGTGGGGAAGGAGGGGGACCCTCACTTCATTTTACGCAGGGGCTCTCTGGAGCCCTGAGAAGATGAGAGACAGCACCCCCTTAGAGGACAGGCCTCTCCTACCCCAAGATCCAGGGCTCCTGGGCCAGCATCCTGATCCCCCCAACTCCAACCCTCCAGGGGTGAATCTGTTTGCACAAGTCTTGGGAATTCCCCTGCAGATGGCAGCTGCCTATTAACCCCATAGTCCCCAGAGCACTGCCCCCATCTCAGGGCTGAGCCCGTGGATCTTTACACCTCAGGGAGTGAACTCCAGCAGGGAAGGGAAAGAGGCAGCCATGCCTCCCAGACCATGCCTTCCAGACCATGCCTCCCAGACCAGGCCAGCAGTGACCTGTTCTCCCCCCCTCCAGCCGTTCCTCACCTGCTCAGGTGAGCAACACCTGGAGCCCCCACAGCACAGAGGAGGGGACTGGCTCCCCACCTTCAAAGTCATCAGGGTCTTTGTTCCCAGCTTTGGCTCCTGGGAACCCCAGCAATTAGGGGAGCAGGTTTAACCCTTAAACAGTGCGTGTGGGGGGCTGTCACCCAACCCCTGCTGAGACACTGGGACACCAGCCTGGACTTGTCCAGCCAAGATGCTGGGGGAGAGAAAATGGGGGAGGGAATAAGGGGGTGTTTGAAGCTCCCAGGACTGGGGTATCTCTTGTTCACAGGTGCAACCCAGATCAAGCTGGGCGGAGGCAGGAAAGAGGGGCCCTAGGGTAGGAGAGCAGGGACAGCTGCCTTGCCGGCAGCACGCAGGTGGAAGTTAGGCGCGCAGGGGCCCAGACTGGTGGCCAGACCTGGCTCAGAGCCGTTCTGAGAGGCGGGGGGGAATTCCAGGAGAGGCCCCTCCCGGAGCCATAAACCCGTCCCTTCCCGCCTCCACGCGCCTTGGCCTGCCCCCCACCCCCTAGCCTCGGCGGCAGCGCAGACCCGCCCAGCCAGGCTCACCGCGCTTGAGGATGGCGCTGTGGTGCGGCAGGCGGCCGCCGCCCTCGAGCGCTGAGCAGTTCCAGCGCTGGTCGCGCAGCTGATGCTGACACTCGTGGACTGCGATGTGGAGACCCTGAAGCGCGGACGCCGTCACGTCGGGGTTGCGCAGGCACAGGCCTAGCTGCCGCTTGCTCAGGCCGGACAGCATCAGGCACACGCTGTTGGCCGTCAGCGGCGGCTCGCCAGGCAACTTCAGGCCCAGAATCTCATTGCTTAGAGCCCTGGGAACCAAGAAGGCGTCTGGGGTCTGCGGTCCAGACCCCAACAACTCTCCCCACCCCGGGTCGGTGCTTCTCCTGTGGCCTGGGAGACAGAGGGAACTGCTCACCGACTGCACAACGCCAGGAACAGGAGACCCGCGAGGCCCGAGGGCGGAGGCCGCGGCCGGGGCTCCTCCAGCATGTCGAAGCCCGGAGGCTCCGGTGTGCAGATCGATCAGGACCTGCGGGACAAGGAGACTTGATGCGGGTTCAGGAATAGGGCGGCTCGCCTGGGGAACCAAGTGATGCCCTTCTTCGGGCTCCTAACCCACCGATGCCACCCTACTGACCCTTCTCATTCCTCCCCAAACAAAACAATAAGAATCACCACTTGATTCCCAGAGTCCCTGAGGCTTGGAGGTCTTAAAGAGGAAGAGTCCAGGTGTAGTCCCAGCTCAGGACTCACGTGAGCACCGCTGGAACCCCGTCCAATCAGACACAAAGCCCGGCACACAGACACACTCACATGCAAACTCAGACACACAGATTCACAAACACTTGCTCCACAACCTCGCCTACTGTTCCCTTTTCCAGGGCCCCATGACTAGCTTCCCAGCCCTCAAAGTGCTAGGGAGTGGGATAAGGAGGGGGTTCCCCACCACCTAAGGGGTTGTCACCTCCAGGAGTCATCAAGGCCAAGCTGGCTCCATAAGAAAGGTCTAAGAATGGGCTCCCCACCCACACTGCACCCTCCCTGAGCAGCAAGGAAAGAGGAGGGGCTCCAGGTGCAGGAAAGGTGGGAAGAGGAGCCTGGCTCCCTTCTAAAAGGGACCTTGGTGCAGACTGAATCCTCTTCCCTACCCCCCACTTGCGTAACCACAAGCTCTCCTCCTCCATAGGCACCGGTCTGGTCCTCACCCCTTCGCTCTCAAGTTCATTGCTTTCTAAATCTGGGGGCACTCCTTTATTCCCTGTCTTAATCTCTAGCAATATCTCTGGCTCTCTAAGCATCTCCGTGCTTCTGTGGGTGGATGCGTGTCTGTCTGTCTGACTACACACGTGCCTGTCTCTTCCCGGTGTTCATGTCCCTGCCCTCCCTGCTTTCCCAGGTCTAATTACCTCCAGTCGTTTGGGTGCGGGGTCTGAGACGGGCACGGTTGGGTTGCCTGAGCTTCACTAGTCCTGCTTAATCCGTGGGGAGACTGTGCTGGGTTCTGTCCCCTTGGCAGAGCTGCATTCTTCCAGGGCCGGGCCACTCCTCTTCACCGCTTCCCCAGCGCTGCTCCGCTGGCCGTGGGGAGGAAGAGAGGGAGGAAGGGAAGGAGAGAGAGCTAGCAATCCGGCAAGCAAAGGACTGGGGGCTCTGGCTCTACTCGAGCCAAGCTCACAGAGGCTCTGCCGGGCTGACGGAGCTTCGGCCCCTCCCTGAGCCTGGGGCTTCCCCACCCTACCCTGCACTCCCCGCCTTGACCAGGCAAACGAAGCCGCTCCCCCTCCTCCCAGTGTACACACACACACACACACACACACACACACACACACACCCCTTCTCCCGGATGCCTGGGTTCAGGCTTGGCCCCACTGAAGAAGGAGGTGGCCAGAGTTCCTCTTACCTGCTCTGGGGTCACCAAGGCTGCAGGGAGGGTGTAGTAACCTTCCTAGAGAGCCAGAATGTGGCCCAAGTGGCCACATCTTTCAACACTTCTTTTTGCATCAGTTTCTCCACCGAGATCAGGGTGGCTGGAAGGTGCCTTTGACAAGATGAAGATGGAGCCGGACAGTCTTTGGGCTTCTCAGTGTGAGACAGTCACATGTGGTGCCCATACCCAGGGCACTCAGAGCAGGCAGGAGAAGCGCAGGTCTGGGCAGCTTGGTTCCCACCCACCTCCAAGCCTCGCGCCTGCCCCTTTGGAGGGGTCAGCTTTCACCTCAGTTTGGCCCTGGTGGAGGTTCAGGTAGCCCCAGAGATCCTCAGCCTGCCCTGATGCTTCCTTGCTGGCAGAGATGCTTACCAATAGAGGTCTCTTACCCTTCTCGGGATTCCCCAGTCTGCACTTTGGGTGGCCTGGATTCCTGCTCCAAACTGCAGACTTCCTTCTGATGGGATGAGGAGGGCCTTGGGATCCAAAATTGAGCCAAGTCCAAGGGCAGTCGGAAAAGAGCCTGGTCTTGGGGTGCACAGGCAAAGGCAAACTGCCTTTGGGAGATCCAGTGGCAGCGAAGGGGTTAGGTGCCACTGTGCTCCCGCCTGACTCACCCTCGAAGCTCTAACCACTGCGGGCTATTTTTGCCAGAGAGGGGCCCCAGGCTTTCCAGCCGCCCCCCCCCCCCGCCCCTGCCAGACCGCAGCCCAAGGCATGGCTGGCCCCACACGCCCCAGGCACATTGACTCAGACTGCCCCCCAGCAAGCAGAGGCACAGGGATGATACCCACAACCACAGTCACCTCTTCCTTGGTGGTGGCGGTGCAGCTCTGCTGGGCAGTCAGCCTCCAGCCTGTGCTGCTGGAGGTCCTGCCCATGCTGCATGGGTCACTGTTGGATAGCGGGCACAGCAGTCTGAGACAGGAGATCATGCGACTTATATCTGTTGGGATATTTATGGATCACCGTTATGTGTCAGGCTGTGAGCAGTCTGGGGAGGTGAAAGTGCCATGGTCCCTGACACTGGACAGCCTGGACCAGGTTGCTTTTCTCTGATTCCCCACCTCTGGGATGGGGAAGACGGAGCCCTAGATTTCCTGACCCTTCTTCCCATTTAGAGGACAAGAGCCAAACCATGTGTGGTTTTCGAGGTCATCAGAATCTGCAAGCCCCATCTCATAGTTTTCATCCTTACACCTGGATTCATGATCTGCCAGTGTCCTTATCCTTTCTCCTGCAGTCAGCCTGGGATTCCTGCCAGGTCCTTGGAATAGGGGAATGAGGTTGCCTAAGCCTCTCTTCTCCATGGGGACCTCATGGACATCTGTATTTCTCCATGCAGCTCTGGGTCCCCCTTAGGTTTGGGATTATTTTTTGCCTTCTGATTGTACCCTTGTCAGTCTCCAGCATGCAGTCAGGTGCCAAGAAGCATTGAAGGACAGAACTACTATAATAGGTTTCAACTTCCTAGTGACCCCAGGTCTCCCCAAGTGGGACTGTTCCAAATCCAAGGACCCAGAGTCCTGCTCATTCTCTCTACTGAAGCCCATATCTGGGACAAGAGGCCACAGGCCGGCAGACTGGGTGGCCTGAGCTGGCCCACAGTGCCCTCAGCCCGACCGGCTGGCCTGAGCACTGACCCGCAGGCAGCTAGAGGGCGGTCGGACAGGCGGGGCCTGGAGAGGGCTGTGGGTGCACACCCATTGCCTAATACCCCAAGCACGCGGCCAGCTCCAGGAAAGGGGAGGGGCAGGAACCAGAGAGACCTTGACATGGGTTGGGGCCAATGACAGGAGGGGGAAAATGGGGGGCTTTCATCACTGCAGGGAGGGACTAGGAGCAAACTGGTGTCCCTTCCCCTAGATGAGAAGGTTGGAGGGCTGCCCTTCCCATCCTAGGCATGGAGGGTGTAACGAGAGCAATGTGGGAAGAACACTGGGGCTCTGGAGGGCGGGAGTCAAAGAAAAGAGTGGGGGCCCCTGGAGATTGGGGGATGTCGAGCAACTGAGGCGGTGGCTAAAGCCTCAGAAGCTTTCTCCTCCTCCTCCCCCCATGTTTGCCTTGGCCCGGGGTCCCGGGTGACTCATCTGTTGCTGAGCCGCTGATAGGGGCGGCCAGGCCCGGGGAACCCAAATTATAGACCCAGGAGGGATGGATGCGCCCGTGGTGGTGAGCTCAGCTGCGCTGCCCACCCTCTGCCTCATGCGCCTTCTGCTGCAGCACCGTAGGCCACCACCTGGAGGCACCAAAGGGCCCACAGGCCGATGGTATACTGGACTTTCAGGAAGACCCCACTTTCAGCAGTTCACCCCAACAAATCTGTGGGATTACCTTAGAATTTTGCCCCCTTCTCTACTCAGGCCTAATGGATGGGCTGTGCCTTTCCAGACCAAGGGGGCAGTGCTGCCCGTGCGTGCTTCAAAGGAGGGTAGGCTCCTCTGCCCACAAACTCTCCCTGGTCCCCTGCTTCCTCACCAGATCCCAAAGTCAAAGCAAAGCCCCTCTCCCTTCTAAGATCTCACCTCTACCCCTATTCCAGGGGGTGGATTGCTACCGATTTTCAACTTCAAGCCTTTAAAGTCATCCATGGTCAAAACTGATACAGAGAAAAATGAAGCAGGGTGAAGGACATTAGTAGTGGGATTCTATTTTACAAAGGGAGAGGAAAAACTAAGTGAGGGAACAAATACATGGAGAGATCTGAGGAAGGGCATTTTAGAAGACAGAAAAGCAGGTGCACAGACCCTTAGAAAGGAGCATGCTTGGTTCAAAGGATTAGCAAAGAAGCCAGCGGGGCTGGTGGGGAGGAATTCACAATGGAGAGCGTGATAGTCAGTGAAGCTCAGGAAGGAAGGCCCCTTTATTTTGAGTGAGATGGGGACTCACTGGAAAATTTTGAGCAGAGGGTTGAACTAATCAGACTTCTGTTTTGGGAGGCCGAGGTGGGTGGATCACCTGAAGTCAGGAGTTCGAGACCAACCTGACCAATGTGGAGAAATCCCATCTCTACTAAAAATACAAAATTAGCCGGGCATGGTGGTGTGCACCTATAATCCCAGCTACTCGGGAGGCTGAGGCAGGAGAATTGCTTGAACTCGGGAGATGGAGGTTGCAGTGAGCCAAGATTGCGCCATTGCACTCCAGCCTAGACAATAAGAGCAAAACTCCATCTCAAAAAAAAAAAAAAGAAAGAAAAGAAAGAAAGAAATTGGCTCTAGTAATTAAATCAACCATTTTGAGTTTTGCAGTAAAATGCAGCACTGAAACGGAGCAATCTTGGGCAGTAACGTGGGGTCTAATGAAGTTTTGGGGTATATCAGAGGGGTACTATTGCAGCATGTCTGCATGCTTATGAGTATGTTCCAGGAGAGAGCCAAACGGATGACGCAGGAAAGAAAGAGGGGACAGTTGATAACATGATGATTTGATCTAAATAGAAATTTGGGTGCTTGCTTTGGCAGTACGTATTCTCAAACTGGAATGATACAGAGATTAGCATCGCCCCTGCACAAGGATGACACGCAAATTGATGAAGCATTTCACATTTTGAAAAAAGAAAAAGAAATGTGAACCAGGCCATACACACTGTGACCCAGACCGAGGGGCCTTCCCCTCTTCCCCCTCCTCCTGGTAGGTGGAATGTTGGAACAAAGCACAGCAGCTCCTTTCCCCTCTTCCCACCTCTGCTTGACACCAGTGGTCACAGACAGGGCTCCCATATCTTCCAGCCAGCTCCCCACCCTCATGGTGTTGTATCAATCCACCAGGCCAAAAGATGTGACTCAGGCCCCAGTGAGGAGAAACTCCTAAGGGATAAAGGACAGACTCTCCATGGTACATTGTTCATTTACTTGAGCCATCTATGCCGGGTGCTTTCTGTGGGGGCTACTGGGTTTGGATCTGTGGAGGATGCTGGATCAGTACACCTTCTCCCTCAGGGGTGAATCCTTGGATGGGCCAGATATACTAGGCTGGGCAAAGGGGAAAAAAAGGGAAAGAAGGCCAGGCACAGTGGCTCAGCACTTTGGGAGGCTGAGGTGGGTGGATCACGAGATCAGGTGTTCAAGATCAGCCTGACCAACATGGAGAAACCCTGTCTCTACTAAAAGTACAAAATCAGCTGGGCATGGTGGCACATGCCTGTAATCCCAGCTACGTGGGAGGCTGAGGCAGGAGAATCATTTGAACCTGGGAGGTGGAGGTTTCAATAAGCTGAGATCGTGCCATTGCACTCCAGCCTGGGCAACAAGAGTAAAACTCCATCTAAAAAAAAAAGGGGGGGAGAGGACATTTCTATCTAAAATAACTTTCATCAGGCTTCATTTGGGTTAATATACATCTCATTTAAAACACAAGTGCCCAGGAATATTAATTAAACTGACCTGGATTTATTCCTTAGAGTGATTTTCCTGCCTTGGAAGGGAAGCCTAGTCATTTCTGGGACTTGAGACTGTTTAGGTTCAGGCCTGGGGAAATTTCTCAGTCAGAAGGCATCCCAAAAAACAAGGGTGATGAAAACAGTGAGAGCTAGAACTCAAAAGGGAGGCAAGAAGGCCCTAAAAATTATGCTTACCTATCTATCAATTTTGAGAAGCGTTCCCAGCCTGCAACTCCTGCACACTGGCAAGCAGCTGGTAAGATAGGAAGAGCATGGGCTTTGAGTCAAATTGGTCTGGGTTTTAATCTGGCTCTACCATTGATTTATTAGATGTGGAGCTTGGACAACTGCCTGATCTATTTTAATTCTGTAAAATGGGGAGAGAGAAGAGATGTAAAGGTCTTCCCTCCTTCCAGGGGCCATCTGTGTGTGGTGGTGGGGCGTGATAACCAGGCTGGCAGTGCCCCCTATTCCCCATATAGGGTACAGCAACCACTTCTTCAATAGGAGGCCAAAGTGGCCCTAAAGCTGAGTAGGAGTCCCTGGGAGAGAAGAGAAAAGTGTACAATGGATGAGATGGTCACAGGCACTCTGGGTCTCCCAGTGTGGTGGGAACCAAAGCTTTGGGGGAAGACAGAAAGGTGGCAGAAAAATCCAAAGAGAGGCCGGGCGCAGTGGTTCAAGCCTGTAATCCCAGCACTTTGGGAGGCCGAGGCGGGTGGATCATGAGGTCAAGAGATCGAGACCATCCTGGCCAACATGGTGAAACCCCGTCTCTACTAAAAATACAAAAAATTAGCTGGGCGTGGTGGTGCGTGCCTGTAATCCCAGCTACTCAGGAGGCTGAGGCAGAAGAATTGCCTGAACCCAGGAGGTGGAGGTTGCGGTGAGCCAAGATCGCGCCATTGCACTCCAGCCTGGGTAACATGAGTGAAACTCCGTCTCAAAAAAAAAAAAAAAAAGAAAGAAAAAGAAAAATCCAAAGAGAAGCAAACACATGGAGACACAAGTTCAATGCAGGCAGCAACCTGTGTCTTCCCAGTCCTCTCCATCACCATATGTACACTGGACATCCACACCACATCCCATCCTTTCTGAGCCTAGGCCTCAGAGACTTAGCCACTCCAGGTTGGTTTCACCTCCATACCACCTTGGTTGTAGGCTTGGGTCTCTCCCCCAATGACATGCACTGGTTGACACATGCCACAGTGTGACACACCATAGGATGCCACGAGGTACAAAGGGCAACAGAGTGACGCATACACACATATTTAATCTTCCCATGCTCACGCTCATCCACCCACTCCACACACAGTCCAGACACCCTCCATCCCTCAATCATGCTTCTGCGTCTCCTTCTGACAGTTGCCACCTCCTTTCTGACACACTGCCCCGGGCGGTGACTGTGACAAGATAACTCCATGACCCTTTCTGACTTGAGCTAAATTCCAAAATTCTTTGGAAAGTTTCCTAACATCCTTAGTCAGAACAAGGAGTTTCTGCACGTACCAACACACAGGAGGATGCACCCTCAGAACACAGCACATTCTCACTCCCACCCGTATTCACATTGTCCCACTTCTCTCCCTGTCTCTCTCTCTCTCTCCTCTCTCTCTCTCTCTCACACACACACACACACACACACACACACACAGAGCACCACTTGTGCACTTCTTCTGACGCACATGAACAAACTGCCTGCTGCTTCAGGTTTCTCTCCACCGCTAGGATCCTTTTGGTCAGCTCACCCCCACAACTCATACCCGGGATTTCCCTGACCACAGCCGCACTCACGCCCCCGTCTCCCCCTTTTCCTTCTCTGTCCAGCCATCGAGGGATCCTGGGCGGTTAAGCTTCTCCCCGGAGTCGCTGCCCAGAACCACAGCTTTCCTTCCGACATTCAGGATGGGGGAGAGAGGAGACGCCGGCGGGGCCCGGGGTGACGTCGAGGGGACAGCCCCACGGCTGCGAGGCGGGCTGGGCCCCTGGCTGGCTCTACCCGCAGCACACGCTCGCCGCGCCCCCTGGCGGATGCTAGTCCCCGACGGGCTCCGGACGCTAAGCGGAGTGAGGCGGGCTCGCGTGGGAGGGTGTCCCAAGGGGAGGGGTCCGCGGCCAGTGCAGGCCCGGAGGCGGGGGCCACCGGGCAGGGGGCGGGGGTGAGCCCCGACGGCCAGCCCGTCAGCTCTCAGCTCAGACGGGCGGGAACCACAGTCCCGCTCGCTGCCCATTGTCTGCGCCCCTAACCGGTGCGCCCTGGTGTCACAGTGCGGCCCGGTGGGGCAGCCTCCTCCCGTCATTTCAGCCAGCGCCGCAACTATAAGAGGCGGTGCCGCCCGCCGTGGCCGCCTCAGCCCACCAGCCTGGACCGCGAGCCATGCTGTCCGCCGCCCGCCCCCAGGGTTGTTAAAGCCAGACTGAGAACTCTCGCCACTGCCGCCACCGCCGCGTCCTGTCCCACCGTCGCGGGCAACAGCCAAAGTCGCCGCAACTTGTAGCACAGAGCGGGCAAAGCCAGGCAGGCCATGGGGCTCTGGGCGCTGTTGCCTGGCTGGTTTTCTGCTACGCTGCTGCTGGCGCTGGCCGCTCTGCCCGCAGCCCTGGCTGCCAACAGCAGTGGCCGATGGTGGTAAGTGAGCTAGTGCGGGGTCGCCACTTGTCCCGCGGCACACAGCCAGGGGCCAACCCTACCCAGCTCCCACGCTCTGGGATCCGTCCGCCGACAGGCTCCCTCCCCGTTCTGACTTCCCTCCGCGACGACACCGAAGGGAGATCTGGCGTGGAGTTACCCCAGACTCCAGCTCTGTAGAAGTGGGGCGAATGATCCGCCCGCGGAGGCCTAAGATACCCCAGGCAGGGAGCCCACTCTCATCTAGCACCGCCCTTCCCGTTCGAGCGCCAACTCCAGCCTCACGGCGGTGGCCTCACCACAGGTTTTCCCACCTCGGGAAGTGAAGGGCCAGGCGTTCGCTTAGAAAGGAGGGGAGAAGAGGGTGGGAACTCCTAAGCATTTCACGCCTTGGATGGGCAAGAATGGCAGGCCATTATTACCTCGCTCAGGCTGACCGGAAGAGGCTCGGAGATCCAAGGTAGAAACTCCGTCCTCGGGTGCCCTCTCTGTCTCCGGACCTAGGGCTCAGGCGAGCAGCCCTGGGACTCCTGGGCACACACAAGTCTGGAAGCCCAGTTCTTTAAATTAGTGAGCCTGGGAGCGCAAAGTCATTACCGCATTATTGATCTCCCGCCACCCTCTCCAGGCACGTACCGCCAGGAAGAGGACCGGGTGGCACAGTTTTTATGGTTAAGGTGCGGGTCCCCGTCCTGAACCTGAGCTATCATATGTCCCACCAGGGGTATTGTGAACGTAGCCTCCTCCACGAACCTGCTGACGGACTCCAAAAGTCTGCAACTGGTACTCGAGCCCAGTCTGCAGCTGTTGAGCCGCAAACAGCGGCGTCTGATACGCCAAAATCCGGGGATCCTGCACAGCGTGAGCGGGGGGCTGCAGAGCGCCGTGCGCGAGTGCAAGTGGCAGTTCCGGAATCGCCGCTGGAACTGCCCCACTGCTCCAGGGCCCCACCTCTTCGGCAAGATCGTCAACCGAGGTGGGTGCCCAGGAAGGCGACGCTTCCGGGAGCAGGGGAAACGCGGGGTCACCCCCAGGGCATGGGCGGGCGTGTGCAGAGAAGGTGTCTCGGGCGCCTGGAGGGTCACACAACCCGCCAAGTGCCTCGTGTCCAGCGCCAGCTCCGGGCCAGACTTCTACAAGGCGTTTTCCAGCCGTGCAACCTGGAAACGAAGCTTAACTTTTCTGAGCTACTACCCCAGATAAAGGGGTTCGGGTCTCGGATGCCGGCTGACCACCGCTTTCCCCCAGCCTCTCTCAAAAGCTCCTGGGAAGCCGCTCTCTGAAGACGTGTGTCTTGCCTCCCGCCCGGCAAGGCTTGCATCGCCAAAATGGGCCGAAAGTTTTGGACTGCGAAGAAGTCTTGGGGATGTATTGTTCTTCCGCTCCCCTCTCTTCGGTTTTTCTCTCTGGGGCTGCTCCACTTCCGCTATCGAGCCAAAATACGCCCTGGAGCGTCCCAGCAAGGTGTGATTACGCCCGTGGACGTGGCTGCGTGCCCACGCACCTGCTTTCTCTATGAGCCCTAGAGACCAGCTTTCCAGCACTGCCGCCCTGGCTCTCAAGACTCTAAGTGCGGAGTCGGGGGTGGGATTCCAGGGTCCCAAGCCCTTCACTGAGAGTGATGGCCGTGCCCCACGTGCCCCCTTGCTGATCCCCGCTCCTTTCTTCCACAGGCTGTCGAGAAACAGCGTTTATCTTCGCTATCACCTCCGCGGGGGTCACCCATTCGGTGGCGCGCTCCTGCTCAGAGGGTTCCATCGAATCCTGCACATGTGACTACCGGCGGCGCGGCCCGGGGGGCCCCGACTGGCACTGGGGGGGCTGCAGCGACAACATTGACTTCGGCCGCCTCTTTGGCCGGGAGTTCGTGGACTCCGGGGAGAAGGGACGGGACCTGCGCTTCCTCATGAACCTTCACAACAACGAGGCGGGTCGCACGGTGAGCTTGGAGAGGCTCCGCACCCTAAACGGAGCGGCAGGGGCCAATCTCGGGCTGGGGAAGTGACAGTCGGTGAGACAAGGCAAGGGGCACCAGGAGAGGGCGTCCTGGGAGAGCGGGAGGCTTGGAACGAAGCCGGAGGATAGAGGAGACAGTCAGTGGCTGAGGGGAAAGGGATGCCTGTCCCGCTAGCAGGTGAAACAGAAGAGGTTAGAAATCAAGCACAGCCTCTTCACTGGACAGATTCGAAAAACACGCCTGAGAGGCCGAGACTGACTCTCCGGGGCGGAGCAAGGTTGGGCCGGGTTTCCAAATCTCAGCGGAACTTTTCGCGCCTGCCTTCTGGGCTCAGCTAGGCCTGGCCTTTTGCTGAGGTCCGGCCCCCGTGGCGTCCGGGAGGGGGCAGTGTCTGGGCGCTTGGCTCTGGCCGGGTGCCCTGGGACACTCTTTCTTCCTCTCTCCCCAAAGACCGTATTCTCCGAGATGCGCCAAGAGTGCAAGTGCCACGGGATGTCCGGTTCGTGCACGGTGCGCACGTGCTGGATGCGGCTGCCCACGCTGCGTGCCGTGGGCGACGTGCTGCGCGACCGCTTCGACGGCGCCTCGCGCGTCCTCTACGGCAACCGCGGCAGCAACCGCGCTTCGCGGGCGGAGCTGCTGCGCCTGGAGCCGGAAGACCCGGCCCACAAACCGCCCTCCCCCCACGACCTCGTCTACTTCGAGAAATCGCCCAACTTCTGCACGTACAGCGGACGCCTGGGTACAGCGGGCACGGCAGGGCGCGCCTGTAACAGCTCCTCGCCCGCGCTGGACGGCTGCGAGCTGCTCTGCTGCGGCCGGGGCCACCGCACGCGCACGCAGCGCGTCACCGAGCGCTGCAACTGCACCTTCCACTGGTGCTGCCACGTCAGCTGCCGCAACTGCACGCACACGCGCGTACTGCACGAGTGTCTGTGAGGCGCTGCGCGGACTCGCCCCCAGAAACGCTCCCCTCGAGTCCTCCCCCAAACAGACTCGCTGGTACTCAAGACCCTGTTATTCTCCCACCCGAGTACCTCCGGTCACGCTCCCCGCGGTTCATACGTATCCCATCTCTCCCATTTCCTCCTCCCGGGGGACTCCTCAAACCACTTGCCTGGGGCGGCAGGAACCCTCTTGCCATCCTGATGGACCTGTTCCGGACCTACCTCCCTCCCTCTCCGCGGGAGACCCCTTGTTGCACTGCCCCCTGCTTGGCCAGGAGGTGAGAGGATGGGTCCCCTCCACCGTGGAGTCAGCTCCTGACGGTGTCACTCTGCCTCCTCCATCGCGCCAGCGACCTCTCTCCCTCTCTCTTCCCCTTTGTCCTGCGTTTTCTCCGGGTCCTCCCAGGCCCCTTCCTATTCTCCTGCCGTGGGTGCAGACCCTGAACCCACACTTGAACATCAGGGCCTTTCTCCTCCCCACCTGGAGCTGCAATGGGAGGTTCCAGGGTAAAAGGGCAGCTGTGATGATGTGGAAATGAGGTTGGGGGAACCAGCAGAAATGCCCCCATTCTCCCACTCTCTGTTGTGGAGCCACTGAACAGCTGTGAGCCATGCCTCCCTGGGCCACCTCCTACCCCTTCCTGTCCTGCCTCCTCATCAGTGTGTAAATAATTTGCACTGAAACGTGGATACAGAGCCACGAGTTTGGATGTTGTAAATAAAACTATTTATTGTGCTGGGTCCCAGCCTGGTTTGCAAAGACCACCTCCACCCCAACCCAGTTCCTCTCCACTCTTCTCTCCTTTCTCCCTGCTGCCTTTTCTGGTCCCTCTTCTCTCCTCAGTTTCTCAAAGATGCGTTTGCCTCCTGGAATCAGTATTTCCTTCCCCTGTAGCTATTAGTGGCTCCTCGCCCCCACCAATGTAGCATCTTCCTCTGCAGAATAAAATCTCTATTTTTATCAATGACTTGGTGGCTTTTCCTTGAATGCAGAACACAACCTTGTGGTGTCCCCTTTCCTCTCCTTTTACCACTCCAGGGCTTGAAGGCTTATCTCTCTCAAACAAATAGAATGCACTGTTGGGTGACTGGCTTCCTAGCTTTGCCAGAGGGCCCTGAGATTCTGACCCTTGGATGACCCTAATGAGACCACTGGGAATCCAGCTCTCCTGAGAGAGGAACCTGGTCAGGAGCCAAACAATCCTGCAGGGTTCTTCCACTAACTGTGTGATATGGGCAAGTGCATGACTCAGTGAATGTGGGTTAAACGATCTCAGTGCCTGCTTTTCCTGCCTGGAAGAGCTGTTGAGAAAATAGCTGCTATTGAATAACTGTGGCCATGTTCCAAAAAGTAGGAAGAAAAACTAAAGCAGAAAGGGTGCTGCTGCCCCTGATGTAGAGCTGTTGGTCCCTGAAGCCTGGCTTCTTCAGCTGTGGTCAGGGCATTAGACAAGGTTGAAGCACTTCCACCACCAGAAAAGTAAATGCTGGCCTGGTGCAGTGGCTGGCGCCTGTAATCCAACACACTGGGAGATTGAGGCAGGCAGATCGATTCAGCCCAGGAGTTTGAGAGCAGCCTGAACCACATAAGGAGTCTCTCTCTCTCTCTCTCTCTCTATATATATATATATATACACACACACACACACGTATATTTATATACACATATATACATACATGCATATATACATATATATATACACATACACACACACGCACCTATATATACACATACACACCACACACACACACACACCTATATATACACACATGCCACACACACCATACACACACACCACACACAAACACACACACACATATATACTATATTTACCTAATAAATACCTTATTAGGACCCTAGCTCCCAATCTTGGGCTCAGGGGGATCCAGATAATAGGTGATGAGTCTGGTGCTGGACCCAGAAGCTCAGAGATGCTGATGAGAGAGAAGGGAGCAGGTGGGCTAGAATTCAAATTCAGGCTAGGCTTAAACCAGTGTAACCAAAGGAAACCCTAATGTGGTCCATAACCAAACCACTAAGCCAGCTATTCACATAAAGAGCCAGAATGAGGATTCTGTTCCTAACACCACCAATGTGATACCTCTGTGTGCACATTCACCAGAGTCAGTGGGAGTTCTAATCCCGCTCACGGCCCTAAACCTATCTCTAACTCTAATCCTCTTCCTGTCCCTAGGTCTAGGTTGAACCTTAGCCTCAACCCTAACTTCAGACAAACACTAACCTCTTCTAAGCTCTAATGTCTGTCCCTAATCCAAACCCCTCCCTGCAGGGGAGGATCAGAAGGGCAAGGGAAGCTGTGAAACACCCCACCTATCCCCCAAGTGCAACAACTGCTCCCTGTCAGCTTGAGAATTTCCCCTTCTCCCCAGGCCTCTTCTGCTGTTAGTACCTCCCACCTCTCTCCTGGATGTGTGACCTGCTTTGGGATATGTAGGGGTAGGGGAATGGAGTCAGGAACTGCTCAATCCTACAACGACATCCCTTTCCCTTGCTTTCTACCTGCTGAGGTAACACCATCTCAGCTCTGATTCCTCAGCCTAGGGGGAGGAATAAAAACCTATTGATCCTGGGGAAGAGGCACCTGAAAAGCTTTGAGTTTCAATAAAGAGCAACCTGCAGAGAATGTCCATCTATAAGCCAAAGAGCTATTAGATCCCCCGGCTCCCCAGATAAGAACTTAATAGGCTGCCAGAGGTGGGAGGGGGCTTGGGCCCCTGCTGGACAATGCCCAGGGTTGGGAAGAAGCAGCAGGGTAGAGTCAAAGCATTGGCAGCCACCACTCTCACCTAAGTTCGAACTCCAAGAATTGGAGTCAGTATCAGCTTTCAGGCCTGGAAGTTGTGTTCTCTGAACTGGATTGACAAACAGGAGCTGGAGGAAGAGCAAGGGAAAGTGGTACATTCCTTTCTGTCCCTAACCAGACTTTCAGCAAATCTCGTACTTTCTCAGACTCAGTTGCCTTCTCTATCAAACAGGGATGGTTATTGTTACTTAACCGTTTAGAGAGGTGTTGAGGTTAGGATGAGATGAGGTACATGAAAGCCTGGGTTATTTGAATACTCGCTGACACCTCTTCTGTACCAGGCATCTGCCAAATGCTGGCGATACAGTAATTTATAAACCACAATGCCTGCTTGGAGGAGGTTGACATCTGGCCAGGGGATCAAGCACACCCACAGTTACTGTTAGTATAGTGGAGGGAGTGCAATGAAGGATCGGTGAAATGTAAAGTCCTCTGCACATACATGAAGTTTAAGGACAGACTCCCCTACTCAAGCCCTCATCATGGAGGCCCTTCTCTTCCAAGGGCTAGAGTTTCAAAGGTGATGATGCTGGGAAGTGCAGAATGAGGCTGGGCCCTCAACAGGCACTGATACACACACACACACACACACACACACACACACACACACACACACGTGAAAGTCCAGAGGGCTCTGCAAAGCACTACATAGAAGCAAATCATTTTGTTATTGTGATCATCTGTGCCATCCTCACACACGGCTGGAGCAGGTACATCCTGGGGAGAAGAACAGCTGTGCCTAGAAAGAGGACTCACAAAGGTCTCAGGGCCCAGAGTGGGCTCAGGGTGGTGGCCATAGGATGGTGTCATCAGGACTGTGCCTGATGCGCTAGCTCTCACCACCTCTGATCTTCAGGTGCCAGGACCCTGGACATAGGTTGGCCTGAGCAAGTGAGGGAGAGGCTAGTCCTGAAATATCCTGGGGGGAGTGGAAAAGCTGAGAAGAAAGGCAGGCTGTGCACAGTCCCCAGGGGGTCAGCAAGCCAGCGCCACACACACCCTGCCACACGCACCCTGGAAAAACCCTGTCAGTGGGGCTGCAAATACCCTAGGGTCCAGCCTCCCCCAAAGCCTCCCCCCTCACCCCAGGCTGGCTCAGTCCTCTCCAGCACAGAGGGAGAAAAATAACAAAATGAGGAGAAAATAAGCTGTTTGGCTGTGGTGTGAGCAGGAATATCCATGCAGAGCTGCCCACCACTCACCCTTACTCACTCTTTCCACACCCAGCCGGGGCGCCCAGCATGAGACAGACCACCCCCCTGCCCCCTCCCCCGTCTGGGCTAAAAGCAGACGCTGGTGAGCGAGCAGCAGGTTATAAATATGCCCAGGGAACTGCCGCCAACTCGCTCCCTTGTCATCCCCTGGGAGGGGCAGGGTGGGGTGGCTCCCAGGGAGGAGCCAGGGCTGCCCTATTCCCTGAGGCCCAGGAGGAAGCGGGGCTTCCAAGAGGCTACTGTGGTTTTTTTCGCTTTTCAAGGTGAAGGAACCACTGCCACTCCATGTTCCTTGAACATTTTCTCATCTCTTTGGAGACGGAGTCCCTACCCTCCCTGGGCCCCGGCTAGAAGCTCAGAATGAAAGGGCCCAAAGCACTCTGTGTTATGGCACAGCCGGGTGCTACTTCACTTCTTCATGTGCATGTAGTCTCAGCAAAACAGAAGTTCATTCACTCATTCGACAAGCATGAACTGAAAGCCAGTTGAATGCCAGACCCTGTGCACAGGAACACCTGCGTGCACAGTGTCTGCACACACAGGTGCAAGCACACACGGCCACCCCTACTCCATGTGCTCACATCACCTCCAGCCCCCACTAAGGACTTCCTGGCTTCCACCTGGCAGCCTCATTAGGAAAGTAAAGCTTCAGGCTCCCGGTTGCGCCTCAGAGAAGGTTATGGGGCATAGTGGGGCAGAGGTCGGCGCTGAGAACAGGGCCCCCAAACACTTCTGCTTCCACTACTTCCCTTGTAAATGAGGGGGTCCTTTCTCCCCTTTCTGCCCAATCATCCTCCCAAAGTAGGTGCCATGTGAGGGAAGAAAGAGCCATTCTTGGGATGCTGAGGGTACCTGCCCAGGCTGCCAGAGCCTCCTGCCTCCCAGCCACTTGCCAAGTAGGTGCCAAGCTGGGGCAAGAGCAGGCACTTCCACCCTGTGAAGCTCCCAGCTCTCCCCCCACAGGGCTGAACTCCTCCCTTCTCCCTCCTCCCTATTAATCCTCGGAAGTTAAGGGGCCGTCCCTGGTGGCCCCTCAGCCCTATTGTGGCCCCTCGCCCTCCTCGGCTGGCGTCTAATTAACTCCTCCTGCCCCTGGTTTTGTGTGCCCCCCTTACCCCACCTTGTCGGCCCCGCCCCTCCGCTCGGCCAGCTCCCCCCCACGGACATTCCAGCCAGGCCGGGCCAGTGTGCCAGGGCAACCAGGGCCGGACCGAGGCCTAATCCTCCCGCCGCCTGGCCCGGCTGGGGGAGCCCCACTCACCTCCCCGCTCTCTGGGGGCTGCCCGGCTCTGCTGTGGCGGAGACACACAATCGGGACAAAGGCATAGCCCCCAGGGGGCTAACTCAGCCTTCACGCCCAGGTTGTGCGGCATTTGGGGAGTTTAATGAATTGTCCATCACGCCTTTCAGGGCCCGCCCGTCAGCCTGGATTAATCTTCGGAGCCCTGGTGGGGTAGGAGACACTAAGCCTGTATTTATTACTCTCCCATTGTCACTAATTGAGGTAATTATCTGTGACTCTGGCCTGGCCAACAATGCGGCATTCACTCTCTGGACCTCGATGGGCCAGGCTCCCACTCTCCACCAGCCCTCCCTCCCCTCCTCTTCCAAACCCGCCAAGGGCTACGATGGGCCCTGGAGCATGTTGGGAAAATGGACAGTGTCCCACAATTCCTCACCTCCCCACCGGTGTCTCCCACAGTCACCACTACAGAGCTGTCTCCCTGGTCCCCCCAGAGAAGGTAGGAAAAGAAGTCAGCCTCTGCCAGGGGATGGATTTGGCTGGCAGAGCCCTCAGGCCAGGGAGGGACCTGTTTCTGAGGACTTTGGTTTTCTGGACTCTCAACCCCTCACCTCAGGGTGCGTGATGCCAAGGTCTCACAGGGTGCTTCTGCGGATGCATTCTCGAGTCCCTATAGCCTCTAGGGTGTTAGGAGGCGCTAGCTTGTACCAGGCCTACTCTGGGGAGGTCCTAAACCTACCAGGGCTGGCAGAGTGGCTGTGGACATGATGGGAGAGGCTGAGACAGCAGGAAAGGGCTCGTCAAGGGAAGAGCAAGAGGAGCCATGCCAGGAAGGAGCAGTCAAGACTCACAACGTTCCCAGGCGTCACATGAATGTGGCCATGCAACGACATCAGCGAGAAACTTGGATTTGAAGGTGCAAGAGTTCCAAAAAGCAGATTTCACGTGGAGACAGCTTTCTGGGTCAAGATGGTTGGCCCTGGGGAGCAGGGGTGTGTGTGTGTGTGTGTGTGTGTGTGTGTGTGTAAAAGAAAGAGAGAGATATAAGACAGGAAGATTCAGGCAGAACTAGACTGTGAGCTCCCTGAGGGCAGGAACTGTGTCTTTGTGTCTTTGTCACTGTTGCTTTTATGAGAGCCTAACATTGTACCTAGCACTCAATAAGCACTGTCAAATGAATGGATGGAGATGATGAAGCCGGTACTTGAACAGGAATCTGTGGGCTATTCTCTTCTACAGCTGCACTCAGGCTCTTCATTCTCTCAGGACTTGTTAGAAGGCGATGTCTAGACATTCCTGAATGGTCAGGGATGGGCACTTCACCAGCTGAAACGCTACAGACCCTGGCCAAACTCAGAGCTGTAGCTGGCACAGCGCCACCTTGTGGTGACTCTTGGGAGAGTGCCTGGAGAGACCCTAGCAAAGAAGGCAGGGTCATCTCTCAGGAGCAGGGGATCACCCCAGGCAGCAGCCATCCTTCTTCCTGTATGTCTGAACTGCATTGCTATGCCAGCAGTCCTGTGTCATAGTTTTATCATTTGTTCCTTCTTTATTCCAGCATTTTCTGAGAGCCTGCTCCATGTCAAACTTGTAGGGTATACAGAGCTAAATCACCTCCAGCAGCTCATGGTCCAGCACAGGCCACAAGGTAACAAGACCAACGAGGTTACCATCAAGCTGCAGGAAAAATATTCTCCATGTGTTGAGGAGGCACTAGAATATTCCCAGCTCAAAAACTATCATTCGCCTCTCCCTCAGTTCCTCTCACTGAAGTGCAGGTGTTTTATCTTCATTACCAAGAAATAGGCTGCGCCTGGTGGCTCACACCTGTAATCCCAGACCTTTGGGAGGCTGAAGCAGGTGGATCACCTGAGTCAGGAGTTTCAGACCAGCCTGGCCAATATGTCAAAACCCTGTCGCTACTAGAAATACAAAAATTAGCTGGGCATGGTGGCATGCCCCTGTAGTCCCAGCTACTTGGGAGAGAGGCTGAGGCAGATGAATGGCTTGAATTCGGGAGGCAGAGGTTGCAGTGATCCGAGATCGTGCCACTGTATTCCAGCCTGGGTGTGGCAGAGTAAGACTCCATCTAAAAAAACCAAACAACAACAGCAACAAAAAAAAAACAAGAAACGGTTCAGGATCTGGCTCCCATACATCTTTCCAGCACTCACCCCTCTGACCGTCTGTATTCCCTAATGCCTCTGTTCCCTGTGAAAGCCACGTGCTTTCCCACCTGTCTACATTTTCCCACACCCTAGATTGTCCACCCCTTCCCTGTCTCCCACTGTTGAAACCCATCCCAGAGGTTACTTCCTCCATGAAGACTCTTCTGATTTCCCTTAGTAGAGTGGCCTTGCCTGTTTGAGCTCCTGAAGCACCATGTTGGTAGGACTTTCATTAGCAGCACATACTGGGTGTCCCATTGGTGGTTGTCTATGTATGTTACTCATCCTCCTACTAGGCTAGCCCTTGCAGCACTGAGCTGGGCATATCATATGCCTTTGTTAAATGGTTAATACATGGATACATGAATAAATGGATGCATGGACAGAGACATAAATTGTTGGAAGTATGGCCGGGCGTGGTGGCTCAAGCCTGTAATTCCAGCACTGTGGGAGGCCGAGGTGGGTGGATCACGAGGTCAAGAAATCGAGACCATCCTGGTCAACATGGTGAAACCCCATCTCTACTAAAAACACAAAAAATTAGCTGGGCATGGTGGCGCATGCCTGTAATCCCTGCGACTCAGGAGGCTGGAGCAGGAGAACTGCCTGAACCCGGGAGGTGGAGGTTGCGGTGAGCCGAGATCGCGCCATTGCATTCCAGCCTAGGTAACAAAAGCGAAACTCCGTCTCAAAAAAAAAAAAAAATTGATCGAAGTATAAATGGGGTCGGACATGGTGGCTCATGCCTTTAATCCCAGCACTTTGGGAGGCCGAAGTGGGCAGATCTCCTGAAGACAGAGTTCAAGATAAGCATGGCCAACATGGTGAAACACCGTCTCTATTAAAAATATAAAAATTAGCCAGGCATGGTGGTGGGTGCCTGTAATCCCAGCTACTCGGGAGGCTGAGGCATAAGAACCGCTAGGACCTGGGAGGTGGAGGTTGCAGTGAGCCGAGATCTCACCAATGCACTCCAGCCTGGGCGACAGAGTGAGATTCCATCTTAAAAAAAAAAGAAAGGTATAAATGGCCAGATAGATGACAGATGGGTTGGTGGACATGTGGATAAGTGGATGTGTGGAATGTATAGATGGATGGGTGGGTGGATGGATGAATAAATGGATGAATGGAACATCCATCAATAAAAGGACTCACAAAAGGCTATGTAAGTTGAATGTAGCGGCTTACACCTGTAATGCAAACATTTGCGGAGGCCAGGATGGGAGGATCGTTTGAGCCCAGGAGTTCAAGATCAGCCTGGACAACATAGGGAGACCTTGTCTCTATCCAAAAAAAAAAAAAAAAAAAAAAAAAAAATAGGGACAGTGACATGTTCCTGTGGTTCCTGCTATTCAGGAGGCTGAGGTGGGAGGATCACTTGAGCTGGGGAAGTTGAGGCTGCAGTAAGTTGTGATTGTGCCACTGCACTCCAGCCTGGGTGATACAGCAAGACCCTGTCTCAAAAAAAGAAAAAAAAGGCCAGATGCGGTGGCTCATGCCTGTAATCTCAGCACTTTGGGAGGGTGATGCAGGTGGATCACTTGAGGTCAAGAGTTCAAGACCAGCTTGGCCAACATGGTGAAATCCCATCTCCACTAAAAACACAAAAATTAGCTGGGCATGGTGGCATGCACCTGTAATCCCAGCTACTTGGGAGGCTAAGGCGGGAAAATTGTTTGAACCCAAGAGGCAGAGGTTGCAGTGAGCTGAGATGACACCACTGTACTCCAGACAAAAGGCCAGCCAGCACGGTGGCTCACGCCTGTAATTCCAGCACTTTAGGAGGCCAAGGCAGGCAGATCATCTGAGGTCGGTAATTGGAAACCAGCCTGACCAACATGAATAAATCCTGTACCTAATAAAAATACAAAAAATTAGCCAGGCATGGTGGTTCATGCCTGTAATCCCAGTTACACTAGAGGCTGAGGCAGGAGGATAGCTTGAATGAGGGAGGCGGAGGTTGCCGTGAGCCAAGCTCATGCCATTGCACTTCAGCCTGCCTGGGCAACAAGAGTGAAACTCTGTCTCAAAAAAAAGAAAAAAAAAAAAAAAAGGAAGAGCGAGGTGGCTCACGCCTGTAATCCAGCACTTTGGGAGGCTGAGGCAGGCAAATCATGCGGTCAGGAGATCACGACCATCCTGGCCAACACGATGAAACCCTGTCTCTACTAAAAATACAAAAATTAGCTGGGCATGGTGGCGTGCACCTGTAGTCCCGGTTACTCAGAAGGCTGAGGCAGGAGAATCTCTTGAACCCGGGAGGAGGAGATTGCAGTGAGCCGAGATCGTGCCACTGCACTCCAGCCTGGCGATAGAACGTGACTCCATCTCAAAAGAAAAAAAAAAAA
>NW_022436942.1:27289202-27291470 GCF_009761245.1 Sapajus apella | reverse complement strand
AAAAAAAAAAAAAAAAAAAAAGGCTAGGTAGCACCAGAGGCTTCAAAGGAGGGAGCTCACCTCATGCCAGGATATGCAGAGACAAGAGACAGCATCCAGGACAAACATTCCTTCACTAACATACGCACCCTCAGCAACTTGTCTCCCAGAGGCATGGATACATTCCACTCCCCATAAGAAGTCATAGTCTGGGAGCTGCTTCTCTTTTCATACTCCCTGATCCCTCAGGAATGCTTTCATTAGCATGTATTATGCCATCTTCCTGCACTGCAATGACTGTGGGTTTCCTCTCTTTCTCTATATCATACACACCCTAGCTTGTGAGCTCCCTGAAGGTAGGAAGCATGTCTGCATCTCTTTTGTGTCCCTAGCACCTGGCATACATGTTGAATAGGTGAGTGAACAAATGAACAATCAAGTGAGCACTGCCTCTTCCCCGTAGACACATTTTATACACTTCCTGCGTCCTCATGCTCAGTCACCTCTCCTCCCCACACATCACATGCTCCTGACCTTGACATGCTCTGAAATCCCACAGTTATAAGCTGGGGCTCGGTTTCCTTACCTATCTGTGGCTGATCTAGGGAAGTCTCAGCCCTCCCCTGAGAGTCTGAAAGAGAGGGCTCTTGACTCCTCTAAAGCCATATTAACTGGGTTCCATGGGGGGCAGAAAGGGGATTCTCTGAAAGAAGAAGCTGGCTATTGGGAGGGTAGCAGGATCCTGCACTAACCCGAGGTCTGCTGCTCCAAATTGACCACATCCTCCTGCGTCTGCTGTCCCTACTCCTGACCAGTGAGGCTGTCCCAAGGTAGGGGGTGGTTGTGGCCTCTGTCTCAAGGCTGGCTGGCAGACACAGCCAGATTTAGAAGTCATTTTCGCAGCAGGGAGCCTCCAGCGTCCCACCCACAGAGCCCTGCAGGGTCAGCCTGAGATATGGCTCACCAGGGGCTGGCCCCTAGACCTGCAGTTGCTCCTCCCCTTCTTGTCTCTCTCCCTTTTTCCCTAGAATTTTGGCAGCTGGTGCTGATTCTATCCTTAGGCAAAGATGGAGTAAGTTCTGGGGAAAGGAGGGTGCTGTACTGACATTCTAACGACCCAGGCACTCCCAGGGCGCCATCCACCCACAAAAAGGGCTGTCTGTACCCAGCCCAGGACTCCCCTTTCCTCTCCACTAGCATCTGCTGCCTGGTTCTCCTCCTCCTTTACTTGCCTTCTTTCTTTCTTTCTTTCCTTTTTTTGAGACGGAGTCTTGCTCTGTCACCCAGGCTGGAGTGCAGTAGTGCGATCTCAGCTCACTGCAACCTCTGCCTCCCGGGTTCAAGTGATTCTCCTGCCCCAACCTCCCGAGTAGCTGGGGTTACTGGCATGCACCACTATACCCAGCTAATTGTTTGCTTTTTTCGTAGAGATGGGGTTTCTCCATGTTGGTAAGACTGGTCTTGAACTCCCGACCTCAGGTGATCCACCTGCCTTGGCCTCCCAAAGTGCTGGGGTTACAGGTGTGAGCCGCCATGCCTGGTCTACTTTTTGGATTTTTAGTAGAGACAGGGTTTCACCGTATTGGCCAGACTGGTCTCAAACTCCTGACCTCATGATCTGCCAGCCTTAGCCTCCCGAAGTGCTGGGATTAGAGGTGTGAGTCCCTGCACCTGGCCATCCTCCCCTACTTCGAATTCTCTGTCCTATCCTCCTGTTCTCACACCCCAACACTAATAAAATAGCCCTAGGGAGAAATAATAATCAGAACTAACACTTAATCACCTACTATGTACCAGGTATTATTCTTTTTTAATTTTAATTTTTTTCTTTTTAAGTAAAAAAATTAAAACAGAGAGAGAGAGAGAGAGAGGGAGAGAGAGTCTTGCTATGCTGCCCAGGCTGGTCTTGAACTCCTGGGCTAAAGAAATCCTCCCACCTTGGCCTCCCAAAATGCTGGTTTTACAGACGTGAGCTACTGTACCTGGCCAATTATTCTAAGTCCTTTACATATTGAATTATACACTTCTCCCAACAACTCTAAGAGCAAACCACCTTCTTTCTTTCTTGCTTGCTTGCTTGCTTTCCTGAGAAAGGGTCTCTGTTGTCTAGGCTGGAGCACCATGGTATAGTCATAGCTCACTGCACCCTCAAACTCCTAGGCTCAAGCAATTCTCCCACCTCAGCCTCCAAAACAGCTGGGACTACAGGAGAGTGCCACCACACTCAGCTAATGAAAAGCACTTTTTTTTTGAGACAGCGTTTCGCTCTTGTTGCCCAGGCTGGAGTGC
>NW_022436942.1:27229870-27289192 GCF_009761245.1 Sapajus apella | reverse complement strand
CCAGGCTGGAGTGCAATGGCACGATCTCAGCTCACTGCAACCTCTGCCTCCTGGGTTCCAGTGATTCTCCTGCCTCAGCCTCCCAAGTAGCTGGGATTACAGGCATGCACCACCACATCTAGCTAATTTTGTATTTTTAGTAGAGTCTGGTTTCACCTTGCTGGTCAGGCTGGTCTCAAACTCCTGACCTCAGGTGATCCACCAGCCTTGGCCTCCCAAAGTGTTGGGATTATAGGCATGAGCTATTGTGCCTGGCCAAAAAGCACTTTTTGTTTTGTTTTGTTTGTTTGTTTGTTTGTTTCTGCAGACCTGCAGCTGAAAAAAGCAATTTTAATAACCTCACTTTATAACTGAGGACATCAAGGCACAGAGAAGTTGAGTAACTTGCCCAAGGTCACAAAGCTAGTACGGGGTAGAAGCCCCAGAGTCCATATTCTAAACACATTATCCAAGTTTTCAACTATGTTAGCGGTGTGGGTGAGATTTTAGAAACTGGCGTCCTGTGTGTTCATCCTCAAAGGGACTTAGGCAGCATAGTAAAGGCCACCCTCACGGGGCCAGCCCTTCCACTGTTGAATACAGCTCACCTCTTCTACCAGTCCCAGAGCCCTAGAGCCCTTGGGTTGTAGAAAAAATCTAGGCAGATGCTTTCATCACTGCCCTTGTCTTTCTCAACTTTTTTTTTTTGACAGTCTTGCTCTGTCACCCAGGCTGGAGTGCAGTGGTGTGATCTTGGCTTGCTGCAACCTCTGCCTTCCAGGTTCAAGTGATTCTCATGCCCCAGCCTCTCCCAAAGCTGGGATCACATGCATGGACCACTACACCAGGCTAATTTTTGTATTTTTAGTAGAGGTGGGGTTGCCCCATTTTGGGGAGGCTGGTCTTGATCTCAGGTGATCTGTTCACCTCAGCCTCCCAAAGTGTTGGGATTACAGGTGTGAACCACCATGCCCTGCCCTTCCTCAACTTTCCTCCTCACCTGAAGTCTATTCTCCTCCCCAGCCTGGAGGTCCAAGGCACATACTCCTCAGTTGGACCAGGCTTACCCCAATCTGGTCTGTTTTCACTCTTGCCTTATCTTCCACAACTGCTATAAACATACTCTCAACTGCAGTAAAATCAGACCATTGGGCAATTTCCTAAACATACCCTGCTTACCTGCATCCATGCCTCTATTTTGGCTTTTCCTTCTACTTGAAATGCCCTTTCACCAAATTCTACTGCTGAGGACATCTCCTCCATAGAGCCTTCCCTTATCTCACAAAATCCTTACAGTCTCCCTTATTTGGGTCGTTGTAATGCTTAACACATTGCTCACCTTCACCCCATTGTTGGAAAGGCCTTACTCATCCCTGTCCTGGAATCCAGCACGGTGTCTTGTTCCTAGGAGGTGCTCAATACATGCTCAGTAGTTAGAATTGGTAGTAGTTAGGTAGAATTGTAGGTGAAAGGGAGACAGATCTCAGTAACCTTTGTTTGTTTGTTTGTTTGTTTGAGATGGGATCTGACTCTGTTGCCCAGGCTTGAGTGCAGTGACCCAATCTTGGCTAATTGCAACCTCTTTCTCCCAGGTTCAAGTGATTCAGCCATTCTCCTGACTCAGCCTCCTGAGTAACAAGGACTACAGGCACATGCCACCACACCCGGCTATTTTTTGTATTTTTGGTAGAGATGGAGTTTCACCATGTTGGAGGCTGGTCTCAAACTCCTGACCTCAGGTGCAGTTCTCAGTAACCTTTGATCTCTGCCCATGGTGACCCTCCTCCAGCAAGAGCTAACTTGAAGCCTGGCAGTGCGGGTTCCAGGAAGGCTCTGGGGTGAACCTTCCTGGATAGCTCTGACCAGTGTCTTCCCTCCTGTTCAGAAACCCAAGAAGAGACCCTCCTCCGCTGAACCATGGATCAGATTGTCGGCCCCCCAAGCGGTCCTGCCCCGCTCCGAGTTCTGCTCAGAGTCTCTCTGGGTGCGGGCGGGAGTGACGTCCAGACAACTGGAAACTCAAACCGTGAGTGGTTTGAGAGCGGGTTTGGGGACCTGAACGCTGAGCGGGAGTTGGAGTTGGCGGGACTCGGTTGGAGTAGGAGCAGAGGCAGGCCGGGGGCCGCGCCAGGACCCGGCGACTGAGTCTGGGAGAAGCCCCCACGCCCGCGGAGACAGCAGCTAAATTTACCCCGGCTGACTCAGTCTTTGCCCGGAATGGGGGGAGGGGGTAGTGCGCCAGGGCAGAGGGAAGAGCTGGCAGGGGTGGGCTGGGGGTAAGGAAGGGAGAGTCTCGGCTGGGGGAGGCAGAGGTGGACCATGAGCTCCCAACGAAGAAAGCACCCCCCCCCGCCCCCTCACACAGAGCGGGAAGTAGCGGAGGAGTCCTGGGGAAGGGCCACTGTGGAGAAAGGGTCAGTGAAAGGAAGATGATGCCAAGGCTGGATAAAGGGAAGCTTAGATTTATTGAGCGCCTACTGTGTGCCAGGCGATGTGCAAGGCGCTTTACATACATTATCGCATTAAATCCTCACAACAACCCTGCGAGGTAGGTGTTTATAAACCCCCATTTGACAGATGAGGAAACTGAGGCTCAGGGAGGTGAAGTGATGCTGCCAAGTTCACATGGCTAATAAATGGCAGACAGAGGAGGTGTCCGGGATCGGAGAGAAAAAAAAAAAAAAAAAAAAGACTTCGGTGTCTGAATCCCAAGCCGGCTGGGGTGGATGAATACAAAGAGGGGCCCGGCGGGCTCCAGAGGTCTGGGAGCCCGGAGGCCTGCTCCCGGCCCCGCGCGGCGGAAGGCTGCAAGGCTGGGGACCCGCGCTGGGGAACTGGGGATCGGATTGAGTGGCAGAGCCGGAATAAGCAACTGGAGAGATCCGCGACCTGCGCGCGCCCTGTAGTGGCTGTAGAGAGTATCACATCGCACGCCTACGGGCTTCTGGGGACCAGCCTCTTTCCTTGCGTGGCCGGTTGCCAGAAGAGGCTGAGATGGGAGAAATTCTCAGGATTCTTTCAGGTGGGCGAAACCACCTGGGAGGGAAATCGTGGCCACGCCTCAGAGCATCACTAAGGAGCATTGGGGTGGAGGAAAAGGGGAAGGCCTAAAGAGGTCCCAAGCTGATTCATTGGCTTCCTTCCTCCCCAGCTCAGACCACCACAGGCCAGGGTCAGTGACAGGGCCACTATCTTGCTCTGCCTTGGGGAGCCCTCACCTAAACCTGGAAGACTAGAATAGGAGTGCCTGGCTCCCTTAGGCTCTTCTGCAAGCCCTGGGCAGTCTCCTGAATTGATCATGACTTCTGGTGACAAGGAGGCCACCAGGAAACTTTGGACTCTGTTCACTTATTCCCAACTCTCATTCTTGGCTTGTCAAGGGGGAAGATGAGATAGAGTGTTTCCCAAAGATCTCAAAATGTCAGAGATGGAAGGATGGACCTTTGAATGCCACCATTTTACATACCAGGAGGCCAGGAGGCCTGGAGAGGGAAAGTGGCCGCCTCAGTCAACCAAGTCAGTGGCAGAGGTGGGATTGAAATCCAAGGCTTGTGAGACCAAGGTGAGCCCTCCTTCTGCTTTGCTGGTTTTACTGGACCTATTTCTCTTCTGCCAAGAACCCCTTTGTCATCTGATCACTCTGTCACTGAGTCCAAAGCCTCTCCTTCACTTTTTCCCTCCTGCACAGAGGCCCTGCCCTACACTGCCTTCCTATGGCTGCCACCATCCCTGCCCTCCTGCCTGATCCTAGTTAGGCCTCTCTGCTCAGCTCCACATCCAGTGCATCAGGCCCTGCGAAGAGCTCACCCTAGTGCCTTGAACATGGCAGGCAGGCATTAATTAAATCTACTGCTCACTCTCACCTCTCCTGAAACAAAATCATGAATGGGCATATGCTTCCCTTCCTTTCATTTTTATGTCAAGGATGGGACCAGGTATGGGTAAAGATACAAGGAAAAAAGAAGCAAAGGAAGTCTATGGGGAAGACTGGGGACCAGTGGACCCAAGGATGGATGTATTGGGGTCACGAATACAAGAAGGGGCCCCTCACTGCCTCTTTCTATTTCCCTGTTGGGTCCCTTTGATGTCCCTCACTCCAAAGAGGACCTCCTCGGTTTCGCTGACGACATCTACAATCTCCCCGACCCTGCCGCTCAGTTCCGCTGTCTTCCCACCTTCCTCTGGCGGACTGTTTCCAGCCCCGGGCAGGGTCCTCTCGTTCCGCAAGGAGGCGCCCAGGGTTTCTGTGTCGCTTCCATCAGAGGAGCCGCTATGGACGCTCAGTTCCTCAGCTTCGTCAGTGTCCGAGTCAGGGGCGGTGTGGCGGCGGATACGGGACACGGCTTCTCGCAAGGCCCCGGCGTAGGGCCCTGGGGTCCGCGCCCAGCCCCGGCCTGCGTGCCGCTGAACTACCGCCACTTCTGAGCCCTCGGCTCTGCTCCGGGATCCCGAAGCTCCTGGGCCTAAGGCTTGGTGCTCTGGGCTACCTGGCTGCGTGGGGGCGTCCCGCAGGTTTACTTCGGGGGCCGGGAGCCCCAAGATGCTGAAGGTGCCCTCCTCCAGTGAGGAGTCCCCTGGCCTCCCGCCCTCAGCTTCGCCCCCGCGGCCCTCGCTAGGCTGGTGTAAAAGGTGACTGCTTGACGGCAGCTTTTGGCAAGGGGAAGGAAAGACTGTGGCCCGTTCACCGTCCTCCTTGCCGGGCTTCGATTGGCTGGGGGCATCCCCCACCACGCTTGGCACCCCAGAGGGCAAAAGCTGCACCTGCTGGGTTCGGGGGGTTGGAACATATTGGGATCGTATCACTACGCACGTGGCGTCAATGACAAAGACGCCTTCCCCACGGGATGGGCCCTGGGAACTGCGGGGCAAGGTGTGGGCACGGCGGGTCGCCTTCCAACACTCCAGGGTCTCCGGTCCTGCCCCCACTCCAAGACCGAGGGATTCTCTCCATCCCGTGCCTCCAGGAGCCCAGGGTCTGGGGAGTGTCTGGCTATGGCGGGGCGGCTGCTTTTTAGGGGAGGGAATCCAGTATTTGGGGAACCAGATCTGTTCTCTTTCTTTTTTCCCTTCCCTCGAGCCCTTGATGTGGTGCCTGGACCTAGGAGCGGGACGCGGGGCACTGGGAGCCGCAGTTGCAGACCCCGCAGGAGCGGTCTCGGTGCCTGGGCTCCCTGCAGCTTTGACTTGGGGATGGCTGTCTCTACCACTGTTCAAGTCAGCAGCAGCCAGCCCCAGGCTTCTCTCCACGACCCCCTTGCCGGACTCTGGCCTTGCTCTGGCCGCTCCACAGCCTGGGGATCCCCCCAAGAGACCCTGCCCGTGTCGGAGACCCCAAGCCCCGAGGACGTCCCGGTAGATCCGAGGATCCAGCCTCTTCTTTATGCGCCCTCCCTCTGTCCTGGAGGGATTCGGAGCTGGGGCTGATGAAGCGGGCGCTTGGGAGTGCCCGGGTCCTCGCTTAGTCCCCAAGGTCCTATGGGGGCCTTCGTAGGAAGGTGGAGCCACGTAGGGTGGCGGCCGGTCCCAGCGGCGTCGCGGGGCCGTACTAACAGAGCCTCTCAGCAGCAGATGAGCCTCGTAGCTTGGGGGCCCCGGCCGCCGACCTCCCCAGGGCCCCGCCCACGCCGACCCTGGGTCGCTCTGCGGCTGCGCGGATGGACGGGGCGCTCGCCCCACCTGTGCCAGGAGCTCCGGCCGCGAGGGTGCAGGGAGCCCCGCCGGCTGGGTCGCCCGAAGGGCGTTGCGGGGCTCCGGGCGGGGCCGACCCGGGGGGCTCCGTCTGGCCCCACCAGCCTTGCGCCTTTTTCGCTCGGTCTCCTTGGCCTCCCGCTCCTGCGACGCCGCTTTCCTTTTCTCTTGCTCCCGAGCTCGGACCTCGGCCAGGGGCCCCGCCCGCCAGTTGGTCGCCTCCTGCAGCACCCTGGAGGCCCAGGGCCGGCGGGGCGGCGGCTGTGGGGATCCCGGGCGCGGCCCACACCTGGGACAATGAGCAGGAACCCAGGTGAGCAGTTTGTGGGGGAAGGGAGCCGAGGTCCGGGGAGCTGGGAGCACTGCAGACCACTTGGGACAGCCATATGAAGGGGTGTGTGTGAGTGTGTGCGCGTGTGCACGTGCGTATATGTTAGGACTGAAGTCGAAGCGGGACTCCTCGCCATCTCTCCATGCACACTTTAACAGCGTCTGCCCCATCTCACCTCCTGCCCTTTCTCACGCCCACTCCTATTCCCCCAAACAACCGGATGAGTCAGGCCCCAGCCCTCGGGAGGGGGCAGGGGAGGGAAGAGTGGGAAAGAGAAGGGGGACCAGCAATGCTCGCTAGTGCCTTCGGGGAGGTCCAGACCCCACTCCCCGCCCCACCACTCTCTTCCCCTCACCCCTGCTTCACTCACGTGCGGTTCTGGAACCCGCGAGCCCAGTGGCTGGCCTGGAAGTCCATGGGCTGTCGAGAAGGGGCGCGGCGACTATAATGACAGGAAATGGTCTTCACTTCGATCACCAACAGCTTGGACTTCTGCACCCAGAGGCAGCTGCCAGACTCCTCATCCTGGAGCTCCCGGGGGCTGTCAGGCCCCTCGGAGAACAGTGGGCCATCCAGCATCCTGCCCCACCCCACCCCGGCCCCCCACCCTCCCACCCGCCCCAGGAGCCCCCTCCCAGCCCAGGGAGCCGGCGCCCACTGCAGAGCCGCGGGCCCGGGGACTGGGAACTATATATACCCGGGCACACGTGTGTGTGCCTGTCTCTGTGTGTGCGCGCGCATGTGACACCGCGCGGGCTGCTCCGCGCTGCTACCTCCCCCATGTGCACGGCCGCCCCCTGGGGCCCGGGATTGGACGCCCCTTCCCACTGCTGTTGTCCCCCAAGCCTGATGGGATCGCACGAGTGGGCGGGGGAGGGACTTATGATTCTTGCCAAGCTGACAGTGCCCCCTCCCCCGCCCCTACTTCTTCAACCTTCCTGCCGTTTTAACCCTTTACTCCCCTGCCTGTCAGGTTGCCTGACCACCAGGGTTCTGCCCCTGGCTTCCTGCCTCAGATTTCAGTTTCCCCAACACGGAGCGGTGAGAATGGAACTCAAGGTCTCTGCCTGCCACTCTGCTGGTTTCCATGGGGTTGGGGTGCAGGAGGGGCTGGCCCACGGCTGGGGGGCTATTTTTAGCGGCAGTGGCTGTTCGGGTGCAGAGATGAGATGAGTAACCAGCTCCCATGCGGTGGAGAGAGGAGGCGGTGGCTTTCACCAGGCTTTTGTGCGACTCTGGGGGAGAGCTGCCTTCCCTAAGCTCAAAAAGGGTGACCCCTATACCCTTATCTCCTCACCAGCTCAGTGCTGCCCCTAGAACTGCTGGTACAGCAGGACACAGGCGCCTGCCTTGGCCACCCAAGCCGCCCTCCCAGTCCCATTCTACATGTTTGTCCTTGGGCAGCCAGGGAGCCGTCCCGCAGCAGCAGGCTTTCACCCTGAGTCCAGACGCCAGGATGTGGGGGTTATAGTGTTCTGTGCCCACACAGCTCTGCTCAGCTTTATGGCAGACAGAGTAAACGAGTATGCACTCTCACCCTTCCAGCAGGGGATGGAGGAGGAATGGTGTGTTTGCTTGGCAAAACTAATCCCCTAGCAACTGAAATGATAAAAGTGGCCCTTATTTTTCCAATGTAGAGCTCCCCCTTACCACCACGATGCCTAGTTCACTCAGCCCCGCCTGAAGTGGTCTCCAGATGCTCACCTTTTGAGTTGCCTCTATCCTGGGGGTCTGTTGCTTACATCCACATGATCCCTCCCGCTAAGCTTATACCAGGTGTCCCCTGATTCACCATGGTAATGTTAGTGGCAGCACAGCCCACGCCAACCCTTCCATGCAGAGACTTAGCAACCATGCCTGACAACCATGGCAGCAGATTCAGTGGAGGGGAGGGGTGCAGAGAGAGGGGAAAGAGAGTGTGTGTGGCAATGGTTCCTCAGGAAGGAGGGATAATTTGCCTCTCTGGAGAAGCATAGGTAAGAATAGAAGCCTGTGAGTCCCAAATGTTATCTCTTGTCTTTCCCTCAGCTTCATCCTCACGCTGAGACTGATTGGTTGGGTTTTAGGGGGAAATGGGAGAAGCAAGAGTTCCCAATTAGTTTTCCACTAATGTACGTGGAGCCCTTTGGGTCCAGACCCTTCCTTTTAAGGGGATGGTGACGAAAAAGGTTATTGTGGGGCAGAGACTGACTGAGAAACAGCTCAACAAAACCAGGCTTCTGCTCCCTCACACAGACCTTTAGAGAGAACGCAAACATCCCGTCCCATCCACCCTATCCCCCTTGATTTCACACACCTGCCAGCTGCACTGATGACTTGACTCGAAGGTGCTTCCTTCCACCCTAGGTCCCACTAGAGTCCTGAGGCTTTTAAAGCCCTTGCCTCCTCCCTAGGCAAATCTTCCTTAATGAGGGAATGTGACATAAGGGGCCATCTGTCCTTTCCACCATGTACTTACCACCCCCCTCCACCACATAAACATACTCTAATTCTAATACTTGGAAGCCTTCCTCCCCCAAGTTTGAGAATGTGCTGTGCGAGCTGTGAAGAAGTGAAGGCAGAAGCAGGGGCTCCTCCACAGCCATGCTGCAGCACTGAAAGCTGAGCTCTGACGAGGGCCACCTTCTTTTTTTAAAAAAATCAGCTTCCTCATGTTGGATCTCATGAGGCCCTTGATGCTTTTCCCTGTGTTCCCTCAGGAAACCTAGTTTGGAGAACCCAGTATGCTCTGGCTGGTGGGTCATCAGAGGGGTTAGGCACCGTGGGGGTAGGGACAAGGAATGACTCTGAAATTGTTCCTAGCATGGATGGGAAACTGTTTCATACCTGCAAGGCAGGAGTGAGCTGGCACACAAATTTACCTCATACTCCACAGTCTAGCAGTTCTTCTGGTGTTGGGTGCTGTTTGGGTCTACATGGTTTCAGTACAGGGAATGGATCTGATGGAGTGACCACTGTCCTGCTGTTCTCTCATCTCCTACTCTCCAGCTCATTCAAGAAATGCAAGAAAGGCAAGAGATTTGTAGGTTTAAAGATAGTGCTGGCTGGGTGCAGTGGCTCATGTCTGTAATCCCAGCACTTTGAGAGGCCGAGGTGGGAGAATCACAAGGTCAGGAGTTCGAGACCAGCCTGGCCAATATGGTGAAACCCCGTCTGTACAAAAAAATTCAGAAATTAGCTGGGCGTGGTAGCGCATGCCTGTAGTCCCAGCTACTCAGGAGGCTAAGGCAGGACAATTGCTTGAACCTAGGAGGTGGAGGTTGCAGTGAGCCGAGATCGTGCCACTGCACTCCATCCTGGGCAACAGAATGAGACTCCGTCTCAAAAAACAGTGCCAACTCAGAAAGCCAAACAATCAAACCTTCCCTAAGAAAAGCTGATAATGGTGGCACGATTCTCTGCCCAAAGGAGACCCTCAAGTTTGTCTACTGTTGGGAGTAGACACTAACATTTTTATGAGATTTCCCTTGGGTACGGGCCATAATTCAGGCAGAGGGGAAAGTGAGATAATGAGGAACCACAGGGACTAGGGTAAGGAGCAGTTGTGAAAGGAGAATTAGAGGTAGTAAGTCTACTGTAGCAGTGAAGAGCATGACCCCTAGGGCCAGACTGTTTGGGTTCAAATCCTAGCTCCACTTTTTACTAGCTGTGTGGTCTTGGGTTAGTTACCTAGCCTCTCTGTGCCTCCATTTTTAAAAATCTGTAAAACTGGAATAGTGTCTATTATTATTCTGAGGATTAAATTAGTTAATATAAAAGCACTGAGAATGATGTCTGGCACACAGCTGTGTGTGTATGTGCACGTGTGTGTGTGCACATACACTATTGTTATTAATGACCAGTTGAAGATGCCATATAAAGTAGGAAGTTTGGAACAGTGGTGTCTGTCAACTGCAAAAATGAAACACTGTAATACCATGAAGAGATTGCTGTCATTTAATTAGACTTGCCATAAAAAGCAATAACCTTAGCTAACCACACTGCCCTCCTCCTCCACCCAACCCCATCTCCCTTCATATGCACACAGCACAGGAACCCAAAGGCCCTCCTCCCCACAGTCCTCCCCACTGACATTATGGGAAGAAATGTCACTAAATGGACTTGGCCTCCTCCATATAGCATGGAACAGGTAAATAAAAATATCTTTATGAAGAATTTTGTTGTGCTATTATCTTAGGGTTGAAACAGGGCCGAGATAGAGGCAGAGGCAAGTGAGGTCTGGGGATCTCTTAGAGATCAGAATTTGTCTGAGAGACACAGAGCCTACAGTTCACCCAGAAAGGGGGCTACATCTAAGAGGACAGGGGCTAGAATTGGCGAGTCTGAAAGTTTTTTCAAGTGTATGTGTGAGGGTAAGGGTAGCTATAAAACCATTCTCCTTCCTCCCCCTATACCTTCTCTAGCTCCCAAATAGAAGGGCAGGGGGCCCTGAGCAGGGAACAGAGTCACAATTCCCCCAAGTTTCATCTGATCCCCACAGAGCTTCCAGCAGACAATGAGTTGGGCGTATGCCTTGGTGCTGCCTGACCCCTTCCCGAGCTCAGAGCTTCTTCTCTCCACCTGTGAGCACCAGGGCCTGCAGGATGTCAGACAGTGAAACAATTCCCTTGACCACATCATTTTCATCCACCACTACAAGTCGGTGAACCTGGCACAGGGCAACAAGGGAGAAAGGGAATGTTTAGTGCTGGCCTCAAGGGAAGCCCCTCTGTCCCTACCCACCTTGCCAAACCCCACTCTCAAGGCTGCTCCCCACAGCTTCTTTAGGGTTGCTGGCCTCCCTACCTCTGCTTCCACTAGCCTGTTGATGATAGTCTCCAGAGTCTCATGCAGGTAGCACTTGAGAACACCCTCAAAGTAATGTGATCGATGTTGCAGGGCTTTAGTCACAGACACATCTAGGTTGTTGTAGGTCTTTTCTGCTGCCAGATTCTGGGAAGACAGAGGAAGGAGCTTGCAGGGAAGCAAGGGAGCCAGCCTCCAAACCCTGAACCCATCCAACCTCACCAGAGGGATTCAGGGAACTGCCAGCCACAAGCCACACCCAACTCATTCAATTTCTTTTCTAATAGGATTTGAAAGCCTGGAAGCTTCTTTTTTTTTTTTTAAAATGGGGTTTCACCATGATGGCCAGGCTGGTCTTGAACTCCTGACCTCAAGTGATCCACCCACCTCGGCCTCCCAAAGTGCTAGGATTAGAGGCGTGAGCCACCACGCCCAGACTTTTTTTTTTTTTTTTTTTTGAAAGCCTGGAAGCTTCTAAGACCCTTAGATCACAGAAGAGACTCCCTTCTCCCCCACCATATTTAACAGCCCCACCCCTTCCCTACCTCCCAGACCCTCCACAATCACTCACGATCACATCAAACTTGGAGTAGATGTCCACCACACGCCCTAGGGGGACAGAGGCAGCTCAGTAAGGAGGATCTGGCATCTAAGACTCCCCCTACTCACAGAATCACCCTCCTGGCTGAGCTGAGGGGAAAGCAGATTTTCCCAGAGCCACCCTAACTTCCCTGGATCTTCCCTCCCTCTCCTTCTGCCCAATCTCTTACCCTTCTCATCCACCACTGGCAGGGCTGAGACTCGATGCTGTACAAAGATGCCCAGAGCCACATAGACAGGGGTGGTAGTGCGAACCATAGCAATATTGGCATAGGTGCCAATCTGTAGCTCTTCCAGAGACTTGGACATGAACTCTGGCTTGGGAAATTCAGTGATCTGAGGAAAGAGCCATCAGCTTAACTTTCAAGGCACGCAAAACCACCCTTGGATACCCCTCCAAGCCAGTACGTAGAAATAAGGGCTGGTTACGCCAGCTTACTCCTGTAATTCCAGCACTGTCAAAGTCTGAGGCGGCATATTGCTTGAGCCCAGGAGTTTCAGACCAGCCTGGGCCATATGGCAAAACCCCATCTCTATAAAAAATACCAAAAAATCAGCCAGGTGTGGTGGTACACACCTGTAGTCCCAGCTCCTCTGGGGGTTGAGGTGGGGGGAATCATCTGAGCCCAAGAGGTGGAAGCTGAAGTGGGCCATGATAGCGCCTCTCCACTCCAGCCTGGGCAACAAAGTCAGACCTTGTCTCAAAATAAATTAATTAATAAATAAGAACTGGGGCTGGATGCAGTGGCTCACACTTGTAATCCTCATCTCTTTTTCAACAAATAAATAAATAAATGAAAAAAGAAAAAAGAACTGGGCTGAGGAGTACTTACGAATAATTTGAGAAACTTCAGAATGCGTTTGTGGGTGAGGATATACAAAGTATTGCCCGATTCTGGGTCAATAACTGGCAGCCTGTGGATCTTGTTCCGAATTAATGAAGAGACAGCATCAAACAAGCTGTGGGAAGGTGGGAGACAATAAGTTCCACAGTACTGGGGCTAAGGGTGGTTAAACTGCTCCATACAGTGTATAGGTAAACAGGGAAAACTGAGGGTTAGGGAAGTGGGGCAGTGTACATGCCAGACGAGAGAGAGAGAGAGAGAGAGAGAGTGAGTGTGTGTGTGTGTTTTCTCTCTTCTTTCCCTTTCCCCGGGTGTCTAGAGCATTAGCTATGCTGATGGCAAATCTCTTCCCACTTTGGACAGATGAATAGACAGCTGGAACTCACCTGGCATTAGGAGAAATGCAGACAAGCGGTTTAAAGGAGTCCTGGAGGTACACCTCTGAAGGGAAAAGGGATGGGTCATAAAATACCATCATGGAAAAGTGTTTCCCAGAAACCTTCCATCCCTTTATCCTTTTACAACCCCAATTCTCTGCATACCTCTCCAAGTTTCTATCTTGTGTTCTTCTAGCTCATAGATCTGTACCTGAAAGCAGAAGCAACAGAATTTGAGACCTGATCTCTCTACTTCCTTAAGCCCTTGTGGCTTGCTTGGAGGAAAAGAAATGAGAATGAGGGACTTAGGGTAGAGAAAGTGATTTTGATCATTAGGCTAAAGTTCCTTACCAAGGCTGATTTATAGTAGCGGTGCAGAATATTGATGAAATCAGTGATGGTCAGCATACCTAGAGGACAAGACAGAGCCCTCAGCACTGCCCGAAGCTTCTATCCCTGCCCAGCACAAGATGCTAATAATACTGTGTTGCTGAAACTTTTGCTTACCCACAAAACTTTGCTTCTTACTATCCCATAAAGGGGCAGCCCGTACACCGTTAGTCACCAAAGCAAAGAAAGCTTTCTTCACCTGTAGCCAAGACAGGAATAATCATAAAGGCAAATCCATAGGGGCAAGACTGTAAAAAAGAACACTGTTTGAGCATGTTGGATAAAACATGAGACTAAGTTCACAGAAGGATAAGGATGCTACCCTTAGGATGAGATAGGATGAGAGGTATTAAACCAAAGGCTCCAAAAGGGGAAGGGAAAAGAGGATTTCACCCACCTGCAGGGATGTATCAAATACAACCAATTTGGAGCTTGTGGGAATCAGGTCATAGCAGCGATGAGACTTCATGAAGGAAGTATACACGCTATTGTCGGATTCTGGGGTCTCTGCATAGGGTGGAATAGTTAGTAGCTTCCTTGCACATAAAAACTCCCAATCAAAAGAGACAGAAAACAAAATAGTGTCCTAGTATCTCAAATATTTAGAGCATGATTTTTTATAAGGTCCCTTATTTTATCTTTTGTTCTATTGTTTCCACAAAGCCTGGATAAACCTCTTAGAAACCATTTCATCCAACCCCTATCTCCAGATTAAGACTTTATCTATTGGTCCCTATAGGTAAAAGAAAGTTGACTAAAACCTAAAGTCTATAGTATCTCTTTAACATGTTATATATAGTCTAAATTTTTTTCTCATCTTTAATCCAAGCCTTCCCTTTCATATATTTAGCACATTTTTCACTTGTTCTCTTTTTTCAATGAAGTAAGCTTCTTAAAATTCTTTCAAGACTGTGCTGGGCATGGTGGCATGCACCTGTAATCCCAGCTATTTAGGAAGTTGAGAGAGAGGATCATTTGAACTCAGGAGTTTGAGGCCAGCCTGGGCAACATAGCAAGCCCCTGTCTCAATTAAAAAAAAAATATCCTAAGACCTGCAAATGGGAAAGTCATGGTCCAAGTTGGGCCAGTTCTCATCAACAGTCAGTTAGATCCCAGTGCTCAATCAACCTGGCTCAAAACACCTTGAGAGTCCACTTTGGGATCACCCTGTAAATCAGAAATCATCCCACCTACTTGAGACAAATAGAAGATCCTGGCTAGGATTACCTTTTTCTATTCCTGTGATTTTAATTGCTTGCTCTAAACTAGGGAAGCAATCTCCCAAAATAATAGTTTGAATGTGCTACATACTATACTACACGTACTTAAAAATATTACATTGGCTTGGCGAGGTGGTTCACGCCTGTAATCCTAGCACTTTGGGAGGCCAAGGTGGGTGTATTACCTGAGATCAGGAGTTTCAGACCAGCCTGGGCAATATAGCAAGCCCCTGGCAAACATGGCAAAACCACATCTCTACTAAAAAAAAAAAAAATACAAAAATTAGCCAGGCGTGGTGGCACGCGCCTGTAGTCCCAACTACTTGGGAGGCTGAGGCAAGAGAATCTGAGGCTTGAACCCGGTAGGCAGAGGTTGCAGTGAGCCAAGATCCTGCCACTGCACTCCAGCCTCGGCAAGAGAGTAAGACTCTGTCTCAAAAGAAAAAGAAAAAATTTACATCATTTAATGCTTACAACAAATCTGTAAGTACTGTCCTGTTTCAGATGAGAAAATAGGTGTAGTTAAATAAACTGCTCAAAGTCACACCAATAATAAGTGGCAAGAAAGACTCAAACTCAGATCTGATTCCAAACTTCATGCTCTTAAGTCTTTAGCCAATTTATTTAAATTTTTTTTAACCAAAGTTATACAGGCATACAGTTTAAAGAGTCAAACACATTTACAAATTTTGTTAAGAAAAAAATGCAGTCCTTGCAACCTACCTCCCTGTACTACCCTTCCCCAGAGATGTGAACATCTACCTCTTTTAGTTGATTATTTTGGTACTTAATTCTATATCCTTAAATAACATGCTTGTATTGCCAGTTTCAGATTTTTTTTTTTTTTTCATTTTGGGGCATTATTTATCATCTACCTACCAAGGAAGATGAGAATCTCTATTTCTCTTTCCTACTAGGGCTTCATCACAAACATGTACTTCCCATCCTCCCCCTACTTCCCATCCTCCCCATTCCTCCAGGAGCTAAAACATGTTGGTTATATCTGTATTTAAATCCTTTTTTTTTTTTTTTTCCTGAGAGGGAGTCTCACTTTGTCACCCAGGCTGGAGTGCAGTGGCAAAATCTCGGCTTACTGCAACCTTGGCCTCCCAGGTTAAAGCGATTCTCCTGCCTCAGCCTCCCAAGTAGCTGGGATTATGGATGCCTGCCACCATGCCCGGCTAATTTTTGTATTTTAGTAGAGATGGAGTTTCACCATGTTGTCCAGGCTGGTCTCAAACTCCTGACCTCAAGTGATCTCTCCGCTTCAGCCTCCCAAAGTGCTGGGATTACAGGCATGAGCCACTGCCACCAGCCAATATTTAAATCATTTTGACTGAATGTTTATTATTCAGAGATAAGCCAAATAGTAAACTCTGATTTTTTTTCTTCCTTTCACAACTTTGTTTTCCCTGGAGTTAATGGTCTTGTCCTTCTGTTTAACTTTCATTTTTTTTGAGACAGTCTTGCTCTGTAGCCCAGGCTGGAGTGCAGTGGTGCGACCTCTGCAACCTCTGCCTCCCAGGTTCAAGTGATTCTCCTGTCTCAGCCTCCTGAGTAGCTGGGATTACATGTGCTATCATGCCCGGTTAATTTTTGTATTTTTTAAAGTAGAGACAAGGTTTCACCATGTTGGCCAGGCTGGTCTAGAACTCCTGACCTCAGGCGATCCACCCGCCTGGGCCTCCCAAAGGGCTGGGATTACAGGCATGAGCCACCACGCCCAGCCTGTTTGTTTAATTTTTTCTGTATAATTCCCATAACTAATCCAATCCCCAAATGCTTCAAGAGGTTCAGAAGCATTAAATAGTCTATCAATTTAAACTACCCAAAGAAGTCTCGCTGGAGCCTTCTGACCTGCTCAAATCTGGGCTGGTTTGTCTGGTGTGCACTGCTGTCATCCTGGGATCTACATCACCATCCTGGGTACCCCTTTCAAGTCTTTCCTCTACTGGTGCTCCTGTTTCCTATATCACGTTTTCATCTTTTTTGATTACTCCCTTGTTTTAGTAGAACACATCTTCCAGTAGCTTCCTGAGAAAGGGTGCATGGGAGGTACATTTTTTGAGAACTTTCAGCCTGTAGATATCTTTATTCTACCCTCATCCTTGATTTATAATTTGGCTGAGAATTTGCAGGAAAGCTTGGAATTTATTTTCCTGCAGAATGTTGAAGGCATTGCTCCACTGCCTGCTAGTTGCTAGAGTTGAGAGTCCAAGGCAATTCCGACTCTTTTTATGTGACTTTTTTTTTTCTCTCTGAAAACTCAATACGATCTTCTCTTTGTTTTCAGTGTTCTGAAATCTCACGATGACTGTGCTTTGGGTGGGTCACTTTCATCCACTGTGCTGAATATTTGATAGGTCCTTTCAATATGAGAACTAACGTCCTTTTTTTTTTTTTAAAGACGACCGTGGTCTATGGCATAGACAAGGCTCAGGAAACAAAGGTCACTGACAGTAGGGAAAAAAAAGGCACAGCTAAGGGTGGATAATTCCTATTCTCTTGGTGCTCCCTGCTTCACTGTTGTAGGTCGCAATAGCACCCATGGGAGAACTAATGTCCTTAAATTCCAATAAATGTTCTTGAATTATTTCATCAATTATTTCCTTCCCTCTGGGTTCCTATTTTTATTTCTGTGACTCCTATTTAGATATTGGACTTCCTAGACTGATCCTTTAATGTTTGTTTGGGGATTTTGTTTTGTGGGTTGTTGAAATCTTTTGTCTCTCTCTCTCTCTCTCTCTCTCTCTTTTTTTAGAGGCAGGCTCTCATTCTGTCACCCAGGCTGGAGTGCAATGGTGAGTGAGATCATGGCTCACTGCAGCCTTGACCTTCTGGGCTCAAGCAATTTTTCTGTCTCAGCCTCCCGAGTAACTGGGACTATAAGTGTATGCCACCATGCCTGGCTAATTTTATTTTTTATAGAGACAGGGTCTTGCTGTGAGCTGGTCTCGAACTCCTGTGCTCCTGCCTCGGTCTCCAGAAGTGTTAGGATTACAGGTATAAGCCACTACGCCTTCTCTCCTATTTTCTACTTTGTTGATTTTTAACCCTGCTTTCTAGGAAATTTCCTCATGTTGATTTTTGAAACCTACAACTGGATTTAAATTTTTGCTCTTATATTTTTAATTTCCAAGAGTTCCTTTTTGTTTTATGAAAATTCCTTCTTTAAAAATTGAATCCTAAGGCCGGGCGCGATGGCTCAAGCCTGTAATCCCAGCACTTTGGGAGGCCGAGGCGGGTGGATCACGAGGTCAAGAGATCGAGACCATCCTGGTCAAAATGGTGAAACCCCGTCTCTACTAAAAATACAAAAAATTAGCTGGGCATGGTGGCGCCTGCCTGTAATCCCAGCGACTCAGGAGGCTGGGGCAGGAGAATTGCCTGAACCCGGGAGGCGGAGGTTGCGGTGAGCCGAGATCGCGCCATTGCACTCTAGCCTGGGTAACAAGAGCGAAACTCCATCCCCCAAAAAAAAAAAAAAAAAAAAAAAAATTGAATCCTATACTTGTTTCATGGTGGAAATAAGTTTTTTTGATTTTTTTTCAGACAGTTTCGTTTTTATCTCCCAGGCTGGAGTGCAATGGTGTAATCTCGGCTCACTGCAACTTCTGCCTCCTGGGTTCAAGCAATTCTCCTGTCTCAGCCTCCCAAGTAGCTGGGATTATAGGCCTATGCCACCACGCTAGGTTAATTTTTGTATTTTTAGTAGAGACAGGGTTTCATCATATTGGTCAGGCTGGTCTCGAACTCCTCACCTCAGGTGATGCACCTGCCTCAGCCTCCCAAAGTGCTGCCACCGAGTCTAGCTGTTGTTGTTTTCTTTAAAGATACACTACTTTCACAGGTATTGAGAAATGTGTTCTTTTACCTGAGATTATATTAATGTTATCAAAGTTTTCTTCTCACCTTTTCCTTTCAGTTGCTTTTTTCCTGTTTGTTTCTTCTGGGTGTACGTGAGGTTGGGAGGGGCAGTTTGCTTTTTCATTTTCATTTACTTTTTTACCAGGGAGATAGAGCCTTCAAAGTAAAACAATGGTACCTTCCAGGGTGGGGTGGGGGGCAGGTGGATCACTTTTTTTCACAGATGCTTTCTTTAGATGTTTGGTAATCTTTGGTTTAAAGAATTTAAACCGTATCTTTAGAGTGGAGGCTTTAAGGCTGAGTGGAAGCTCTGTGTGTAAGTGAGACTTGTTGACTGTGAGTCATTGGATAGGGAACATTCAATACCTTATATATTTTAGGACTTTCAGGAGGATTCTGGAGAGAAGAATTATTTAATTTTGTGCTTGGAGGGTGAAGTCTTTTCTACTAGCACTCTGGAAACTGAATAGGGAAGAGGACTGGAGGCTCAGCATCGAGTCTAGTTCACTACATGCTCCTGTTTTCAGTGCAGTACTTCAGCCCTAAGCTGTGCCCAAGTCCCTTGCCAGACTTCCACTCTTTGCCACAGGTGGGAGAGGGAGGTGCCCATGGTGTCTTGGGATCTGACTGTTTCTTAGACCTTCAGTGCTTCTTGGCTTTTCTTACTGCTAGTTATAACTCAGTCTTCTCAGGTCTGCTAAGTCGTTCATCACTCTTTTGTTTGCTTTTCGCTTCCAAAAATTCATTGCTATCATCTCCTCTCCTGTTTTCCCTATGGTGTGTGTCTTTTTCTTTAAAAAATTCCTTTATGGTGGTTTCAGGGAATTTTTGTGAATATATATTCTCTACCATCTTTTTTTTTTTTTTTTTTTTTTTGAGACAGTCTTGCTGTCACCCAAGCTGGAATACAGTGGTGTGATCTCCACTCACTGCAACCTCCGCCTCCTGAGTTCAAGAGATTCTCATGCCTCAGCCTCCCAAGTAGCTGGGATTACAGACATGAGCCACTATGTGCAGCCCAATCTACCAATCTGCCATCTTCAACAGGAAGCCTACCACTGTTATTCAAACTTGGGAATTCAGACTCCCAAGAACACGACTTTGGACATCAGTTGAAGATATACTACATTGACAGTTAAATATTATCATTCAGGCCACAGGCCCACAAACATATTGGAGTTGGTTTTCTCAGAGTTTCTTTGTTTGTTTATAATTGAGACAGGGACTTACTCTCCACGCAGGTTGGAGTGCAGTGGCACAATCACGGCTCACTGCAGCCTCAACCTCCTGGGCTCAAGTGATCCTCCCACCTCAGCTTCCCTGGTAGCTGGAACCAGAGGTGCACACCACCATGCCTGGCTAATTTTTAAATTTTTTATAGAGACAGGGTCTCACTAAGTTATCCAGGCTGGTTTCCAACTCCTGGGCTCAAGTGATCCGCCTGCCTTGGCCTCTCAAAGTGCTGGTATTACATTGTGCCCAGCCTTAAAATAATTTAAATCAGAATTTTAAAATCTAGAAATGTACATAAAAATCTAAATTTCTAGTATCTTTTTTCTTTCTTTTTTTTTTAATTTCTAGTATCTTTTCAAAACCAGAAGATCTGGCAAAAATAGGTCTTAAGTGACCAGACCTGGAGAATTATTCCTTTTTTTTTGTTTGAGACAGAGTTTCACTCTTGTTGCCTAGGCTGGAGTTTCACCATGTTGGTCAGGCTAGTCTCAACTCCTGACCTCAAGTGATCCCCCATCTCAGCCTCCCAAAGTGCTGGGATTACAGGTGTAAGCCACTGTGCCCGGCCCTTTTCATAATTTTTTGTTCACACCCAGTGGCTTTAATGAGTTTGCTGGGTGATGAAATCCTGGTGGCACTGTTTCTGGACTATGCAAAAAACACCCAGGATTTCTAAAACATAGTTAGCCAGCCCAGAGTTGCCTATGGAAGTTTTCCCTGTACCTCAGACGTTTCTCTCAAGTGGTCCGATAATTGAAGACACTAATTATCTCCACTCTGCCCAAGATTTATTCCTAGGTGATCTTGTCAAACTACTGTCACTGATTTTTGTGGTTTGGCACATTATCTGGCCCTGCTTTGACTTTCCCAGGGGAGAGATTCAAAAGCACTGCTGGCTGAAGACATTGTTAGGGTCAGGCTATTGTTTTCATGTCCAGTTTCCTTTCTTCAGTAAACTTACCTTGAGGATGCTCATTTTCCACAGCTGGGGAGCTATCTGAAGAAATGACCTGGAGAGACAAGAAAACAGATTCAGTTTAACCTGGTTCTATAACAACATTAGGGGAAGGGCTGGTGAACAAATAATAAATGACTCCCTTTAAAGCACTATAAAGCCCCTGCTCCCCCCACCCATTTTTTGTTTTTGAGACAGGGTCGTGCTCTGTCACCCAATCTGAAGTGCAGTGGTGTGATGACAGTTCACTCCAGCCTTGGCCTCCTTAGGCTCAGGTGATCCTCTCACCTCAGCCTCCTGAGTAGCTGGGATTACAGGCACATGCCACTATGCCCAGCTAATTTTTGTATTTTTAGTAGAGATGGAGTTTCGCCATGTTGCCCAGGCTGGTCTTAAACTCCTGGGCTCAAGTGACTGCCCTCCTTGGCCTATCAAAGCACTACAATTATAGGCACGAGTTACTGCACCCAGCCTTGTAAGGGCCTTCAGACATATGAGCTCATTTAACCTTCAAAACAACCCTGAGGTAAAAACTGTTATTAGCCTTATTCTCACAATGTCTCTGAGGGTCAAGAGACATTAAGCAACCTTCCCAAGGTCACATGGCTGATGAGGGGTAGAGTAGGCATTCAAATACCTATCTTCTGGTTCCAAAGCTTGTGGTTTGCTTTTTTTAACATCAAAATTTTAATAAATAACAAATGTGAAAAAACACAGTATTTATTTATATTATTACTATTTTTTGGAGATGGAGTTTCACTCTTGTTGCCCAGGCTAGAGTGCAATGGCGCAATCTCAGCTCACTGCAACCTCTGCCTCCTGGGTTCAAGCGAATCTCCTGCCTCAGCCTTCCAAGTAGTTGGGATTACAGGCATGCACCATCACACCTGGCTAATTTTGTATTTTTAATAGAGATGGGGTTTCTGCACGTTGGTCAGGCTGGTCTCAAACTCCTGACCTCAGGTGATCCGCCTGCCTTGGCCTCCCAAAGTGCCGGGATTACAGGTGTGAGTCACTGTGCCTAGCCAAAAAAAAAAAAAAAAAAAAAATTTTAAACTACTTATACCTAACAAAATGATTTCTTATAACTGACAAAGAGTTTGGTTGGATTTATCCGACAGTGTTCATTTTTGTAATTTTTTTTTTTTTTTGGCAGATTCTTGCTCTGTTGCTCAGTCAGTCAGGCTGGTTTCAAACTCCTTGACCTCAGGTGATCCAGCTGCCTCAGCCTCCTGAAGTACTGGTATTACAGGCATGAGCCACCGTACCCAGCCATTTTAATAAAATTTTTGAATGCATTTACTCCATTCTGATAAAATTCCACCTCTCTGGAATCAAAAAAGAGAAGAAACCAATACTGCTACAATATTGTGCTTTCCAGAAATGCTTCTATCCACTTTTGAGCTGAATGAGCATCATCTGCAAAGCTCATGTTCTTATACACTATACTGCCTAATGAAACATTAGGTCCTAAAAGCTAAGGTGAAAAGATCTGGGCTTAGGGCTAACCCCTACAAGATTCTCACAGATCTATTTTATGAAAACTTGGAAGCCAGAAAGATAGCATTGTCTTCCCCAAACACTGACACTCACTCACTAGGCATAGTTGTAGGCACTGGAACCACAGAAATAATCTTTACCATTGAGAGAGGACCACAAGTAGATAGGATCCCCGTAGCTGACTGTCAGCCAGTCAAAGCCTGCATGACTGAGGGGTGGATAAGGAACATGAATGTTCTGAAACTGGGGACTCGAGTCCACTCAGCACCCTTGTGAGTCAAAGGCTGCTACAGCCAGGGGATGCTGGTTTTCCAAGTTTCCTTTCCCTAGATAGTCTGAGAGTAGACAGTGTTTCGACTAGATAAACCTTGGAACCATTTCTGTGCTCCCTCAAGTGGGAACATTTGGAAATGCCATTGTTATTTGGGAACCCAGGAGGTTTCACAATTTTCATCTGCTAGCATCAACAGTCTTGGCTCCATTTGCTCTGGGTGATACCTCCAAACTAACCTAAAACCATACTTCATCCCCATAGCTTCTGTAGTAACATGACATAAAAACTTCAACCTGGGAGGCTGGCTGACAAAATTCCTAAACCCGGGAAGTTTAATACAGCCCTACACTTTTCTCCCTTCATAGGCTAGCAAAGAGAGCAGGGAGTAAGGGGGATATTCTCCCTCTCTTCTTTCTGGACTACATAAGGCTATTAGCTTGGCCTGCCATTTTGGCAAGACTATCGGAACAACAGCCTCATCACTTATAAGCGGGAGAGAGGGTTGTTTAGTGGTGAAGATAGACACATGATATATCGGAGTCTCACAAAGATCTATACAAAGGCACAGCAACAGCTACTTCTGTAGAATTTACTGCACCCATCATACGATATATATTGTACTGTGCTACAGTTATTTTGTTCATTATCTATTCAAAAAGATTATAAATTCCTGGAAACTTAGAACTACCTTATATTTTGTATCCCCCATACTATTTGGCACAGGGTTTTGCATATAATTCACAGTTGTTTTTTTTTTTTTAATCCTCAAAGAATGATGCACACTGATATCAACAGATATACCCAAGACTAAGTTACAGAGAGAGGAAAGAAACATACAGCTAAATAGAGATACAGATACCAATATAAGAGACTCAAACAAACTGACTATGTGACTTTTAACTTTCTGCCTGTTTCACTATATCAGGGGGGGAATTATCTAATTATGTCCACTTTTTCTTTTTTTTTTTTCTTTTTGAGACAGGGAATCACTCTGTCACCCAGGCTGGAGTGCAGTGGCACAATCATAGATCACTGCAGCCTTAACTTCCCCAGCTCAGGCAATCCTCTGACTTCTGCCTCCCAGGCTGCCAGGACTATAGGCACACACCACCAAGCCAAGCTACTTTTTGTATTTTTTTGTAGAGATGGGGTCTCACTATGTTGACCAGGTTGGTCTTGAACTGCTCGGCTCAAGCAATCCGCCCACCTTGGCCTCCCAAAGTTCTGGGATTACAGGCATGAGCCACTGTGCCTGGTCTCCTTTCTACTTCTTCTTTTTTTTTTTTTTTTTTTTTCTTCTTCATTGACCATCCTTTCTACTTCGAATAACACAGGGGACCAGAGAAATTACCACTGTACCATGTAAGTACAAAATATTACAGAGACACAGTCTACATCTGACAAACAGACTCACAATTTCTTCCAAACCTCTGATCTACATTTGCAATTATTTGTTTGATAACCACAGATATCACAGAGACTACTCAAATGCTTCAATACGAAACATTTGTCCCTCTAATCCTATTATTCTATGTGGTTCCCATCTATGTTTTGCATAGCTGTCTTCTTAACATGTATCAACTAAGCTGGTATATTAGAAATGCCTCAGATCCATCTCTCTCATTGCCAATTTCACAGCCTTAATTTAGGCTTTTATCTCTCACTTCTGCAACACTGTTTAAACTGGCGTCCTTGCCCCAAAACTATCTGTTCTTCACTTTATCTTTCACGCTTTCACCAAGTTTGCTCACCAAAGCATCTCAGGTTTGGAAGGTTACTTTCATCTCCAGTAACAAGAAACTTTACTTTCTACTTTCTGAAGTAGCTCAGTCCATGTACAGAAAGCTGCTATGAACATTCCTAAAGGACATTCACTGACTTGCTCATAAATCTTCCATAGGTCCCCTATTATAAAACAAAGTTCAATTTTAGCATGGTATGTAATACTTTCAACCTGATCTTAGCCTTCTTTTCCAGTCTTTTCTCCCACTATGACCAAAATCCAAACCCAGCAACATCAAACCACTGGTTCACTCCCAATTCTCTACATACCCCAATTTCAGTGCCCTTGCTCATACTGTTCTCTCAATTTGCAGTGCCCTCTCCCAGGTCCAAAGTAATTTTTCTCTCAACTATGCTGTCACAGTCCTTTGTCTGCATATTGATGATAGCATTTATTATAGTCTATCTTTAAATAACAGCTATTGCTGGCTGCCCTCAGGCTGAGCATTTTCAAAAGTTGTTTTTTTTTTTTTTTTTTTTTTTTGGAGACAAGGTCTCACTGTGTCACTCAGGCTGGAAGGCTGGAGTGCAGTGGCATGATCTCAACTCACTGCAGCCTCCACCTCCCTGGATCAAGCGATCCTCCCACCTCAGCCTCCCAAATAGCTGGGGCTACAGGCACACACCACCACCACCACCATGCCTGGGTAATTTTTGCATTTTTGTTTTTTTTCCAGACAGAGTTTCATCACTGGTGTAGTACTCCTGAGCTCAAGCAATCCATTTGCCTTGGCATCCCAAAGTACTGGGATTACAGGCGTGAGCCACCACACCTGGCCAAGTTTTCTTTTTCTTCTTTTTAATTTCCATCCCAGAACCTAATCCACTACATAAAATGTGAAGGCTAAATTAGAAAATCTATATAAAAATGCTTTGTAAACCATAATACATTTATAAGTAGGTAGACTATGTTATTTTAAATTTAATGAAATTAGACTCCTTATTTTTGTTCAAGATTATCTTAATTAGTCAGAACTGGCTCCCTTGCCTGGGAGACCAACTACGAATCATTTTACTACTTTGGTCGGTTTTCTGTTTGAAAACCTGAAAGAAACAACCTCTCTGTAGGCAGGGAAAGGGTGTGGCAAAGAATTACTCTGGGCATGTCCCAGAATAACTCTTATGAATCACTTATGAATTAGTTACGAAAGTAAACCTGCAGTCCTTTCATAACTACAGTAGCTGATAATAAAAACCAACATGGAAACAGTTACTCTGTCTCAAAGAAGACACATGGTTAAAAACTGTGGAGAGGGAAGTGTATGGGAGGAATTACAGAGCGCTAGAAAAAGACTCCTGAGAGTGAGGGTGGGTGCAAACATGTAGCAGGCGACCCGCAGCATCTGTGGGAGGGTGACAGGGCCCTGCCACAATTGGTCAATGCCTGCTCGCCAAGAATAAGGTATGCCAAAATTCCCGCTTAGAGTCGCAGACCGGGTCATGACCTAAACTTGTCCAAGGGACACAGTGGCCTCTAACACTGCAAGATTTCCTCTTTCAAGCAAACCCCAATTCTCGGTCTTATTAAGGAAATGTGACTTCACTGGATGCATTACAAAGATCTTCAGATGTCCTCCTGCCAGGGATTACAGGGATCACAGTCAGACCACCGAGGTCCAGTAGCAACCTGCAAGCGGAGATCCCTCTGGACGTCCCCTGCCTCACCCAGCAAAGCTGGATCACAGCCCTGCCCTCTCAAGCAAACCTCTGAAAGGGCTTGAGGTGCTAAGAGGAAAGGAGGCCCGAGATTGCCATGGCATACGTGGGCTCGCTCCAAGGAGCGAGCCAGGAGTCACTGCCTGCTCGGGCTAAGGGTACCGCGTAAGGAAAGGCGGCGGGGGCGCGGCCCAGTCCTAGGATACGCGCCCAGCGAAGAAGTGGAGGGACAGGGTCACGGGATAGGGCAGACACCCGGCTGCTTCTTGTTTGCTAGACACCAGCGCCAGCCCCTGCCCGGCCCTCCCGGTCTCCTAACGGGGGTCTTAGGCTCCACAGCGCCCCCGACCGCCCTCCGGCACTCCTCACCGTCTCCATTGCAAGACGCGCCGGCTTGGTTCTCTCGCTTTAGGAAGCTCTCTTGGGGCAGGCCCCGCCCCACATCCGGTGCGGCAACGCCACATCCGCCCACGTCACGGCAGTCGCCAGACTAGGGCGGAAGACGGAGAACCCACCCTTCCGGCGGTGGCGGGCCTCGGTAACCGCCCTCCCCCGTTCCTCGCAGACCGCACGGATCCCGCTGATGGCAAGGGTCACGGGACGGAGTCGCTTGTATTTAAAATGTTCTTTTTTTATTTGTTGTTTAAAAACAAACTCGGAAGAAGCAAAATCCAAAACTTGCCCTTTGCCTCTCGCAACATAAATTATGTACAGTTCAGAATGATCGCTGATACAAAACATGCCAAGGACAGGGGCGCTGAGGGTGGAGGGAGAGAGGGCGCTTTAAAAAAGGGAACCATTTCATCCGTTGTTACGAAGGACCAACCTTGCTGTACAGGATACACACAACACAAAATAAAGTTTTCACGGGATTCACACTTGTCAGCGATTTATTTTTTAAAAAGGGGGGAGGGTCCTGGAGGTGAGGGGAGAAGACTGTAAAGGGGAAAACTGAAAATTGAGTATGTGCGAGTGTAAACCAACCCAAAATACAAACATGGGGGGTGGAGGATTTTGATGCAATTATACAGGCAGGGTACTTAAAAAAAACCGACAACCAAAATTCCAACCTTGTAGCTTGGGTCTGAGTTATAGTTTATATAAAAATTAAAAACTGTATAAGGTTTCTTCACTAAATTCTACAGGACTATCGGATACCTAGCATATGCTTACAAAGTCTGCCCCATCCCCTTTTCCCAATCCCAGGACCCAAGCCCCAAACAGAGCCTGACTCACAGGAGCCAATCTCCCCATCCCTGTAGCCTAGACCTTCTGCTCTCGGAAAAGGAACATCCAAGGGCTGTGGCTTTGAGGGGAGCAGCCCAGTCTCCCTACTGTCTGATTTAATTACAGCGGTTCCTGTGGGAGTGGGGGGTGTTATTCTCTTAAACATTTGCAGCTTGAAACAGTTGAGGAAGCAGCTTAAATAAAAAAATCTCCCTACCCCCAACAATCCACAACCCCCCAAATTCAAAACAAAACAAAAACAAACCTAAAATCACAACAGCGACCAAGCTCCCCCTCCAGCAGGCCCGCCCGTCCACCACCACCACCAAGCCCACCCCTACACTCCAGACATTTGATTCTTGAAAATAGTAATTACAAAATGCCCTTTGCCCACAGCCCCTAGAAGATAACTGCATATAAGCTTCATCTTCATCCCCATGGTTCCCTACCACAGAGGGGTTTGGGGCCTCACCCACCCCTTACCTACCCCCACCCGCAGGAAGAGGTTCAACTGCAGCACTAGCTTGGGCAGAAAGGGGAAGGAAAGGGAGGCAGGGAACCCATCACCCTCTGGCTCCCCCTGGGGTCAGCTCTCTTTTGTGCGTTATAACATAGTCCAACTATACAACAGGGGGTGGGAATCGCCCAGCCTCTATACCCCCATCTTACAGCAGTCACAGCCAGGGGGTGGGGAGTGGGGTGGGGGGGGTGAGGAAAAGGGCGGTAGGTTGGGTAATGGAGTGGGCCCCCCCACAAGGGGAGCTCCATGTGTCCGCCCCACGCCCCCCTACCATTTATAAACTGGTTTTGTAAAAAGAAAATAGATATATTTATATAGAATATATAAAGCACAAAAATTAGTAGTTTTACATTTGCTCTCCCCGGGGGTGGGGGGAGAGGGGAGGGTTCTCACCTCCAGCCGGCTCCCCCATGCCCCACAAGACTATGTACAATCCCATGTATAAATAGATAAATACCCCCCACCCTCCCCGTGCTGACACTAAGCTCCCCCACCCCCACATCACCACCCCTTCCCACCAGACCAGCAGCAGTTTGGTGACTAAGGGAAAGTGGGAGCTCCGGGCCACACCCTGCCTCACTAGGTATGGGCATGCCACTCAGGGATAGCCCTCACCCTACCCCCCACCCAACCCATCCAGGGGCTGGAGGGCAAACGGGCTCATGATGGGGTTGGGAAAACAGGAGGGAGATATCCTGGTCCTAGGTTTAGCCCCTCCTGCCCCCATGTCCATATGGAGAAGGAAGTCCTAGAGCAACTAGGGGCCAGTCATCCCCAATCTTCATCATCATTTGCCTCAACCACCATCCCATGCCCATAATTAAAAACAAAGATGGATTTTTTGTTGTTGTTTTTCTTCCTCCTCCTACCCCGCTTCCACCCACTCAGAAGAGGGCAGTGAGGTGGGGGAGAGGGCTGGGGCAGTAAGGGGCTTGGAGAGGGTCTCACATTTCAAAACAGCAAAAAATCCAACACTTAAATGAGGTAGGTGTGGGTGCGGGGTCTCCTTGCCCGGCTTGCCCAGCTTGCCCTCCTAGGCAGCTGCGCGCCTCTTTCCCGTTCATGTTGCATTTGTCAGAGTGGAAAACAAGGAAACACAACCCATAGAGAGACAGAAACACAGAGGAAAAGAGGGAAACAGAGACAGATCAAGAGGGAAGGGTCTGGGGGTGAGGGTGGGGGCAGGACCCGGCAGGCAGGGCCAGGTGTGGGACCCGGCCTTTGGGATTGTCAAGCTTAGTCAAGTCTCTTTGCAGCCTTGAGTTGGGCCAGAGAGGTCAGTGGGAGCAGCAGGGCTGTGAGGCCCGGCCACACATCCTCTTCCCCCACCCTGCTGCCTCCCAGATGCTTCTGGGTAGTTCCCGGCCCATATCCCCCTCAAACCTGAGATGCCCAATGGCTGCTTCTGTCTGGCCCCTCCTGGAGCTGGGGGCAGAGATGCCAGCCTGAGGGCCGGTGGTGGGGAAGAGGGTTGTCCCTGGTGCCCAGGGTGGGCTTGGCCTAGGGCCCTCTGCCCCAGCCTCCTGCTCCAGGGGCTCCGGTCAGCCGGCAGCCCCAGCCCTGGGTCCTGGCTCTGGCTGCTACCTCTCTTCCCCCTTATCCCTTTCAGGGAAGAGGTTGGGGGTAGGGGGACTCCCCTGCCTGGTAGCCTCAAAGCTTCTTAGTTCATCCATTTCCGACAATTCCAGGCTCCACAGTGGCAGGGGATCTTGTGCTGATCGTCCTCAAAATCAAACTGATAGTCATAGGTTAGCTGAAAAGAGAAGAGGGCAGAATCAATGCTAGTCCCACACTGGAAGAGGGGAGGGCAGAGAAGATAGGATCTGAGGGGCACAGCCTAGGAACCCACATTTAGGGAATGGCAGAGAAGGGGTGAAAGGAGGAGGAGCTGCTTTGTCACTCACTCAGGTTACTTCCTCTCACCTCCTCTCCTTTGGGGATTCGCCGGCTGGAGATGATGATGATTTTGTCCTCTTTGTCAAATGTCACAACTTCAGCCACACAGTTAGGGGCACAGGAATGGTTAATGTACCTGGGCAGTGGGAGAGAGTCAGGAATGTCAGGCAGCTAAGTTGGGACAATTTTGATTCTTTGTTGGTTTACCCCCGAGTGCCACTCTCAGGGACCACTAAATCCCTCCTTCCTCATCATCGCTCACCTGGCAGGGCCGCCGGTCAACGTAGCATCAATCACATGTTCATTGTTTATTCGGAACATGTAGATGCCTCGATTCTAGAAAGGCAGAGGTTGCAGAAGAAGGGACAAGAGCATCAGAGGGTGGCAGCGGTGGCTGTGGGATCAGGTGGGAGACTCAGGCAGTGGGCTTCTCTTGCATGTTCTTCATTTCTCCTGCCTTTCCCTTCTCCCCACCACAGCCTTCCTCCTGCTCTCCTGGGACCAATCCTGCCCCTTGCTCCTTGGTTGAGTGCAGGCTATACACAATGGCCCCTCTGCCAGTTCATACCTGCTCCTCATAGATTTTCTCCCGCCGGTTGGCCACCTCGTTCCGAATGATGGTGCCAATGTACTCGATAACCATTGTGTGCTTTTCTAGGTCCTTGGCTGCATAGAGCCCCAGGCCCTGGATACGAGAGCGAGCCAGGTACACGTTGTTCTTCCATTCGGTTCGCAGCCGCCGGTACTGAGATGACTTGGAGTGCACAAACTGCTTGCTGTACGGGGTGTTGGTCTCGCCTGTGAAGGTGCTCTGATATGCCTTAGACATGCTGGTGCTGTTCAGGGTATGGGGCCTGGTAGGTGATACAATCCATGACAAGACAGCTCTCCTTCAGACCAAGCACACACCACCCACTTCCTCCACCTCCTCCTGGGTTGTGCAACACACGGGTTAGGGGCATGTGCCGCTGGCAAGCACTGGAAGTGCTGCCTTGGGAAAGAAGTAGAGGCAACTGGGTCTCAGCTCTGGTGAGGAAGCAACTAGCTACAGGGACTCTTCTGACATCCTGGGTGGCACAGAGAGCCCAGTGTGAGGGGTAGGGAGTGGAGGAAGCGGAGGGCACCAATTCCCCTACACTGAGCCTGCTCTCCCATCTCCCACTTCCTACCACTCTCCTGCCAAACCATTCTCAAGGCCATGCTCCTCTGGGAGGTCTTCCCCAGGCAGCCCTTGGCCTAGAATTTAAGCTGATGGTTTGCTTGAAAGTCTGAATCCTTCCTCCTACACATTATTGGAAGCCCTGAAAATGGGAGTTGTACCATGCTGGGCTAGATTTGAATTAAAACTGGCTGTAAACTCACAGCCTAAAAGGTGGTATCCTTTCTTCAGACTGTCCCCTTCTCTGACATAACATGGGCTCTGTGCAGATGGCTCAGTGCAGGGGAATGACTGCTGCCTGGCAGGATGCCTTTTACCACCCTAGGGCACCAGCCAAATTCTTGACCATCCCAGAGAAGTGGTTTTCAAATGTTTCTGGTTCTTTTTTTATTTAGCAGAAATCTTTACTTTTTTCTTTAACAAAATGTTGATTGGAACGCCAATACGTACACTAGATGACAATGGAGCTCTTCTAGTTTAATCCAATTTGGGAAAAGGAGAGCTATGCATGGGAAGGCCAAGTTCTACCCATCAGTTTATGTGTTCCAGGACTTTTGGGAACACATGCACACACAGTTTGAAAACCACCATTGCAGGGCATCAAGGACAAGGCTGACTAGTGATAGTCTGACAATCTACGACAGCCTAGGAGCCATCAAAGGCTTTCAAGAAAGCCCTGCTACCACAGATTCTGCCTCCCTCTACCCAGGGACCAAGATCCCTGGTACACAGAAAGAACAAGGCCCCACAGTGAAGAGGTAAGGGTCTGGTCCCAGCTGTGTGACATTTGCCTAGTCACTCAATCTTTCTGGGTTTCAGTTTTCTCAGCTGTAAAATGGGGGTCATACCACCTGCCCTACCTACCTCATAAGGTTGTTGTGAGGATCAAATGAGATAATGGATGTGAAAACGCTTTGAAAAAAAAAGTATAAAGTGCTATACAAATGTAAGGTTTTATTATTTTTCTATTATATCTCTATTTATTTTTGACACCAACATTCATGGGGAAGGGAAGGTGACCCTAGCACTCATGGGGTATCTGAGGTTTGGGAGAATCACAGGCCCTACCCTGGAAGTAAAATAGGAACGAGGTGACCAGGTCCCTTATATATTTCATAAAATGTCACCACTGTTTACCCATTACCTCCCCAAGGTGCCCAAGATCATTCTGTCCTATATCCCAAGTGCAGCTGAGCAGGTTGGGAGAGGAGGAAAAGGATACCCTACTAATAACTGTGTGCCCTCTGATTAGGAGGTCTAAGAGTGATTCCCCAGTTTCTCCATGAGAACTCTGATTTGCATCCTAAACCCTCATAATGGGACCAGAGGATCCCTATCAATACCCACACCCATATCCCTTGGCTCCAGCATCACAAGCTCACCGTTTGTAGTGTGTGAGGATTTTAGGCTCTGATCGGGCACAGCCAGTGGGGTTGATCATGAGTGGCAGCTCCATCAGGGGGTGGCGCCCATAGCGGAATAAATAATTTTGACAGCTCTCCACCCCGGGCAGCTGTGGGCACAGATCGTACTCACCTTAGCCTGAGGTCTTTTGGGGTTAGGCCAACGTTCTCAGTGCCCACTGAGCCCCCCAGCCCCCGGCCCCTTCTTACTGATTCAGCTATGCGAAGCACGGCATGCACCGTCAGCCCAAAGAGCTCCTCGCCCTTCAGATACTCAGGGAAGAGTCGCAGCATGTCAGCCTCTTTTCTCATGGCAGCCACAGGCTCAATGATGCGATTCCACACGGCTAAGAAACAAGGAAGAGAGCAGCCCTCAGAGGCAACTTCTCCTTACTGACCTCCAGTCCCTAAGCCCAATCTAGAACTGCAGTTGTTTTCTGTGGCCTTCATGCCTCCCTGTCATGAAGGTGTGTGGATCTTCTGGATCCTCTCTTGGCCTCCTAGTCCCACTATCTCTTAAGCAGGAGGCTTCCAACTCTAGGGAGTCATCACAGAGCCTTGAGACACAAACTCAAGACCCAGGCAACCCATCATAGGCTATGGAAGGTCCCTAGTGAAAGAGCAGGCATACTTTGGAGTTGGAAAAACTTGGGTTCAGGTTCTGGTACTGGCCATGGGACCTGGAGCCAAATATAGTCATGTGCAGCTTAACAACATTTCATTCAGTGAGGGATCATATATACAACAGTGGTCTGGTAAGATTATAATACTGTATTTTTACTGTATCTTTTCTATGTTTAGATGCACATACTTACCATATGTTACAACTGCCTACAGTATTCAGTACAGTTACATGCTGTACAGATTTGTAGCCTAGGAGCAATGGGCTATACCACAGAGCCTAGGTGTGTAGTATGCTACACCATCTAGGTTTGTGTAAGTACACTCTATGAAGTTCGCACAATGACAAAATCGCCTAACAATGCATTTCTCAGAATGTATCCCTGTCATTAAGCAATATGACTGTACTTAAATCTAAGACTCAGTTTTTTTATGTATAAACTGGCCATAATCGTAGTATAATACTTATCTCATAGGGTTGTAGGAACAAAATAAACGATACAAATCACTTAGCTTAGTTTGTGGCACATAGTACACACTCAAAAAAAGGGACCTGCTCTTACTGTTATTTTATCATTAACACTAAAACTAAAATCAAAATAATTGTTTTTTGTTTTTGTTTTTTTTGGAGATGGAGTCTCACTCTGTTGCCCAGGCTGGAGTGCAGTGGAGCGATCTTGGCTCACTGCAATCTCCACCTCCCCAGTTCAAGTGATTCTGCCTCAGCCTCCCAAGTAGCTAGGACTATAGGCACATGTTGCCACGACCAGCTAATTTTTTTTGTATTTTAGTAGAGACAGGGTTTCACCATGTTGCCTAGGCTGGTCTCAAACGCCTGAGCTCAGGCAATCTGCCCACCGTGGCCTCCCAAAGTGCTAAGATTACAGGCGTGAGCCACTGCGCCAGGCCTCAAAATAATTTTGATTTTGTCCAGGGAAAAACCACCACAAGGAACTCAGTTAGGATTAGGTTGGGTCAAGTGGATCATAGTCTCAGAACTGTTTCCTTTCTTTCCATTGAGGACAGAAAAGGGAAGTAGAATATGTGAGATTAGACAAGCAAAATATTTTCAACTACAAGGGAATTTAGGGTGACAGAGAGGTTGAAACACTTTCACTGGGAATTTTCAAGAGACCTCCTGCCTGCCTGAGTTGGGGGAAGGAGGATGGCTCACAAAGAGGCTATAGGTCCTCTTATGGACACTGGAACAGTGACCCTGGGAGAAACATTCCCCCTTCCATATTATCCATTTCAAGGGCCCAGTGCTCACCCTGGGGAGAGGCGTCAGTGAAGACCAGGTCCTCCAGGCCCTGCTCGATGACTTTGATTACAAACTCCGGCCGCCCGTTGTTCTCACCAATAGAACAGCGATAGCAACAGCGACGGTTGTTGGTGCGGAGGCTCCAATAGATGCGTGTGGCCTCGTAGCCAACGGGATAAAGGGCAGTGGCACTATGAAAGTCAGCCATCTGGTGAGGGAGCAGCTGTCCAATGGCGTGGAACACAAGGCCTCCCACACGGAACATGTGCAGCCGTTCTCCCCGCTGAATGATGCTGGCAATTTGCTTCACCTCGTCCCGCTCAATGTAGACCCGTCGGAAGACAGCAAAAGAGCTCAGCTCTTGCTCACAGGGCCCCTTGATCTTATGCATTGGACACAGCATGGTCTTGTCCTTGAAGAACATGCACTTGGCACGGATGGCACAAGCAAAATGGTAGACATTGGGGCAACGCATGCGATTGCAGCTGCTGGTGGCACCAGTTCGCTGGCACAGGGAGCACTTGGTTAGCAGTCCTCGGTGCAGGGCGACCTCCACATTCATCAGTGCCCCGCCCTGGGTCTCATACACCTCCGTGGACCAAAGGGCACAGTTGAGGTGCACCCAAAGGTCCAGGTCCAGGTTCAGCAGGCGGGCAGGCCCATCAGTGGCCCCGTCACCCTCCTCATGACAGAAACAGCAGCGACGCATGTCTCGAGGTACCTTGTCAGGTCTCAAGGCTGTGCCGAGCTGCTCCATAAACTCTGCCACTTCCCGCTCATCCTCCTGCCGCACATTGCCCTTCTGGATGGTCAGCAGCAGCCGCAGCCGCTTCCAGCGCACCCCTTTCCATTTCTTGAGGTGAGGGGGATGGGAATCTTCACCTTCTTCAGGGGGCCGGGCACGGGGCTTGGGCCGGGCTGATTCAGGGGATGAGGCCAGTGGCAGAGGTGAGGGGACGGGTGGCTCAGCCAAGGGTTCAGTGGGAAGTTCAACCAAGGGTTCAGCAGGGGGACTGGCAGGAGAGGGTGCCAAGGGGGAAGGGGGTGGGGAGGGTTCTTCAGGAGGTGGGGCCGAGAGCTGTCGCACATCCAGATTGGAGACATTGTAGGTATAGCTGTGCTGAGTGGGTGGCTCTGGGGCGGGGCTCTCCTGTAGGAGGGTGCCCTGTATCGTTAGTGCCAGCTCCTCATCTAACTAGCTCCCTTCTTCCCCTCACCCATATCTCACCCTCCCAAAAGGCCTCCACATTCTTTGCTCTACACAGCGCCTTTTTTCTTTTTCTTTTTTCTTTTTGGAGACAGAGTCTTGCTCTGTTCCCCAGGCTGGATCCAGTGGTGCAATCTGGCTCACTGCAACCTCCGCCTCCTGGGTTCAAGGGATTCTTGTGCCTCAGCCTTTTGAGTAGCTGGGATTACAGGCATGCACCATCACACCTAGCTATTTTTTGCTTTTTTCTTTATTTAGTAGAGACAGGGTTTTACCACGTTGGCCAGGCTGTTCTCAAACTCCTGGCCTCAAGTGATTCAGCCACCTTGCCTCCCAAAGCACTAGGATTACAAACATGAGCCACCACACCTGGCCGGCAGCCCCTTTTTTCTAACACGCACCCCTTTTTCTCCCCCAGACCTACCTGTTTGAAAAGGCTCAAGATGTCTAGTTGGCTCTTGAGGGTATAGCCAGGCAACACTGCATCAAACTGCTTCAGCCAATCAGGGCCAGTGTCTGGGCTCTTGCCTCCCAGACTCTTTTCCTTCCCACCTGCAGAAAGGAGTGGATCAGAGCCTCCCACCAGAATCATTCCTCTCAGGTACCAAAGGGCTTCCCTGCCACACTCACCAGGACCTTCAGCTTCCCCTTTCTTAGGCTCAGTGCCTGCCCGGGCAGGGCTCTCTGGGAACAGCACCTCATAGGAATTAGGGATCTTCATGCTTAGCAGCTCTGCCACTGCCACCATCACACCATTCAGGTTCTGCCAGGGAAGGGATGGGAGAGACATGTCAGCCAAGTGTCTGAGGTGAGCTCTACAACCAGCTGGGTGGGGACAAGGACACCTAGAACCCACTTCCCAGGGGAGGAGTTCTATCCTGCGTCACCCAGCTCTTTTACCACACTTCCCTCACAGCAGCCTTTCTCAAGCTGCTGTGGACACTGATGGGAGCTCCACGAAAAGGGAACTACGTCAACTATGTTTAGGAAATGATGCATGTTCTATCCATGACTTGGGGGCTCATGATACACGTTAGCAAATTAAAGGACCTGAAACCCATATTGTCGTTTTAACTGGGTTTTCCAACTTACTTTGACCACAAAAGCCCATTAATATTTTCAAAACAGCTGACAGAGTCCCACCAAATGTGACTGCGGCAACGCTGTCATGTAGTATCTGTGGCATTCCACACGCATGTGCTCCTTAGTTGTTGACTTGTCTGTCTTTACCATGGGACTATCAGCCCCTTGAGGGCAGGAACCACGCTTCATTTACGCGAATCCCATAGCCTCTAGTCCAGGCTTTCACATACAATAGGTACCCAGTATGTGTTTTTGAACAACTACATTCTTTCTTATCCAGACAAATTCCAGGGACTGCCCTCTGATCAGGTTCCCCTCAGCCTTGAGGTACCCCTGGGACACACCTTGGCTGCAGCAGCAGAGACTGTGAGCATGACTGACACCTCACTTCCTTTGCCCTTTTCCCAAGTCGTGGCAGGCAGCTTTCCAGGGACCTCCAGGTCGAGAGCCCCATAAGGTTTGGTATCTGGGAAGACTGAATGAGAAAGAGGGATTTGTGTAACACTTGGCTGCCTCTCCCCCAGCTTTGGACAACCCAGGTAAACTGGGCCTGGCCCACATCCAGAATAGTATGTACCTGGGATGCTGGCCCGAGGAATGAGGGGGATGACAGGGGAGAGAGCCCGGTCCTCTTGCTCCCACCGGCCTGAGCCCAGATGAGGGAAACGAGGGGCCTCCTCCCCCAGAATGCTCTCAGGGGATGAAGCTGGCACAATGCTGTCAGGAGAATCGCTATCCTCATCACTCTCCATCCTGTACACCAAAAGTAGACATTTGTTGTTACAGCCCTGCAGACTCCCCCTCCCAAACCTAGAGATAAACAGATGTCTTCACCTTACTTGAAATCTGCCACTGGCCAACGGAAATATGAGGCAACCTGTCCCCCACCCTTGTTCCTCATCCCCATTTCCGGCCCCACCTCTACCTGACATCCTCAGTCTGATTGTGAGGGGGTGTAGGCAAGGCAGCCAGTAGGTCTAGACTCTTCACCTCTGTAGTATCTGAGGGGTGGGTAGGGAAAAGAAAAGTCAGGTGAGGGTGGCCAGAGCTGATGGTACCTTCTCCCCAATATTTTAGGCCTAATTAGCATGAGATCTCATCTATCATGATTTAACTGTCCTCCCACCTACCAGTTTGGGGCAGATAAGCTATATTTATTGAGTCTGCCCTGCATGCCAGGCACTGGCTTTATTATTTTTTTGTAGAGATGGGGTCTTGTTATATTGCCCAGGCTGGTCTTGAACTCCTGGCCTCAGGCAGTCCTTTATCTTGGCCTCCCAAAGTGTTGGGATTACAAGCATAAGCTACCATGCCCGGTGGCAGTTGGCTTTAGATACACTCTTTGTTAAGTCATTTAACAACTCCATTAGGTGAGTACTATAATATCCATTTTACAGTGAGGAAACTGAGGCTCACACAAGTCAATCAAGTTACTTGGATACAGTAACACAGTTGAATAAATGCAGCAACCAGAATTCTAATCCAGATCAGAGTCTAGACCCATACTCACTAAGACTGTTCCTTCTACACAAAGCTTCATAAAGATGCTCCTTGCCACCCACCTCCCCTATTGCCTTTGCTCTAGATTCCAAATATCTATTCTGGCCTCTAAGAAATCAGTCCTGAAGAGGCCCTTCCTACCTCAGGTGCCCTGTCATGTAAACACACTGGACAGCACGCAACCCACTCATTTCTAAACTGTACAGACACTAACTGGCTTGGACTCCAGCCACCAAACTGCACCAGGGGTGGTGTCTGCTCTTGACTTACCCCTCAGTGCCCCTTCAGTATCCCGGGCAGAGGCAGGATCCTTGGGGTGCTCCCCCAGCTCTTCAGATGGGGTGACGCCATTCACCATCTTCTGCTGCACCGATGGGGGTGGGGTGGGGGGCAGCGACGAGGGTGGTGTCGGCGGATTACTCAGGTTATTCTGGGGGGTGGGGGGTGGGGTGTTGTGTGCAAGATGGCATAGGGAGACTGATATAATCTCCTGGTCCCACTCTGTATCAGCAATTTCCTCAAGTTTTCCATTCCCACCCTCACCTTCCCAAGAACTTCACTATTCCCAAAAAATGTTGCCATTTTTCTGACCTTGGTAAGCAGCTGGGAATAGTAGTCAGGGCCAGTGGGCAGTGCCCCACTTCCAAAGGCCCCCTTTAGCTGGCTCTGCCCATTGACTGGACAGCCACTGCCAAAGGGAGCGAAGAGGTTAAAATTGGCGGTGATAGCAGGCTCCATTAGGGGCAGCAGAGACAGCTCCTACAAGGGGCAAGATGACAAAGTTGAAAACCTACAGCGTTTGCAGCTCTGTCATTCCACAGCTGGGGGACAGGATGCCCCCTATCCTGGGATGGGACCAGGGGACTGGCTCCTGGGGGTCACCTGTTTCAGCTGTTTCAGCAAGGCCTCGCTGGCCCTGACCCCGTCCTCCTTCCGCAGCTTCTTTCGGGAGCTCACCAACCTGTCGCTTGCCTTCTGTACCCGCTTGGGCTTCGGTGTCAAAGGCTTCCTTGCTGCTGCATCCTAAGCCAAATAAGCCCAGTGAAGACTGCTACCCTCCTCCTCAGAGCCCTCATCTCTGTCTGACACAGACTTGCTCATTCTGTATGCCCCTCATTCCTTGCTGCTGCATCCTAAGCCAAATAAGCCCAGTGAAGACTGCTACCCTCCTCCTCAGAGCCCTCATCTCTGTCTGACACAGACTTGCTCATTCTTTATGCCCCACTGACTCTAGGCCCCACTCTACCTACTCCACTCTAGCCAGAGTACTCACCTCCTTGTTGCTGGGGGTACCCTGTAGTTTCTGCTCCAGCCCAGCCAGCTTGCTGTCAATGTGCCCGTTGATCTCAGCTCGCAGCCCCTCGGACCCCCGCCCAGTGCTGAGTTGCACATTCTTTGCTCGGAGTAGCTTCTGCAAGAGCAGATGCCCAGCTTCTGAGCGAGGGCCTGCCAGCAGGAGGTGGTTGCTGGTACCTGGTGCCCCTATGGGCTCCCCATTGGCCTCCCTCTTCACTGACTGGGTTCCCAGGGCACATGACTCTTCCCGAGGCTCTTGCTTGATGCTGAGTTGCGGTGCCTCAGGCACTACCTGTCCATTCACCTGGTCCAGATGCTCCGGTACCAGGCTGCTCTGTTCTGACTTCTGACCTTCTGCTAGGTTGTCTGGGGGATCCCAAGGTCCCAGACCCTTGCCAAACAAGGTATCTGTAAGCTGGGCAGCAGCAGGTGAGACCCTCCCAGGAGGCAGCTCCAAGGTTGGCCCCTGGGCTTTGGGGGTCCCTGGATGATTGGGAGGGAGCTGGGCCTCAGTGGGAAGCTGGGAGCTGGGGGAAGGTAATTGTGAAGGTCTCTTTGGCTCTTGAGGGCTGGATGGTGGAGGTGTGGGATGGACAGGGCCAAGGACTGGCCCTGTAGATAAGGCTCCTGGTGGGGCAGGGAGCCGGGGTGGGCCCTGAGGTCGAGGCCCTGCCCCCAGCTCCGGGAGGGGGCCTGTCTGAGATCCAGGGAAGCCCCCAGGTTGGGGTTGACAGCCCAGGAGGCCCTGGAGGGGAGAGGCCTGGGTCCCAGGCTCCTGGTAGGGTGGGGTCTGGCGTACTGCCTGACTCTGCTGCAGCTGCCGCTGCATGAGGAGTGCCTGTAGCTGTTGCTGCTGCTGAGGACTTAAGTGCCGCAGCTGTGGGTTTTTGGCCAGGACTCCTTGGAGCTGTGCTCGAAGCTGACCCACTGTAGGCATGGCTCCAACCCCAGGCAGACCCTGCCCAGCCTGGAGGACAGGTCCTGGTTTGGGAGGTTGTGGTCCTGTATTATTTTGCATGGGCCGTTCTAGCATGGGCTGTTGGGGGCCCAGAAGGTTCTGAGTCATGGGCCCAGCCTGCTCCCCTAAGGAAACAGAAGGCTGAGCCAGCAGGTGGGGCATAGATGAGGCTTCAGAAGATGATCCACTGCCCAGCTGCCCATGGCTTCCTCCACCTGCTGTGTGGAGCAGACTAACTTGCTGCTGCTGTTGTCCTGGAAGCCTCAGTGGTGGCTGCAGCTGCAAAGAGTTGGGCTGAGGCTGGGCCTGGGGTTGGACAAGGAGGAGTTGTGAGTCCCCGGAGAGTGAGGGCTTTACCTCTCCTGGTTCAGTGGCCATTGACTCAGGGGTAGTTCCTATTGCTAACTGCCCTCGCTGATGTGTAGAGGGCCCCTCAGTGACCTCTGAAGAAACAGCAGTTTCTACGGTGTTTTGTTCCTTGCCCGTCAAGAGGAGGGTTGGGCCCAGGGCTCCAGGGCTCGAAAAGTGTTGAAGAGGCTTTACTGGCATGCCAGGGCCAAGTGCCACCTGCTGCTGCTGTTGTTGCTGAGGAGACAGTAAAGTTCGACTCTGGTTTAAAAGGCCCATCTGCTGTTGTTGCTGCTGCTGCTGCTGCTGTTGAAACTGCTGCTGCTGTAGCTGCTGCTTCTGTAGCTGCTGCTTCTGCTGTAGCTGTTGCTGTTGCAGCTGCTGCTGCTGCTGTTGAAGCTGCTGCTGCTGTTGCTGCTGCTGCTGTTGCTGCTGAAGTTGCTGTTGCTGTTGCAGCTGCTGCTGCTGCTGCTGCTGCTGAAGCTGCTGTAAAGAGCCCATGGGCTGAGTGCTCAGTTTGGGCTGCCCACTGTGTGACATTAGACCCTGCTGAAGATGGGAAAGCCCTGCCATGGACCCTTGCTGTTGGTGCTGTTGTTGCTGCTGCTGGGCTGTGACCAGCCTGTGTCCCATAAGCCCCTGACCCTGCTGTGCCAGCTGGGGGGAACTGAGCACCCGGGACTGGGTCATAAGCACCTGTCTGTGAGGGCCCTGGGGGCCCAAAGCTCCAGGGTGTTGCTGCTGCAACACGGCCACTTGGGCAGGGCCTAGTATGCCCTGGGGCCCCTGGGGTGGTTGAGGGGACAGCTGTTGGACCAGGAGACCTTGGTGGCTGCTGGGAGGCAGAAGCCCCTGGGGCTTGGGACCCAGAGCCTGGTTTGTCTGTACTCCAGGACCCTGCTGCTGTTGCTGCTGGATTGCCACCTGTCCTAGGAGGTGGTGCTGCTGCTGCTGCTGCTGCTGCTGTTGCTGCTGCTGCAGTTTCTGGGCCAGCTGCATGCGTTGTTGCTGCAGCTGCAGCTGCCTTTCCTGTAAAAGCCTTGAATCAGGTCCGAGGCCTCGAAGAGCAAGGTTGCCAGGGAAGAAGCCTCCTGAGGGGCCAGCCAGGGATCCAGCCCCACCAGAATGTTGTTGTTGCTGCTGTTGGGCCAGAGCTGTGTTAAGGAAGGGGCCACCAGGCTGTCCAGATAGTGCCATACCCCCAGGGGGCAGGCGAAGACCTCCAGCTTGCCCACCCGGAGGCCCCTGTGGTGGCTGCAGCCCATGGCCAGGGAGCAGCTGACCAGGGAGCTTGGTGAGTAGCCGGGGACTCTGGGAAGGGCTGAGAGCCAGCACAGCTGAGTGTTGTTGCTGTTGCTGCTGCTGCTGTTGCTGTTGCTGCTGCTGCTTGTTCCGATATTCTGCCATGAGATTAGTGTGTTCCTTCTGCTGTTTCCGGACCTAATGTGGGAGGGTCAGAGAAGTCAGGCTGAGGCATGCTCCCCCCATGCCATCCCTCTTCCCTGCCTTCTGGGTGCTAGGCTGAAGTTTGCTTTCCCCACCTGATCCAGCTGTTTCTGGATCTTGCTCTGCTGCTCTGTAACCAGCTTGAGCTTCTCAGCATCAGCTTCTGGGAACTCACGGCCAGCTTTTTTGGCAGTGCGCTGCTTGGCACACAGAGCCTTCCTGGACTTGCGGTGTACACCAATCTGCTCCTCTAGCACCTTCAGCTGCATCTGTAGGAGCTGCTGGGTATGGAACAGCCACTCCTCATACTGCCGCTGGTCAGCTTCATCTAGGAAAGGCAGCTGGGTGTCAGGACCTGCAAAACGGTAATCCCAATCCCTCTTCCTCTATCTGTCCCAAACCACTTCCCTGCACCTTGCTCCCATGCCCCATACTCACTGATAACTCCCTGAGCAAAAGTGGGTGGGTTGGGACGAGGCTGGGAGGGATCACCAGCACTATGCTCCTGCAACGAGAGAGGCTGTTAAAGGGTCATTGTTCCCTGCCAGGCCCTAAGAAGGGTGGCCCAATGGCAGAAAACACAAGTTCCTACTCCCACTTGACTACTTACCTGGCCACTCCCAGCTGCCACATGGTTCTGCAGATCACTGCCAGGTCCCCCCGAGAGCCTCTGAGCTAGCAGAGACACTTGTTGCCTGGAGTCCACCAAAGCACAGAGGGTAAGTTTTGGCAATGAAAAAGTTGGAAAGCAAAGACGTGGGACAAGTGGGGAGGAGGGCCAAGAAGGGGTGTGACTGGGAAAGAAAAGGGCCATCCATCCCCATTCCAGCCCTGAGTCTTACCTGTTCATACCAGGTGCCACCCCAATGCTGCCTTGAGCCATCACTTTCTTGATGCCTTTCAAAGCCACCATCTTGGCCTTTGCAATGGGATCAATGATATCTTCTGCAGCAAATTTGTCCAGGTCTGGAGAGGGAAGAACCAAGTGAGCTGGGTTATGGAGCCAATGCTCCATTGAATATCTGAGATTCCTTTCAACATCCTGACCTCCACCAAGCCAGGCAGAACAATGGCATGACAAGGCAGAAAGGCCACTGAATTAGGAGCCAGTCTGCCTGGGTGAATCAGCTCTATTATTCACAGGATATGTGGTCCTGTTTTTACTTGCACTGTGCTAGGAAAAGGAGCTCCAAAAAATTTGTTGAGTCAATCTGTGTTATTTCACCTGTTTACCCTTTAATTTGGTAGAGATGATGATCTCTACTCCATCTACCTCATAGAGGTGTTGAGAGGATCAAATGTGACAAGAATATAACTATATTTTATGACTTGGAAATCATTCTTCAAATATAATGTTCTTAGTGCAACTAGCACATCTCAAGAACCCAAGACGCTGGCACTGTTGCAAAGCCCTAGATGCCAGAGCTGTTTTGGGTACCACATGCATCACCTGTAGTCCACTCTCCTGTCTGTCTAAACTGCTGGGCAAAAAAGAAGAAACAAACCACGACCAAAAACTTAAGTCTTCCTAAAATCCTACACTTTGCATATTTCTCCACTGCTCAGAAAACTTAACTGAGCTCCCACTTTCTATTTTTTTTTTTTTTTAAGACAAATCTTGCTGTTATCACCCAGGTTGGAGTGCAATGGCACAATTTTGGTTCACTGCAACCTCTGCCTCCTGGGTTCAAGCGATTCTCCTGCCTCAGCCTCCCGAGTAGCTGGGATTACAGGCACCCGCCACCATGCCCAGCTAATTTTTGTATCTGTAGTAAAGATGGGGTTTTACCGTATTGGCCAGGCTGGTCTTGAACCCCTGACCTCAGGTGATCCACCCAGCTTGGCCTTCCAAAGTGCTGGGATTACAGGAGTGAGCCACTGCACCCAGCTAGAGCTCCCACTTTCTAAAGGACTAACCGAACTCCCTCTCCTGGAATTCTGAGGCAGTAAACAGTTAAGAGGAGTACCGACCAGACTTCAGATCTAGTTCTGCTAGCTGCTGCGTAATCTTGGACAAGTTACTTAACCTCCACATCTGTTTCCTCTTCTGTAATCAAAGATAATAACAATACCTACTTAATGAGTCTGCTGTAATTATTAAATTGGACAAAAAGTGCAAAGTGCTCAGTAAACTACTTGGCAAATAGTAATTACTCAATAAATGCTATTATAATTTGAGGTATTTTTCAATCTGGCCCCAACCTTACCTCACCAAAATTATGTCACTTACTTCACACTCAACAGTCTACTCCAGCCTAACCATTTCACTTACTGTTCTTGAAACATACATAGGTTTTCCCGCCATCACAGCCTCACCGAACTTTTTCATCTATCCCAGCTGCTTTTTTTTTTTTTTTTTTTGACAGTCTTGCTCTGTTGCCCAGGCTGGAGTGCAGTGGTGCGATTTTGGCTCACTACAACCTCTGCCTCCTGGGTTCAAGTGATTCTCCTGCTTCAGCCTCTCGAGTAGCTAGGACTATAGGTGTGCACCACCACACCCAGCTAATTTCTATATCTTTAGTAGAGATAGGGTTTCACCATCTTGGCCAGGCTGGTCTTGGTATCAAGTCATCCGCCCATCTCGGCCTCCCAAAATGCTGGGATTACAGGCGTGAGCCACCGCGCCAGGCCTCAACTGCTTTTATTTGCACTTCTTTTCAATTCCTAAGCTTTCAATTTCACCACAGCTACAAAGACTCTGCTAATTAGGCTTCATACATTCATTCAATTTATTCAAACATCTGCTATATGCCTCCTATATGACAGCAACTGTTCTCTCTCTTCTTAAAAGCTAGTGTTTCTGCCTCTACCACTAGTATGTTATTCAGCCAAAGTTCTTTGTGTCTCATCTTAACTAGGGATTATTTTAGGTCTCTAGCCTCAGTGCCCATTTAATGATAACAATGATCACCCTGAGTAACTTGGCTATGTTACCAGCCGAGGTTACCTGTATCTGGAAAGAAGCTGTTTGCCAGCTGCTGCTGCATTGCCAGTTGCTGGGGCTTCATGCACATGGAAGGTGGCATGGTGCCCATGGGCTTCTGTGATAGCACTGGCTGTGAGCTCTGCTGGGGTACCAAGCCTGCCTGCCCTCCGTGCTGCCCACTCAGCATATGCCCTTGATTGGACACCATAGCCATGGATGGGGCTAGGCGCTGCTGGAGGGCATGAGCTGGTGGCTGGGTGGGCATCAGTGGTTGAGCCAAGCCTGGCTGTCGGGCACCTCCAAGACCCAGGGAAAGCTGCTGTTGGGACCCAGCCAAACTGGGAGAAGAGCCCTCATGTGGCAAAGACATGGCCTGGGCAGAGCCTGGTGTAGATAGTAGGGAATGCTGCTGCTGCTGCTGCTGCTGCTGCTGCTGCTGCTGCTGCTGCTGCTGCTGCTGCTGTTGCTGTTGCTGAACAGGCTGCAACTGTGCTGAAAGCTGCTGCTTCTTCTGCAGCTCCTTCTTCTCATGCTCCAACAGGTCCTCAATGAGCAGGGGCAACTCGCTGGCTACCAGTGAGCTCTCCATCTTGTCTAGCTCATCCCCAGATGCTGTAGGTTCGCCAGGCAAGGTCAGGGCCCCACTCTCGAGCTCAAACTTTTCCAGCAGGGAGGATCCTCCTGGGCCACTCAATGGGCTGGGGGTCAGCAGGTGAGCTGGTGGTCCTCCTGTGGCCCCAAAGGAACCCTTCTCAGCTGTGTGCCCACTGCTAGAAAATGGCCCTGTGCCCATCCGGGTATCCCGGCTGTTCATCACGCTCTGTCCTGGCTTCAGCCCCAAGCCAAGGGAATTGGCAGCAGGTGCAGGCTCTACCTTGGGGGTAGCAATGGTGAACTGACAAGGGGAAGGGTGGCGTCCACCCTCCTCCACCTTGGGCTTCACCTCAGGGAGCACAGATGCCAGGCGGGGCTCAGAGGCATCAGCAGCAGTGGGAGGGCGCTCCTCAGGGCCCAAGGGTCCTGGCTCCACCCCCTGCAGCAGGGCCTCGCGTTCAGCCTTCTCATTAGCTGATTCTACCAGCCTCAGGTGCTCATTGAAGATGTCCTTCTTGTCCCCAGTGTCCAGCTCAGGATCAGTATATGCCAGCAGGTCAAACTCGTCTCCATTGAGCAGGTCATCCAAGTGGGGGTCATTGGTCTCCAGGTTTTCTAGGGTACCCAGTTCATCATCACCCTTGGCCACATCCACACCCAGACCTAGGTGAGCAAGCTCTTCATCATCCTCTAGGGCCTTGTGGGCATCAAAATCATCATCCAGCTCAGGATCTTCACAGGGCAACTTCCCAGCTTCCAGGGCCAGAGGAGGGGGGCGGCCAAGCTCTGTGCTTGAGGGGGGCCGGGTGACCAGCTCCAAGCCAGTTGGCAGGGTAGGACCTTTGGTATGGGGTGTTGGATGGAGGCTGCTGTTCAATTCAGGGGCCGGTGGGCCTGAGGGTTTCTGTGGGGGAAGACCTGATACCGCCAGGCCCCGAAGCCCTTCAGAAGCCAGTCGGTGGGGGTCCTCACTTACAGGGTAAAAACGAGGTCTCTGAGGTGGACCCTGACCAGGAAACTGAGTTCCCCCAGGTCCCAGTCCCTTCTGTACATTGTGCCGCAGCTCAATGAACTGGGCAGGACCAGCTGGACCAGGCACTGGCTCACCAGGGCCTGGCAGGCGGGTGGGAATTCCTGTCAAGGGGGAACCTAGGGCTTGGCGGCCAAGTTCAGGTCCAGGAGTTGATGGAAAGCGAGTTGACATAGCAAATCGCATGGAGGTTGCTGCTGTTGCCTGTTGCTGCTGCCACAGTTGTTGCTGTTGCTGCTGTAAGGGCAGGGACCCAGGATAGGGTGCTCGCTGATAGAAAGCTTGGGAGCCTCCTACCAGTTGCCTGAAAGAATACACAGTAGTCAGTAAGATGAAATCAGATGAAAAGTAGCAAGAACACAGGCTTAGGGCAGTGAGGAAGGATAGAATTAATGTAATGAAGGGGAAAGGAAGGAGGAAGAAGAGAAAGTGATACCGGAAAAGGATTAGTGAGACAGGAAAATCACAGCAGTATGCAACAGTGATAAAATCCATCCCCCTTAGTTTACCCCCAGGGAACCTCTCGGAGACTCACCGGCTGTTCACATCCATAGAGGAAGGCGTGGCTGGTGGAGGTGGCCGGGAGAGTCGGTCATCGCTAGGGAAGGACCCTGGCCCCAGAATGGGGCCACTCAGCTTGTTTTGAGGCAACCCCACAAGGCTGCTCTTGTCCTACAAGAGACAAGGCAGATGAAGGTGGGGCAACCTTCAATATTCTGGCCCCACTATCCCTTGCCACTCTACCTACCTGTGATCCAGCAAAGGGGGTCTGGCCTCGATTCAGCTGCTCAAAGGCAGGGCTGCTAGGCTCAGCACTCCAGTTGCCTGGAGGCCCCACTGCTCCTGCAGCTGCTGCAGCTGTTTCCTTCTCCTGCCGCAGGGTGTTGCGCTGGATCTGCTGCCGAATCAGCAGCTCTCGTAGTCGCTGGCGCTGTGCAGAAAACACAGAAGTGGAATAAGCCCATTCTACTCCAATCATGGGGCTGACCCAGAGACAGGAGCGATATGAAGGGCTTAGTTCCAGGGTGTCAACTTACCTGCCGTTGCTTCTCCAGCTCTGTCTGGCTAAGGCCGGACATGCCTGGGTCCTGGGTACCTGGTAGTTCAGGTGTCGCCAAAGAGCTACCAATTCCAGCCCCTGGGTCTTCTCGCTTTTCGACAGGAGAGGTGATGCCTGATCGCTGTGAGGCTCCATGGGACAGGTAGGGGAGGGATCCGTCGGGTACAGGTGGTGGCAGAACTGACGGGGGGCGGAGCGGGGACAGCCCATAGCTCTCCCCTGTGGACCCGCTGCTGGGCCCCAGGGGGCTGCCCGATGGGTGGAAGTTCCCTGTGGCTACTGTGTAGTTTGTGCTTTGAGGCTTGCCCAAGGTGGGGCCGGGCCCAAAATGGCTGTTGATCCCATGGGGTGGCGGGAGACCAGGCTGAGGGACAGGGGGCTTTAGGGAAGGTTCCCCTACCGCCTGAGGGAAAGTGAAACGCATGGGAGAAGGGGTGCCCACAAATGCACCCGTCCCAGGGGACCGGACAAAATTGGGGGGCTGCCCACTTGGGACCTTGGCATGGAGCTCACCTGCTGGCCCCGAGGGTAGCGCTGCTGGGAAACCCCCAGCCCCCAGCGGAGTGTGGGCTAGAGACCCAGCCTTAAAGGCAACTTCAGGGGGCTGGGGTCGGGGTGGCTTATGCAATGGGGCAAACGGGTCACGGGACTGAGGGCGTGAAGGTGGGCGAGAATATGGGTCAGGGGACTGGAAGCGAGGGGTAACGGGGGACGGGCAGAAAGCTTCAGCAGACAGAGGACGCGGTGTCAGTGGAGACTGGGAGCTGGACTGGGACTGAGGACTGGCAGGCACTCGGGAGAAAGGGTCAGAGGGCAATGAGCGAGGGGGCAGAGCACAGCAGCTCTCAGGGGGTGGAGGCTGGGGCCGAGGAGTCAATGGGGGCTGGGCATAGGGGTCAGGGAAGGAGCCAGGGCGAAAGATGTCTGGGTGACTTGGAGGGGAAGGGACCAAAGCCTGGGCAGGGGGTGGCTCCTGAGGCCTTAGGCCCAAGCCCGGGCTCTGGGGCTCTACCTGAGATGCCCGAGGGGTCAGGGGGGCTTTGAAGACATCAGGTGTCTTTAACTCCAGGCCACCCAGGTGGGGGCCTGAGGAGGGTGAGTCAACAAAGCCCAGGTTTGGGGGCCCATAGCTAGGAGAAGATGCCCCAAGCTCTTCCTTCTTTACCTCGAGAGCCTTCCGGGACTCCCCAAAAGGTGGGGGTGACAGCAGGGGCTCGGAAGCCTTGCCTCCCCCTACCCCAGGGCTCTCAGGCACAGCCAGATTATCCAGCGAGGGGCAGCGGGGTTTGAGGAAGGGGTCAGGTGTGGAGGGCTGGTGTCGGGGGGTGCCAGGTGGGGTAGTGTGGAATTCCCCTGGCTGACCAGTCCCAGGACGAGATGAGTTGCCCAGCATCGGGGGCTGCACAGGAGCCCCCGTCGGACTAGGATAGTGGGGATAGGTGGGTGGTGCTGTGGGGAAGCGGGGCTCCAGGGCATAGGCGGGGGCCAGTCCAAAGGGGTCCTGCGAAGGCACTTGGGCGGGCACCTGGGGTGGGAGCTTGAGGAAGAGCTCACCAGGCGAGTCAGGGCCGGGCACCGAGCCCACCGGCGGCTTCAGGAACCCGTCCGCAGAGGTAGACAAGCCGGCGGGGGCAGTGGGGCTGCCAATGAAAATGGTGGGGGCAGCGGCGGGGGGCGGGCTGCCCAGTGCCCCTGGCTGGGGGGGAATGCGGAGATGTAGGGCTGGTCGGTCAGTCTTACGGGCTATGTCGCCCACCTTGGTCTGCTTGTTGATCTGGCTCTCAGCCTGCTATAGGGGGAGACCAGGCACAGACCAGTCAGGCTGCTGCAGGCAGGTCCCATGTCCCTCCACCCTCAAGAGAAGCCACCCATTAGAGGACTGCTATGCCCCAGCCCAGCCCCACTCACCTTCTGCACCTTGTTGATGCGGTGAGCTGCCCGGTTATCTTTGGCCTTTTGCTGAGGGATATGGGACACAGCCTTAGGGCCTGGTGCTCAGCCTCATGCCCCGCCCCCAATGCTGTACAGTGTTTTCACACTCCCTACCCAAAAGCTGATCCCTTCTGGCCCAGCTGCTTTAGGAGTGGGGAGTGGAAAGAACTGAGGTAAATTACTCAAAGATCTCTCCCTCTCTCTCAGTTCTCATGCTGACCCATGCTCCTTTCTGTCTCACCAGGTAGGGGGCTTTATCTGCTGCTGGAACCTTTCTCCAGAGCTTCATGATTTGTTTGCAACGGCTTGACCAGTCTGGAGGGCAGAGAGGGTGAGTCAGAGGAGACTTGGCAGATGACCCTTCCACCTGCCATGTTGCCAGGCTGTCTCCTTTGCCCTTGTCCCACAAGTACCTGGGTAATCTTGCTTGAGATTAGGAAAATTAATGTTGGCATAGAGCACGGGCGAGATGGTGGACAGCTGGCCCAACTCTTCATCCTTCTCCCAGCGCTGAAGACTCCGCTGGTTATAGGAGAGTCCGTCGCCCTCACCCTCTGTGGTGGGGGTTGTGGGAGTGGAGGGCGTGGTGCCGCCTGAGCCTGTCCAGGGGCTGTCTGGCTCACCGGGTTCCGGGCTAAAGAAGCCCCCGCGCTCCCTGGGGCGCAGGGGCAGACAGTCACAGAGGGCAGAGATGCCAAGTCCCACCCCAGACAAACTGCCCAGAGCCCCAGGCCACTGCCCTGCCCCCAAAGAGGAGGACCACTAACAAGGGAACGGGGAGGACAGGGGAAGTGCTGCTGGAGTCCGAGGGAGGCGAGGCATGAACTCAGATGGAGGGAAAGGACAACAGGAACTGCCCATGAAGGTTACGCAGAGATACCAACCTAGAATCCAGGAACGGGGACTGGCAGAGGCCTGGGTAGGAGTCCATTGGGCTGCTGGAGGGGAGACATCCCAAAGGGAGTCCACCTACAAGACGGACAGGATCAGAGAAAAGAGAACAACTGGCCCATCCTGGAGGCAAGCTTGGTCATGCCAGTCTTTAGACCACTCCCACCCGTATCACCTTGAAGAAAGGGCCTCTGCAGTGGCGTACGGCTGCCTTCTAGACCAGGGGTTCCACAACCCAGATGCTGCTCTCGTTCAGAGCCCAGAACATCCTTGAAGAGTTGCTGCAGGTCCTTGGATTCCATCTTGGGCAGTTCTGTGGGGGAATGAAGGACACTGTTGAGGAAGACTGAGAAGTTCAGGTGACACCACAGGTCTACAAATGGTCAAGGCCAGGGAAGGTGCCCAGGATTCTGCACCAGAGAAGCTGTACAGATCACAGTTCCACAGATAGGACCTTCTCCTTTGCCCACAGAAAACCCTTAAACACAAAGAGGTGTGGGTCACAGTCTCACCTTCTGTGGAAATCCTGTCTAAGTCAGAGCTAAGCATCCCTTCACCTGGGGTGCCTGGTTTCTCAGAGTCACTGGGCACTGGGGATGCCTTCACACCCCCATCCTCAGGTCCTGTAAATGCCAGGAGAAACCCATGGGTCAAGGCCAGCATGGAGGTACCATACTGGCCACTCTGAACCACAGAGGGCCATGGGACAGTTTCCAGCCTCCAACCCTGACAATATTCAGAGGCATGGCAGAGTGACAGAGGCAAGGCCAAGACAGGACACAGTACCCCCGGCAGCCCTCACCTGGTGTATCAGCCTTGCCTTCGAGGCCACGGGATTCTTCATCTGCAATATCTGGACCATCATCTCCTATGAGCAAGATTCCCGCCTCCAATCAGAGATGTCCTGCATCTGATGCCCAGAACAGGTTCCCAGCTCCCACAGCCCTATAGGCCAGGACCCCTGACCCCACCCTTGACTCCTGGAGGCCAGTTCATTTCCCATCAAATAACTTACCAGCTCCTAATCCAGAAGGAAGTTGGATTCTCTCAGACCACTCACTCCCACATAACTAACCTTTCTGCGAGGTGGGGAGCTCCTTCCTTTCTGAGCCTCCCTCTCCCTTGGCTTTTGGGGTTCCTAGTCCAAAGCCTGGCCGGCCCATCCCAACTGCAAAAAGGGCCTTACGGCTCAGGTCCAGCAGCTCCTTCCCAAAGAAGGCTTCCTGTGGGGAGTCAAGGAGAAACAGGCTTCTTCATGCCCTGCAAGGCGCAGACACCTCCATCACTGCTTGGAGCCTGAGACCCACCTGCAGGTAGGCAGGGAACATGTCCTCCAGTTTGCTCTTCTTGCGCCCTCGCCGCTGTTGCTTCTTCTTCTCATCCCCTTCAGCTAAGCTCTGCTCCACAGCACCCTCTGCAGGCACGTCAGCAGGTGTCACTGTGGACAGAACAACAAGTGTCAGATTCTGGGGGTTGAGAGCATGATGCTCCCAACAGCATGTCACCCAAGCGTGACACTTTGTGCCTACTCTCTCCCACAACATCAGCTGGGTCCACCACCCTCTTGGCCCTTTCAATGAGTCCATCCCCTGGGTCTCTCTGGCATTGCCCCACCTTCTCCCAGGCCCCACTGGTGCCCTCACCCGTCTCACCCTCGTCGGGCTGCCCATCCCCACTCAACACCTCCGCCTGTGCAGCAGGCCCCTTTTTCATGCGCGTGTGGGATTTCCGCTGTCGCACCATGAAACCACCAATGCCTATGAGGAGGCAGAGCTGCAGATGAGAAGCTGCTGGGGGACCTAGTGAGCTGCCCCGCACCACCCCACCACCCTACCACCCCATCCCAGGTCCTCACCAGGCCGATAGGGTTTACGCTTGCGTTTTTTGCTTTCCTCGGTCTCCTCTTTGCCAGCCTCCACATCAGGGCTGACAGGGCCCTCCAGTTTAATTTCACACTCCATGTGCTCCACACCACCTGCGTATGGTGACAGAAGAGATGGCGGCAGGTCAGAACTACAGGCATCCCCCTTTCTTTTTGAGACGGAGTCTCGCTCCTTTGCCCAGGCTGGAGTACAGTGGCACAATCTTGGCTCACTGCAACCGCTCCCTCCCAGGTTCAAGTGATTCTCCTGCCTCAGCCTCCTGAGTAGCTGGGACTACAGGCACGTGCCACCACACCCAGCTAATTTTTTGTACTTTTTTTTTTAAGTAGAGATTTTTTAGTAGGGGTTTCACTGTGTTAGCCAAGATGGTCTCAATCTCCTGACCTCGTGATCCACCCACCTCGGCCTCCTAAAGTGCTGGGATTACCGGTGTGAGCCACCACGTCCAGCCCTTTGGGCCCTTTTAACCTTGTCACCCTTCCACTAAGGGAGCTGAGTACCTTGCCACAAAGCCACCTGGACAAAACCAGCAGTGCTTAAGGGTAACTGTGAGCGGCAACGCAGCCCCCACCCAACATCTCACTCCCAAAGGCGCGCTCCCACTACTCTGCCGCTCCCTAAGATTCCCCAAGCTAACCTTCACCCTTGAGCAGCTCATCGGTGTCCAGGTCCCCATCCTTCTTATCATCAGGGCCAAGGGCATCTGAGGGCTCAGAACCTTCCAACCCTGCCTCGCCTGGGAGGCCAAGCCGTCCTCGCCGCTGGCGCCGCTTGTGCAGTGGTGACATGGTCAGGTTACGCAGCACAGCCATGCCAGTTTCCGTCAGCCACACACCTTCGAAGCGAAAGTACTGGGGCTCTGTATAAGAGGAAAGAGTGTGTGATCCCTGGATGGAAGCCCCAGGGAAACCAGAACTGCAAGTTTCAACCTATGTCCTTAGCTGAGACAAAGGCAATGACAGAAAGTCCAGCCTAGGGTCTAAATGCTGGGGAGAAAAGGCCAAGGGCCACTGGCTGAGGCCTGAGTTCTCTGTCAGTGACCCAGGGAGATTCAGAGAGGAACTGTAACTCAGAAGCCTGCCTTTGCTCATGATTAACCCTAGGTTCACTAAATAGATTCTCTTGCTGTCTGGGGCTAGAAGGGCCCCTACTTGCTGAATGTCAGCACACAGTGTCCTAGATGCCAGTAACAGCGCCCATATCACAATGAAGGAGATGTCCCTGGCCCCTTTCACTGAGAAAAGAGCTGTGTTCTCTGAAGATGAAATTCTGGCAGTGAAAAGGCCATGGTGGCTGAGGAAAGAAACACTGCCTGGGAAGCTGGAGACCTCGGATCTAGTCATAACTTTGCCACTAACTTACTAGGTGACTTTAGGTAGGCCACTTAACTTCCCTGGGTCCGAGTTTCCTCCTCTTAAAATGAGGAAATGAAGCTGGGGGACTAGAGCTAGACTAGATGATGTCTGAGGTCTGATCTGGCTTTGGCATTCAAAATTTCTGTGACTCACCTGGCTCTTTCACCTTCATAGGCACCAACTCTGGAGGCGCAACAGGCACTATAGCGAGAAGGACAAACCGAGGTGGCTGAGGCCCTGTCCCAAAGCAAGGTACCCCTGCCCTGACTCCTACCCCTACCCACCAGCTGGTACTCACCCACAGGCTTTACTACATAGGGCTGGCAGGAGACACAGTCAAAGCCTTCATCGGCTGCCTGTTCCACATCGTCCTCTGTGAAAAGGCTCTCACAGCCAGCATGCATCCACCTGGAGAACAGGGGCCGAGGGAGATGAGCATGGGCAATGTGAGGCCGGCAACAGGGCCGACGTGAGGGGAAAGAGATGTACTCACCGTTCACAGTGGCGGCACTGGATTAGTAGGTCCTCTTCCACATAAGGAGCATGACAGATAGGGCAGGTCACCAGGCTGGCACAGGGCCCACAGTGTGTGTAACTATTCTGCCATTCACAGTGGAAGCCAGGGGAGGCAGCCCCACACTGCATACAAGACACACACCTGGTAGGAGCAGAAAAACAGAGCCTTAACACCTACCCAAAGAACCCAGAAGTCCCCTCAATGGGAACCCCAGCCACCAGCCTGGCCTCCCAAACCCAGCCTCTGTCACGTACTCAACATCATATCCACTTTAACATCCCAAGGCCCCAGGCTCCACTGAAGATCCCAGTCTCCTTACCACTTGCACTTCCAGCCGCCCTTAGGCACAGTGAGCAGTGGGGGGTCCAGGCAGTATGTGTGGTAGCTAATGTCACAGTCATCACAGAGCAGCAGGCGTGAGGGGTCGGAGGCCTGGCCGCACACCTCACACACAATACACTCCACACAACGCCAGCCCTTGAGCAGCATCACCTTAGTGATCTGGGGCAGAAGACGGGAATTTCACAGAATGTAAGGTGGAAAGGAGTTAGAACTTTTTTTGTTGTTTTTATTGTGAGACGGAGTTTTACTCTTGTTGCCCAGGCTGGAATGCCATGGCACAATCTCGGCTCACTGCAACTTCCACCTCCTAAGTACATGCACTTCTCCTGTCTCAGCCTCCCAAGTAGCTGGGATTACAGGCATGTGTCACCATGCCTGGCTCCTTTTTTTTTGTATTTAGTAGAGATGAGGTTTCACCATGTTAGTCAGGCTGGTGGTGAACTCCTGACCTCAGATGATCCACCCACCTCAGCCTCCCGAAGTGCTGGGATTACATGCATGTACCACAGTGCCCAGTCTAGGAGGTGGGACTTCTAAGGGTAAGGCTGGAACAACTCCAATGCAGAGACCAGGCCTCCATTTGAGCACAGGGAGACTCATGCAGAGCACCCTTATCCCCAAAACAGTGGCTCTAAACTTAGGCTCCCAACAATCTCTGCTGATCAGAGAAGAGCTGCACTAGCCACTGACACATTATGAATAGCATACCAATCTTTCCACTAGCCAAGCCCCTCAAAAGAGACTGTGGACAGAATTAGGTCCCCCAATTTTTCTTTTTCGAGATGGATCTCACTCCATCGCCTAGGCTGGAGTGCAGTGGTGCAATCTCGGTTCACTGCAACCTCTGCCTCCCAGGTTCCAGCAATTCTCCTACCTCAGCCTCCTGAGTACCTGGGATTACAGGTGCCCGCCACCACGCCTGGCTAATTTTGTATTTTTAGTAGAGATGGGGTTTCACCATGTTGGCCATGCTGGTCTTGAACTCCTGACCTCAGGTGATCTGCCTGCCTAGGCCTCCCAAAGTGCTTTGATTACAGGTGTGTCCACCAGGCCGGGCCTCCCCCAAATATTATTGAACATTTACAACTCACTATTGCTGCTAGTTAGTAAATATTAGCAATAGACAAGTCATAAATATTAATGAAAACCCCAAAATAACTGATCATGCGTAGGTCAAAAACACTGCTTTCTCTTTGTGAACATGTACTTATAATTTATCTTCAGATTATATCATGTTTTTCACTAGTAAAGTTATCTCATATGTATTTATATATGTGAATGACAAAAAAAGAAAGGTAATGTCTCAAAATACACATACAGATACATGTATATAAATTTTTTTTTTTGAGACTGAGTCTTGCTCTATCACCCAGGTTAAGGTGCAGTGGAGTTATCACAGCTCACTATAGCTTTAATCTCCTGGGCTAAAGCAGTCCTCCCACCTCAGCCTCCTGAGTGCTGGGACTACGGGCACGCACTCCCACGCCTGGCTAATTTCTAATGATTGTTAGTAGAGGTGCAGTCTATGTTGTCCAGGCTGGTCTTAAACTCCTGAACTCAAGCAATCCTCCCACCTCAGCCTCCCAAAGTACTCTGATTGCAGGCGTGAGCCACCACGCCCAGCCAAGTTGTTTTATTTTTTACAATGGACTGAATTATATCAGCAAGTCAGGGTCTACCACAGAGAAACTATAAAGTCTACCGTGAGTTCCAAAGTACTCTTCCCCAAGAAAAGTTTGATAACCACCGGTGATTAATGAACAATATCCATGACCAATGGTCGCTTTAAGATGTGGTATGGCCAGGCAAGGAACTAGGGTAAGAAATAACTGACCCTACTCCCCAGCCTATACCTCTTGGGCCTTGAACTCACCTTGCTGTTGACACAGTAAGGGTGATAGCACTGAGAGCACTGCGAACACGCAAGGAGGTGGCCCTCTGCACCCCGGCCAAAGCTGCCACATACCACACACATGTCCTGGGGAAACACAAAGAAACTGGAATGTCCAACATCTCCCCATCCCACTCAGATTCAGCCTACTATGACACTACAACACTGATTTGAGACCAGAGAGTCAAGAACCCCATCCCACAGCATTAGGACACTGTAAGCTACCAAGGAACCCTGCTCCTTCCTAGGATGCCTAACTCACCTAATCAGGTCACTTGAATTTGTAAAGCCTGACATGGGCAAAGGCAAGAAGAAATTAAAGGATGATAAGATAGGAGTAAAGACTGGTCAGGTGAGAATCACATATGTGACAAAATTCTATCAACTTGAAGATTTTTCAAGTAAGGACACATACAAGCTCCCTAAACTATAAACTTCAATAGGGCAAAGACCTTTTCACTGCTATTTCTGTAGCTCCTAGCTTAGTGCCAAGCTCAGAAGAAACACTCAAGAGAAATGTGATGGATGGACAAATAAACAACATGATTAGAATTCATGGTCTGTTTTCTCATTAGCTGAGTATCCCCAGAAGTAGGTTCCCAGTTTTCCTCATCTATCCTCTCACCAAAACACACACATACACAACATTATGGCCTTGTCCTGGCCATAATGTTCAGTGTGCCAGGTCTCACTGTATGGTACCTGCATTAGGACGAATTTGTCTGTGTTGGAGAAGAGAACCACGGTATTCTGCATGGTGTCATCATCTTCTTCCTCCTCCTCCTTACTGGGAGAGCTATCAATGTCAGCAACCTTATGGGCAGAGAGTTGTAGAAAGTGAGGCAGATAAATCTGCCCCCACCAAGCTATTTTCCTCTTTGGTGTTGGGGGAAAAGGGTGTCAACCCCTGGCTAAGATGAAGGCCAAAAGCCAGGAAAAAGAGACAGAACACCCCAGCTCCCAAACTGGGCCTCAGCCTGATAGCAGAGATTTCAGAAAAACCTGGGAGCCAAGTGGAGAGGAACACAGACATAGCCAGACAGGTCCCAGACGAGCAGGCAGGTAGGCAAGCATGCAAGCGACTGGCAGCACTCAGACGGTGCTAAAGCATGCTTGGGGGGATGGGAGGAATAGGAGGCCTCTCCTTACTACCAGAGTCTCAATGGAAGAAGCAGTTGACTTTAGCCGGGCCCGTCCTCTACCACGTCCTCCATGGGCTCCTCCACGAGGCCGGCGTCTCCCTGGAAAACTACTGCTACGGCCCTGAGTGAAAGAAGGGAGCAATGACAGGAGCATGTCAAGGGCTAGTGTGTTGGGCTTACATGCTTAGACGGAACAAGTGACAAATGGACACAGTAAAACAGAGTAAAAACGGAACAAGTGACAAATGCCCAGGAGTCCCACTCAGGGCAGGGGAAAAGGCCAAGCTCCCCAATATTAACAAGTACATAGCTCTAGCCCAAACCCATTCTTCCCCTCCCAAGAGTGGCTGACATAGACAAGGAGAAAAAACAGTGGCTTAAAAGAAGCAAGTTTCTGGTCCCGATTCTATTACTGAGGAACCATGAATCTGGGCAAGTTATTTATCCCTTCAATATATTATTATTCTCCTTAATAAAATAATTGGTATAAAGGATTTCCAAATCTAGTATTCAAAAAGCACGGTGAGAAGCTATCAGTGACACAGGACTGTACCTCTAACAGTGGCCTAGCGCTGATCACATGCAGCAGCTAGATAGCCCCTCACCTGTTTGATGCGGGAACGGGCTGGGGAGCTGCGTCGCCGCCCCTTCTCCCCATCAGCTTTGCCTCCACTGATAGCTGTCCCGGCATCACACAATAGTGAGTCATCAGTCTCTGGCAGTGAGTCGGTACAGAGCCGTAGGGAGCCCTCATCTCGGGCTGGACTAACATCCGTAGAGACCCCCAGCTCCATGGACAGGGAGCCACCCCCCTCTGGGTCAGGAGAGCCCAGGAGGGGCTCTGAGCCAGGAAAACTGGCACTGGCATCGCCCTGGCTCAGATTAGAGATCTCGTTAACGATGTCGGATTTGATGAGAGTGGGTGGTGTGGGGGCCACCGATGCACGTGGCTCTTCCTGTTCTTCACATGGTGAGCCCTGCCCTGCTACCTGCTTGCATTCGGGGTAGACCTCCATAGGGGTCACAGGGGCCAGCTCCTCGGGGTCCGGGAGCACAGGGGAGCCTTTAAGTTCACTAGCCAAACTGCCAGGCATCTGTCCAGCCTCTGGCTGTGAACCTGGAGCATCAGTCCCATCCAGAGGGGCTATGTCTTCCCCTAGGCCAGAGAAGTCATCCAGGGCTGGGGCAGGGCTGGGGGCGGGACAGGAAAGGTCGCCCATTGGGGAAGGGAGGGGACTGGTGGCACTGGGTTCCAAGGCTGGGCATTCAGGTTCTGGAACTTTCTCAGTATCCATTTCGTGTGACTCAGCCTCATCTGAGACCCCCACTGCCTTCCCTATGGGACTCAACGGGGAGGGAACAGACAGTGGCAGGGCAGGAGGGGAGCACTGGGAAGGAGGGGAGTTTTGAGGAGGCAGGGAATGCTGAAGGAGTGGCGAACACTGAGAGGGAAGGGGCTCCATCAGGATGAGAGAAGCCGGTCCCATTGGGGAGCCTGGGGATGGGGGAAGGATCATAGGGGGGACAGGCTCAGGGTCAGTGCAGTTAGCTTCTGGTGGAGGGCTGATAGGTGTCTCCAGGATGGGGGCAGCCAAGGGTGACTCAGGGTCACTGTCCCCTTTGGCACCAAAGGGGTACTCTAACTCCCTCAAAGGAGACAGGGCCGGTGGGGCCACAGCTGTGATAATGGGTGAGAGTGGAGGAGGAAGGGGATCTGGAAGAGAAAAAAAGAGGGGCTCTTAGATTAGACATGCCATGAAAAGTTGAAGAGTTACGGCTGTCCCAGGGTAAGAGAGTGCTAACATCCCCTTACCTGGTGGCATCAGCTGAGGCGACAAGGATGGCTCCCCAGACGGGGACAAGGGCAGCTCCTCAGGCAGAGGGGACAGAGGTGGTTCCCCAGGTTCAGACAGGGCCGGCTCTCCAAGCAAGGGAGATAAGGGTGGCTCCTCAGGTGGAGGGAACAAGGGCAACTCCTCAGGCACAGGGCATTGGCCTGGCTCCTCAGGGGGCTCTTCAGGCCGAGGGGACAGGGGTGGCTCCTCAGGCTGAGGGGACAGGTGCAGTTCCTCAGGCTGAGGGGACAGGTGCAGTTCCTCAGCCTGGGGGGACAGGCGTGGTTCCTCAGACTGGGAGGACAGGTGCGATTCCTCAGGCTGGGGAGACAAGCATGGCTCCTCAGGCACAGGAGACAGGTGTGGCTCCTCAGTCTGGGGGGACAGGCGTAATTCCTCAGGCTGAGGGGACAGATGTGGTCCCTCAGGCTGGGGAGATAAGTGTGGCTCCTCGGGCCGGGGGGATAGGCGTGGCTCCTCAGGCTGAGGGGACAGGTGCAGCTCCTCAGGCTGTGGC
>NW_022436942.1:27215819-27229860 GCF_009761245.1 Sapajus apella | reverse complement strand
GTGGCTCCTCAGGCTGAGGGGACAGGTGCAGCTCCTCAGGCTGTGGCGATAGCTGTGGCTCCTCAGGCTGGGGGGACAGGTGCAGCTCCTCAGGCTGGGGGGACAGGTGTGGCTCCTCAGGCTGGGGGGACAGGTGTGGCTCCTCAGGCTTCGAAGATAGCAGTGGCTCCTCCGGCTGGGGGGACAGGTGCAGCTCCTCAGGCTGCGGAGATAGATGGGGCTCCTCGGGCTGGGGGCACAGGTGTGGCTCCTCAGACGGTGGGCAGAGATGCAGCTCCTCAGGCCGGGCACAGAGATGCGGCTCCTCAGGTAGTGGCGACAGGGGTGACTCCTCCAGCGGCAGGGACATGAGTGAGTCCTCCGGTGGTGGGGAAGCAGGTGAGTCCTCAGGTGGTGGGGATGTGGGGGAATCCTCAGGTGGTGGGGAAAGCCGTGAAGCCTCAGGTGGAGGGGACATGGGAGACTCCTCAGGCGGTGGGGACAAGGGAGATTCCTCAGGCGGTGGAGACAGGCGTGACACCTCAGGCAGGGGAGACAGGCACGATACCTCAGGTGGAGGGGACATAGGTGATTCTTCAGGTGGTGGGGACATAGGTGAGTCCTCAGGTGGTGGGGACAGGCGTGACGCCTCAGGTGGTGGGGAGAGGGGAGACTCCTCAGGTGGAGGAGACAGAGGAGACTCTTCAAATGGTGGGAACAGACGAGACGCCTCTGGTGGTGGAGACATGGGTGACTCTTCAGGTGGAGGGGACATGGGTGACTCCTCAGGCGGTGGAGACAGGCGAGATGCTTCAGGTGGTGGGGAAGTGGGCAATTCCTCAGGTGGCGGGGACAAAGGAGATTCCTCAAATGGTGGGGACAGGGGTGATGTTTCAGGTGGTGGGGACAGGGGCGTCTCGAGTGCAGGAGATGGGGGTGACTCTTCCGGTGGACAGAAGGGCGACTCCTCCAGCGGAGAAAAAGGTGATGATTCAGGTGGGGGAGACAGAGGGGACTCCTCAGGCGGCGGAGAGAGGGGTGATTCCTCTGGCGGCCGGGACAGGTGCAATGCCTCAGGAAGCGGGGACGTGGGTGATTCCTCAGGTGGTGGGGACAGGCGTGATGCCTCAGGTGGTGGGGACGTGGGTGATTCCTCAGGTGGTGGGGACAGGGGTGACTCCTCAGGTGGGGGCAGCAGTGGCATCTCCTCATTTTGGGGGGCCTCCAACTGGTGCTCAAGTTGGACTCCTGCTCTCCCTGCAGACACAACACACAGTGCTCCTATCTAGCTCAGATCTACTCCACAGAAAGTGCAGGGTCTGGGGAAACGCAGAAACTGTCTCTTGCCACAGAATAAAAGGGGATGAATTTCAGGGACCCTCAAACCCTACTCACCTAGTGGTTTGGCTTCACATTGCAGGGGCCCCGGTTCCTTGGGTTGCATAGAGGTCACGTGCCCACCCTTTGGCTGCCCTTGGCATGCAACGTACAGAGCATCGGGCTCATCAGTGGGGGTATCGCCGGGCTCTAGGGGTGAAAATCTGCAGAGGGTACAGGGGAGCAGGCACTGTGGCTCTCACCAGCTAACAAATCCTACAGAGCACACTGGGGCGAGGCAAGAATGCTGTGGATGGCACTGCCCACCTTGGAGCTCTCCTCTCAAAAGTCCACTTGATTTAACATGGCCCCTGCCAACCTCTGTCCTTTCAATCTGCCAGCCCAATCTCAGCCAGTCCACACTGCTTACCTGCTACACACAGGGGTATGCTGCTCAGCAACGGAGCTGAGAGGCTGACCTCCCTGGGCTTTGTGACAGCGGTGACAGAGAGAGTAGTTCTCAAACCACTCCGAGTTGGGATTCAGTTCTGCCGAGCCTGCCCCACAGGCCCGGCACACCCGGCATGCCTAGGGGAAGGAAGTGGGCAAAACGTGCATCGGTCAAACAGCAAAGACTGAAGGAAAGTACAGGCCTTGCTAAGACAGAGAATGCTGTAGGAGGCAGAATCAGGGTACACTCACCTTACACTTCCAAGAGTGAGCAGGCAGTTCCTCCATGGGTGGTTTTAGGCAGAAGGTATGGTATCCTTTGTCACACGTCTCACAAACCAACATCTTAGAGTCATTCCCAGGTTTCCTGCAGGGGCACAGGGAACGTGACAATGTCCTCTCTGCCCTCGTTTCCTTTCTTTTTTGTTGTTTTCATGTTAAGAGGCCTTCTCCAACTGCCCTCATTTTCAACCCTAACCTGTGATGTGCCTAAGACTTCCCTCCTGCCCTTCCATTCCTACCTGCAGGCTTGGCACACTTTGCATTCAGGGCACTGCCAGCCAGCACGTTTGCGGGCAGTCAGAGCAGTGTCCAGGCAGGCCCCATGATAGTGATGCCCACAGCTGGTACAGAAGAACAGGTCACACAACTCCCCTGGCCCCTCACACACTGCACAGCGAGCCTCCTCTGCAGGGGATAGAGACAGCACAGGTTAGCTATGGATTCCCTGAAAGCCTCAGCACAGTGCTGAACACACAACAGGCGCTCCACGGGCACAGAATGAACAAATAACAAAGTTACTGAGTGCCTGCCCAACGCCTGCCAGCTACTGTTCTAGGCACTGGAAACACAGTGGAAAATGAGACAGGCAAAACTCTGGTGCTCACAAAATTCACAACTATTTTAATGGGGCAGACCAACAGTATATAATTCTATGCTTTGATCAGTGCTCTGCAGAGTACAAAAATCCAAGGCACACTTGGTCTCTCATTGGCGCTATGTCCAAAGGTCAGGACTTCTCACCCAGATGTGCAGCCCCCTCACTGTGCTCTGGGCATAGCAGCTGCAGTGTTTTCATGGATAGGAAGGAACCGCTGGCAGTTGCACAGGGGAAGTGGTAAAGCCGTGGACATCCAGGTGAGCGGCAAGGGATGGAGGCACCGAGCCTGGTGCAGTGGGAGCAGCGCTGCCAGGGTGAAGAAGGCTCAGCGTCAGCCAGCTCTCTCCAGAGAAACAGTTCAGGCACTAGTTCTGCCCCAGTATACCCATGGTCCTTCTCATTCCACCCTGACTCACAGAAGCCCACCAGCCCTGTCCATCCTCTGCAAGAGCAGCCCTGCCCTTCACCTATGCAATCCTCTGGCCCCAGCCCCACCTGTGAGATCCCTGAGAAGATGGCCTTGTCCACACCACATAGTTGTGGGCCCTCCTGCCCCCATACGCCTGCCGACCACGCAGCACACCAATGGTGAGCCCAGCAGGACCCTTTACAGGTGGGAAGAGGTAAACAGGAAGGAAAGAGTTAACAAAAAGAGGCTGGCTGGCTCAGGACTACCCAGCCCTTATCCCATTTCCTGCCCCATTCCCCTCACTCACCTCCAGGTTCTCCTAGGTGGGCAGGTGTAAGGCCCTCAGGGAAACCAATCTGTGATAGGTCCTCACTGGGCAGCACTGCCTCATTGGGCCCTGGGCTCCCCCCAGGGGACACCACTGGACACCGGGGCCAATCAAATGGCAACTCAAAGCGCTGTAGCTCCCGCTGCCCGTGCAGACTGGGCTCCCCGCAGTTACAGAGAGCACAACGCCGCAATGGACCCCCACTGTGGACACATAAGCATCAGTACCACGCCAGGCCCCTGCAACCCTATGATTTGGCATGCCCATGCTTCCCCAACACTCATTTTCCTAAATCCTCTTCTTGAAAGCCCTAGACTCTCAAATCAAATCTTCATGTGCCCTCAAACAAGTTACCTGCAGTCCTGAGGAGTGTCCTGAAGCCTGGGACTCCCAGAACTAGGGACAGAGACCTCCCCCACATGTGGGTTAGGCAGGTCTGACTCAGTGGCACCTGGGTCCTCAGAAGCTGCAGGTTCATCAGCTGAATAAACAGACAAACAGCATGTGTCAGCCATCATCCCTATTTAATACGAAGTCCACTCACCAGAAGCATGAGATTATCCAAAACCCTCAGTGGCTCAAAGTGATGGTATTTCAACTGTTGTCCCAAAGAACAAAGTTGTTTCATTATTTATCTACTGCATAGACTTAGCTCACATCCTTGTGCCAGGACCAGAATTGTAAGGTTGCCCATGAAATCTAAAAGCAAACACAGAATCTGTCCTACTCACCTGCCGGTTCTGAATCTTTATCCTCACCAGGCAGCTTCTGGCTGTCCATCCCTCTCTCCGACTGGGCAGGGCCCTCTCGGGGAGACCTGTTGGTGCCAAGAGAGAGATCTATATGCCTAGTAAGTCTTCCCAAGAAGCACTTTTCCCAGAATCCCAGGAAGAAGGCATCCAGACCCTCCAGACATCAGAGCAAAGCCATACTACAAACTCCAATACTGACAAGGAAAGTCATTCTCCCTAACCTGTACCCCCACTGCCTACTTCCTCCCAAGATAAACACATACCCTCTTTTCACACTCTGGAGAGATTGTCAGGGGGTCCATTTGACTTTCCCACTTCCAGCCTCCTCTGTAAGAGTTCCTGGGGCCATAGCATCCAACTAGAAGCAAATCCATTTATACCTAATACTGCTCTTTGCCTTGCCTCTGGGTTTTTGGCTTCTGGTGAGCCCTATCCCCACACCTTTTCCTCAGGTCTCAAGTAAGCTATCATTCCAGAGACCAGTCAGTGCCAACCCAGGGGCAGTCATGACCCAGGAAGCCTGAGTCCAGCCAAAATCCTTCTCCCAGAGGCACAGTCTGAGGCACTGCAAGAGATGGAACACACTATTGGAACTAAAGCCTAGCTATGGATGGATCTCCCCCACCACCACTTGTTTCTACGAGGACATCACCATCACAAAAGAAGAAACTCCCTAATTTCCACCCACTTCCAACGCAAATCCAGCTCAGACCAATGCCTGGACCCTGCCCTAACTGAGCTCAGGGTCTCACCCAGCCTGAAGGTCTCAGGTCGTTGCCCTTAGCGACATCAACTGCCCTTCCTCTTCAGATATCTCTAGTAGTTAACAGAAGTGGACCTTGAGAGATACTGAGCATGTGTAGCCAGGCCTGAGGCTAAGCATGCTGGGAGTTGTAGTCTCAGGAAGCATAAAGCCACTCAGAGGAGTTCTAAACAGGGCAGGACATAGCACAGCAGAGCAGAGTAGCTTCCTTCCTCTTCCCTTAAGCAGGGTTTCCACACACATACATGGGGGTGGGGAATAACGGTCCCTTGTCCCTTCTAAGAAATTCGTGGCTGTATCAAAGCCAAATGAAACTATAGTTATACCTAAAAAAGTTGAGACTTACACCTTTGGGCATTATTTTCCTAGATCTCAGAGGGAATTAAGCACAGCGGGAGAAAAAGAATTAGACATGAGGAATAGGAAAGGGATCCTATAGAAGGAGGGAGAAAGGGATAGGTGCCAGCAGCTTGTGGTGGGAAGTGTAGACCCTTTCTCTTAATCAGAGAACATATACAGTGTTCCTAGATAAAGTAGTGATGACGTGGGGGAAATCCTTAAAACAGAACTCTAAACAATCAAAGTTTGAGAAATTCATCTCTCGCCTTTTCCATTCTTCTCGATTAACCGTAGTGACCACACCAACCTTTGCAAGGACAACCCCCTCCTCCCAAGATAGAAGGCAAATACCCCAGCCAGCCACTTAGGGATGAATGACTGGGGCAAATGAGACAGAGGGAACCCTCAAAGGTGCCCCAAATGAGTAAATCAATTCCCTAATTCCACAATATCACTCCTCCTGCCCAGAACTCACCCTTTATTTCCAGATACTGGCTATGCCCCTATGGAGACATGTCATAGGAAAGAAAATTACTTTTTCCCCTAACACTTTCAGAACATACTGGAGAAAGTAACTCATCACCTGATACACATCATCCCCATTCCCAAGTCATCTCTCTTTCCCAAACCTGCCACACAACCACACCTGAAAGGAAAGCAGGGTGGGTCATCTGGCCGGCTCACAGAAAAGCTGCTCCAGAACTTCAAGGAGTCCTTAGAAGCTACCCGTGGGAAGTGGAAGGTGGAGGTGACGGCAGCAGCCATGCTCCTCTTCCATTCAGTCATTCAAGGCCTAACCACACCCAGAAGGTCCAAGGAGCCCTTAAAGTTTTCTTTTTCTTTCTTTCTTTTTTTTTTTAAAATAAAGATGGGGGTTTCACCATGGTGGCCAGGCTGGTCTTGAACTCCTGACCTCAGGTGATCCACCCACCTCGGCCTCCCAAAGTGCTAGGATTACAGGAGTGAGCCACCGCGCCTGGCGCCCTTAAAGTTTTCTAATTGTTTGCATCTTACTATATCTTACCACTACATGCCCCCAAAGATCCTCTGCCCACTCTGCTCTCAAAGTTGAAGCCAAAAGAGTCACAAACAGCAAGAACTAAAAGGCAACAATGATAATACAGTGGGTAGGAGGAGGGGTGCCTCACACAAGGCCAGAGGGACAAATTCCTCAGCCCTCCCCCGAGCGCAGCCCTCTCAGGCTGGTAAGGCTGGTACTGCTCAAGAAGGTACAGAAACCACCTTCATCTGGCCTTGAGAGACATAGTACTAACATCCTCCAAAGCCAGATCCCCATTCACAGGGCCATGGAAGATGAAAGATTAAGAAGCAAACAGAATGTCATACAAGTGGACCAAAAATAGGGGGCATCTCCAAAAAGCCTGAGCCCTCAGTCCCTGTTTCCCCATCCCTGCAGTCCAGGATCCCAATGCTGATTCCAAGTTATCCCAAGACCCCAGGTTCCCCAGTCCCATCATTCACAGCCAGTAAAAAGACACACATTCACACCCAGGATTTTTTTTCCTGGATCTAAACTTGGCTAGTGTCTGGCCAGGCTTCCTCTATAGAACTAAAGATCCCAGACAGCAAGTACAGAGCTAGGGAGTAAAACTGTGCTGGCACCCCTCAGTCCTATACCTAAGAGGCCCAAAACAGCAAAGAGGAGGACAAGGATTTATCTCAACCCATTCTCCTTCTCGCCTCCCTCCCAGACCAACAGCTTTCACTCCATTTTCCCAGGCAAGGGGGAAATGGAGGCTTGGAGAGGTGTAAGGCTGAAGCAGGCCCTTCAATGAACAGCTCTTCAGTAGGACTCAAGACTTCCTGGTTCCCAGCCTGAGACTCAAACCACACCTCTTCCCACCCCCATTTTGGGTCAGCCCTCTGAGATGGATCCAAACGGAACACTGGCCATGCAGACCCTCTGAACTGTGTCCCTGGCTCATCCTGAACAAGGTACAGTTTATATAAAGAACTTGTTTGGGGACAAACAGGAGGGACTCTCCATAGACTGCAGGAACGGAAAGCAGGCTTGACAGCTCACCTCACTATACCACACCTGTGCTACCTCTCACCTTTCAAAGCTCTTTAAAACGCAAAACCTCTATTTTCTCCTTTCCAATACCAGACTCAAATCTAGTGTATGTATGTTGGAGGGGGCAGAGTGAGGGAGCAAAAGGCACCAGCCAAATCCCTGCTAGGCAGCATGACAGGTGTGAGAAGGGCAGTCCCAAGCCCAAGCAAGGCCCAGAGGCTTGGGGCTCAAGCTGCAGGCACCCTTTCTCCCCAATACCTTCTGCCAGGGGTGGAATCACTGGTTTCCAGGAGAAAAGAGCTCTGATCAAGCCATTTCTCCCCCAGAAAGATACGGGCCACCCCATTCTGCACAGTTGGTACAGGATCAGAGAACCAGTTAACAATCCCCAGTCAAAAAAGGGTTGGAGAAGTCTGGGAGGGGCTTGCAGGACTGGCCAGGGACTCATGGGCAGCCAGCTCCCCATATCAGGCCGGGAGAAAGCAAGAGACAAAAGCCATTTTTTGCAGCCTACATTCGCAGGGAGAAAATCTCAACGGCCTCCTCTATAATCCTCTGGAGATTAGATCCATCCCAAGAGGAGGGGAGGCAAAGCAGGCTAAGACAGCACTAGGCCTCACTGGGGTCACTTTGCCAGGCAGGGGTAGTTTAAAGTTGAACAGCAGGTCCAGAGCTGGCCCCAGCCCCGCCTCCTTCTTGCCCCAGCCACCCCCTTCATCACAACTAGTCAGTTTCCACACACCCTCCCTTTGCCTAGTGAAAGAAGGCCTGGTGAAGGATCTAGGGTTCCTTGAGTTTTCCAGGGGCTGTTTTGCGTGCCCAACTCGGTAGTAACAACCTTAAAGTCCAACTGGCATAAGTCTGACCTGGCAGCGGCACCCTCCCCCACCATCCCAAGTTGCTCTGTCCCAAGGCCCACAAGGAACCCAGGGGGGAGAAGCAGCAGCCTGGGATTGGTGCTGGCATCAGGGCCTGGGTTCTAGTTTAGTTGAGTTCCCCCAACACGAAAATAAACAGGAGGAGAGGCTATCTGGCCAGGTTCCCAAAGTCCCGTGGTTCCCCGAACCCCCAGTCTTTAAAAAGGCACACCCCAAGACACCAGGCCTCAGTTCTGCCCTGGTGACTAGCTCAGGTTCCCTTGACAGACCCTGCCAAAGAAACCCTCCCCAGCTCTGGCACCCCCTTCTCCAACCTAAAGGCCAGCTCCGGCTAAGATAGTCCATCTGGCTATGCCCCCAGTCCAACCCTTTCTGGGCCCTGGCCGGGCGGACTTCACTCACCTCTTCACAGGGCGATCCAGAAATCCTCATCCGAGAACATGGCCAGAGCCCGGGCCGCTCCCCGACCTCCAACCGCCAGAGCGATCACAGCCGCCCCCCGCACGGGGGGGCTTAGGGGGGCCAAGAACGGTAAATCCAGGTCGGAGTGGCCACCCTCCCCCCACAAAAAACAGCAAGAAGCCAAAGAGGGGGTTCTCTGCCTCAGCTTCCAGCAGTTTAGGTTTCCATGGACAGCCCCAGGGCGGCGAATCCCGAGCGGACACAAAGAGAGCACCGGTGGCTTTGATCTTGGGCGAGCAGGCTCCGCATCCGCGTCGCCGGGCGGCCTCTCAGTCCTAGGGCCCGGCCAGCGCCCCGGCCGCCCGCGCCGGGCTCGGGCGGAACGTCGAGGCTCTCCAGATGGAACGTCGAGGCGCCTCCCCAGCAGCCCGGAAGGAATGCCGCGCCGCCCCGCGCCTGGCCCGGATGGAACGTGAGACCCTCGCAGGAGCACCGAGCCCCTCTCCCCGCCCCGGCCGGCGCCCCGGGGCCGCGCGAGCTACGGCGACGCGGGGCCGGCGGGGCCGCGGGGCTGAACCTGACACACACCCAGCGCCGGGCTTCTCGACCCCGAGCGCTCACCCTCGGCCGCTTCGAGCCCCCCACCTTCTGCTCCCCCCGGGGAAGGGAGGAGGCTAGGTGGGCGAGGAAGAGGAAGGGGCGGGCGGTGCGAACCCTCTGCCTGCTCCCCTCCGGCCGCTCCAGGCCCTGCGCTCGCCTCCCTTCCCCTCTGGCCTCGGGAGCTGCCCCGCCCCCGGCCTGGCCGGCTCTGGTCGGTGGCACCCCCTCGACCCCCGGCTGGCTGTGATCGCGGGGGGCTTAGAGGTGCATGGCCCAACCCCGGCTCCCGGCACCGGGGGGTCAGGAAACTGAGCGGAAAGTGGGGAACGAGGCAGCCATTTGCAACCGGAGAGGAAAGTAGTGCAGCGCGGCGCCGCTCCGCCTCCCCCCCTCCGCCTCCTGTTCGGCCGGTAGGGTGGTTCCTGCGAAGGGGCTATTTCCTGGCCCGAAAGCTGGGCAGCGGTCGTGGAGATTCGTGAAGCCTCCGGCGCGAGATCCGGGGGGGCCTTTTGCCCGGGGCACCCCACTCGAGACGGGGAGAAAGGAGAAGAGACGGCTCTATTTTGTGTTGGAGCGGAGCAGCGGAGGGATCCCGCCCTCTCGGAGGAAAGGCTGTGACTCTGCAGTTCTACGCACACGCTGCGGGATCCTTCCGCTCCGGGTTAACCCCGACCGCGCCGGGCCGGCAGCCGGGCAGACACGTGGGAACGAAGCCCCCCTCCCCTCTGCCCCGGCCCTGTGGCCGCCTCATTTACCGCCCGGGCGATGAAACTAGGACTTCGGCCGCTTTCTAATTCCATACCCTTGCAGTCATTGGTCCCTGAAACTCCAACTGCCCTCTTGCTTTGGCCAGGGGCAATCTTTCCCGGGAGGGGGATGGAAGAAGGGCCAGGAGATTGGCTGCTGCTCAGCATCCTGGGAACTGGAGTCCGCAAATGGAGAAAGTGAGGCACGGCGCCTGGCGCTGCAGAGGGTGGGTTCTTGCCACGTTTGGGGGCCCGAAGAAAACCGGATGAGTCCCTAGTCATTCCTTCTGACTCTAGCCCCCCGTGTGAGGAAGGACTGTCGGTACCCACACAATCACCACACACACCTCCCCATCGAAACATAAATGTAGAGCCTCCCTTTTCAGGGTGCCCCCACCCCCACCTCCAGTCCTTCCAGATCTTCATGACCCATGTCCCTTTTTTAGTAAGCTGAGGTAGCCAGCCTCGCCGCTACCTGGCCAGAATGCTGTTCTGGACAAGATCCCAAAACATACTCTGCAGGCAGCCCGCCCCCCCCCATAAGTCTGGATGAGAAAAGATTGGAATGCCTCTTGGGCATCAACTGCACACATGGGGTGGACAAAAGGAGACAAATTAACTATGTCCAGATACTTTATATATTCTTAGTTATTCCTCACCTTCAGTATGAGTTACATGGAATTATCTCCATATTACAGATGAAGATTGGGGCTACAATAGGTAAGATTGCCCACAGAACTACATCTAGTGAGAAGTTGAGCCATTATTCAAACCAAAGGCCATGTTTTTCCTGGGATTACAAATAATAATAATACATGTTTTAAAAGAAGATGTGGAGAAAGAGGCAAGCAGATTCGACCAAAGGCCATCTTTGTGGGGAAAGGGTTTACAATCCTGTCCAACAGAACTTTTCTACAGTGATGGAAATTGACTAAATCTACACTATCTAATATGGTAGCCATTAGCCACATGTAGCTCTGGAGCACTTTGAAATGCAGGTGGTACAAGGAGGGAACTTTGTATTTTTTGTTGTTTTTTGAGACGGAGTTTTGCTCTTGTTGCCCAGGCTAGAGTGCAATGGCGCCATCTCAGCTCACTGCAACCTCTGGCCCCTGGGTTTAAGCAATTCTCCTGCCTCAGCCTCACAAGTAGCTGGGATTACAGGTATCCACCACTATGCCCAGCTAATTTTTTGTATTTTTAGTAGAGATGGGGTTTCACCATGTTGGACAGGCTGGTCTCAAACTCCAGATCTCAGGTGATCCACCTGCCTTGACCTCCCAAAGTGCTAGGATTAAAGGCGTAAGCCACTGCGCCCAGTCAGAAAATTAACTTTTTATTTGAATGAAATTAAATAGCCATATGTGACTTGATGCTTTTATATTCAACAGTGCAGAAGACCTTAATCCCTACTGACTAGACTCAGTAGGGATCAGGACCAGGTTTGTCTTCTTCAAGCCACACATGCCCATCATGTTTTCTACACTGACCATTCATGCCTATTTGAGCAAAAAGACTTCAGCAGTGACCCCATACCTGTTTTGGTTACAATAGAATAAGTTAACCAACAGACAGAAGTTGGAAAATGGAAGGCCTCTCCCAGCTTTACACCCAGAGGCAGGGAGAGGCAGACCCTTACCAGAAAGACCTCCAGACCTCCAGTAATAACACAGATAGCTACCCACTATTTCATTTTTTTTTTTTTTTTTGAGATGGAGTTTCACTCTTTGTTGTCCCCCAGGCTGGAGTGAAATAGCACAATCTTGGCTCACTGCAACCTCTGCCTCCCAGGTTCAAGCAATTCTCCTGCCTTAGCCTCCCGAGTAGCTGGGATTACAGGCACATGCCACCATGCCTGGCTAATTTTGTATTTTTAGTAGAGATGGGGTTTCACCACGTTGGCCAGGCCGATCTCGAACTCCTGACCTTGGGTCATCCACCCAAGGTCTCCCAAAGTGCTGGGATTACAGGCATGAGCCACTGCACCCGGCCACCACCCACTATTTCTTAAGGACTTATTATGTGTGAAGAATTGTAGTAAGCTTTACATATATTACTTCATTTCATTTTCACCTCAACTCTATAAAGCACACTTAGCCCCACTTCATAAATGGGAAATGGAGGCTCTAAGAGGTTAAGTGACTGGCCAAGGCCACACAGCTAAATTGAGGAGCTGTTAACTGCTATCACTACTGACCCCAGGCCTTGAGATTACTTATTGATAAATTTCTAGAAAACTTTAGGTAAGTCTACCCTAGACCTCTTGAAAATGGCAGCAGGAAGGTAGGCCCCTGTAATGAGTATCCTAAGTCAGATGTGCAAAAGGACTTAATTTTAATAGAAGGAGAGGGTGGTGACCTCCCAGAAGAACCTCCTAAGCCAGTGAGATTGTTGTTTGGAGTATGTTTCTTCTCGCAGCCCTTATTTCTTTTTAGATTCTGAATCAGAAAAGCAAAAACAACTTTTGAAAATCAGCATGACAAGCCATATCCCCAGCTGTAAGCCTGGAGCCAGGCATTGACAAAGTCACAGCTAAAAATCACACCTAGGTTTTGTTCATCCTTCCCAGGTAAGTACACTGACAGGGTACCTCGCCTCCCCCAGTTGTCGGAAGAGGTCTGTACCTTCCCTGTACCTACCATTCAAATAACCCTTATATGTCCTTGGAGGAGGTATTAGACTAGTTAGCCTCTCAGGCTGGTAGAAGGGTGGGGATCAAGAAAAGTGGAGGCAAACAGGACCAAACTTTCCTAGCTGAAATACCAATCCTACTGAGGCAGTAGGTCCATAAAAGCAGAAGCAATAGCCTTTGACACCTAAAAAACAGTAGCACAACACCAAAGGTGTGAAAAGTAGCATAAGATTAAAGGTATGAAAAAAGCAAAGAGGTCAGGTACGGTGGCTCACGCCTGTAATTCCAGCACTTTGGGAGGGTGAGGAGGGTGGATCATGAGGTCAAGAGACCGAGACCATCCTGGTCAATACAGTGAAACCCCGTCTCTAAAAAAGAAAGAAAGTAAAGAAAAGAGCAAAGAACGGCCATTTCAATGAAAGACATGGGGACATGGAGCACAGGGGGACTAATATGCACCAGAGGCATTATTTGTTTTCTTTTATTTATCTATTTATTTTGAGACAGATTCTCGCTCTGTTGCCCAGGCTAGAGTGCAGTGGCTCGATCTCAGCTCACTGGAACCTCTACCTCCTGAGTAGGTAGTCGCGTGTCACCATGCCCGGCTAACTTTTTTTTGTATTTTTAGTACAGACTGGGTTTCACCGTGTTAGCCAGGATGGTCTCTGTCTCCTGTCCTCATGATCCGCCCACCTCACCCTACCAAAGTGCTGGAATTACAGGCATGAGCCACCGTGTCCAGCCGGCAATATTTCTTACTTTACTCAACACTCCTGGGAAGTCAAATCACAACACTTTAGTCTCTGCCTCAACGCTCCTTCTCAATTCTTACATCATTAGGAATGGGGGGCTTCCTTCCTCCCCAAACCCCATCCTGCAAGTAAATGCCAAGGCCCCAGGAAGACAGCTAGGTCAGCATGTTGCGGCTGGCCACTAGAGGGTGTTGTTTCTATAGTTAAGGGGATCTTGAAAGGTTACAAACTTGGATGGGAGTGGCTGCCAATAGGGACTCAGTATATGAGGAACCCAGTGGAATAGAAAAGTGGGAAAGGCAAGTAGTAATTCTTAGGATAAAGGTCCTTAATAAGTGAGGAATACGGAATAGGAACAAGGTAGGAAGAAACATTCCCCACCAAATACCACAGCCATCACTCCTTGGAAAAGGAGATATTGGCTCTGAGCTCTACCTAGATACACAGAAGTCAACAATAAGGCGGGGCGTGGTGGCTCACGCCTGTAATCCCAGCACTTTGGAAGGCCAAAGTGGATGGATCACTTCAGGTCAGGAGTTCGAGACAATCCTAGCCAACATGGTGAAACCCCATCTCTACTAAAAAATACAAAAATTAGCCGGGCACGGTGGCTCAAGCCTGTAATCCCAGCACTTTGGGAGGCCGAGGCGGGTGGATCACGAGGTCAAGAGATCGAGACCATCCTGGTCAGCATGGTGAAACCCCGTCTCTACTAAAAATACAAAAAATTAGCTGGGCATGGTGGCACGTGCCTGTAATCCCAGCTACTCAGGAGGCTT
>NW_022436942.1:27081733-27215719 GCF_009761245.1 Sapajus apella | reverse complement strand
GTAATCCCAGCACTTTGGGAGGCCGAGGCGGGTGGATCACGAGGTCAAGAGATCGAGACCATCCTGGTCAGCATGGTGAAACCCCGTCTCTACTAAAAATACAAAAAATTAGCTGGGCATGGTGGCACGTGCCTGTAATCCCAGCTACTCAGGAGGCTGAGGCAGGAGAATTGCCTGAACCCAGGAGGCGGAGGTTGCGGTGAGCCGAGATCGCGCCATTGCACTCCAGCCTGGGTAAAAACGAAACTCCGTCTCAAAAAAAAAAAAAAATACAAAAATTAGCCAGGTGTGGTAGTGGACGCCTGTAATCCTAGCTACTCAGGAGACTGAGGCAGAAGAACTGCTTGAACCTGGGAGGCAGAGGTTGCAGTGAGCCGAGATCATGGCACTGCACCACTCCAGGCTGAGCAACAGAGTGAAACTCCATCTCACCAAAAAAAAAAAAAAAAAAAAAAAGTCAGCAACAAAAGATTTCTCAGTTTATTTGCATGTATACATTGTCACCCCAGGGAGTCAGCTCTATTTCAGGAGTCCCCAGCTCCCCTTACCGAGCCAACACCCAAAACCCACCCAAGAGGATGGGTCCTGGATAAATAATGCCCAGGACTCATATTCTAACCCCATAGGTTATAACAGAATTCATCTAGCAAAAACAGAGGGCTAGACAGCCAGTGTCCATGAGATGTCCTTGCCCCTTTGTAAACATTAACATCCAGGCCACTGGAGCCTGGGGAAAGTGTGCAAATATGAGGATGCCACACTGTGTGCCCAGGGGCCAGGTACACAGCTGGCAAACATACCCATGAAGTCCTGAGGGTCTGCCCCCACTGGAACATGGCAAGTGCCAGGGGCAGAAACAAGGCAGTTACCCCACACCTGAGGGCTCACATGAGATGGCAGCGACGCTCTTGACCATAGGAATTCTCCACACGGGCAATCTCCTGGATCACTTTGGTGAAGATGCCTTGAGTCAGCTACAAGGGGAGAGGATTCAGGGCAAAAGTCAGTTCAGTGTCAATACCACCCAGCTCTGGAGTGAAAGCCCCATTCCCCGAACATTCCCACCACGAAGCAGTACAATAAGGAAAACACAGGTATCACCACCACCCTTCTAGTCTTCAGGCTCAGCACCTGATTCTCTCGAGCAGATGACTCCATAAATGTCGCTCCCCAGGACTCTGCCAGCTTCTTCCCTTCAACTGCCTGTACCTCTCTGGAAGAAAATTTGGGACATAAAGATGGAGAAATGGCAGCAAGTGCTTTGAAAAATCTTCAGAATCAAGGCTTCCTGGTCAGGCACAGTGGCTCATGCCTGTAATGCAGCACTTTGGGAGGCCTAGGCAGTGAATCACTTGAGCTCAAGAGTTCAAGACCAGCCTGGGCAACACAGTGAAACACCATCTCTACTAAAAAGAAAATGAAAAGTTTTTAAAAAAGGAGAAAAAAAAAAAAAAAAAAAAAAAGGCCAGAAGCAGTGGCTCATGCCTATAATCCCAGCACTTTAGGAGGCCAAGGCGGGCAGATCACGAGGTCAGGAGCCCCAGACCAGCCTGGCCAATATGGTGAAACCCCATCTCTACTAAAAATACAAAAATTAGCCGGGCATGGTGGCAGGTCCCTGTAATACCAGCTACTTGGGGAACTGAGGCAGGAGAATAGCTTGAACCCAGGAGGCAGAGGTTGCAGTGAGCTGAGATCGCACCATTGAACTCCAGCCTGGGCAACAAAAGTGAAAGACTCTGTCAAAAAAAAAAAAAAAAAAAGAAAGGAAAAAGAAAAAAAAGGAACAATGGAACAATGAGTGGCAATGGGTGAATCCAGGACTAAGGCTTGAAATATGAAATCATGGCTTTTAAGATAGAAGTGTTATCTTCCTTAAGTTTCAAGTTAGAGACAAAGAGAGGTGAAATGACTTGAGTCAGTGGCAAAGCCAGAATGAGAGCCTGACTGATTCCTAGTCCAGCTCACTTCCTTTTGCCCTGAGTAGCAGAGATTTACATACCTCTCTGGAGAGAGATCTGCCTTGTTCCCAACTAAAACCACTGGCACCCTGTGAGGAAACAGCAGTTACTACAGAATCCCCTCTCACTCCCCACATTCCCCAACTCCTTACATCAAGGCTGGACAACTCCTCATCAGACCAGGCCAGATCTATATCCCAGCCTCCTCTCTAACTTGGACAATTCTCCCCTCTGCTCTCTTCCACTCCTTCATGCCCATACTATGTCTCTATCCCCCAGGGCCACTTACCGGGTTTTCCCATGGCCTTCGTGTAGCTTTTGGTACAGACTCTCAATGACTTGGAAGCTTTAAACACAAGAACTGGAGCTATAACTTTTTTTTTTTTTTTGAGACGGAGTCTTGCTCTGTCACCAGGCTGGAGTGCAGTGGCAATCTCGGCTCACTGCAACCTCTGCCTCCTGGGTTCAAGCGATTCTTCCGCCTCAGCCTCCCGAGTAGCTGGGACCACAGGTACATGCCACCATGCCCGGCTATTTTTTTGTATTTTTAGTAGAGACGGGGTTTCACCATGTTGGCCAGGATGGTCTCGATCTCTTGACCTCGTGATCTGCCCGCCTCGGCCTCCCAAAGTGCTGGGATTACAGGCATGAGCCACCACGCCCGGCCTAGAGCTATAACTTTATTAGACAGTTCTCAGATCCTCCCCAGTCCTCCACTCAAACCTTGGTCACTTACCTATGCAGAGAGGTGACAGAATACACGAGCACATAACCATGGACCCCAATGATGAATGAATAGGGCAGAATGCTGTACTCATCCTGGGAAGAAATGGAAACATCACTACCTAGATTCAAACCACTCCAGTGGCAAAGGTTGGTGGGACAACATCCACATGACCCTCCCTGGGGCATTCCCTCCTATAGTCACTTCCACAAATATTTATGGAGCAGCTCCAATGAGCACTGCACACTGTTAGCAGGTAAGATGCTTTCAATACTACTATACAGATGAGCCATAAAGACTACCAGACTTCATCTGTGAGGGCTGAACTGCCACATTTGGATACCATACCCCAACTGGTACCTGCCCTGCTGTGTCCACCAGGTGTAGGTGAAACTCATCTTTGCCAAGAGTCACTATCTTGCTGTAAGCTGAAAAGAAAAGAAAACTTGACTGTGAGGTACCTTATAGGGACAGTGATGTATGTCCCCTTATTTTTTTTTTATTTTAGAGATGAGGGTGTTGCTATGTTACCCAGGCTGTATAGCACTAGCTATTCACAGGTGTACTCTTAGCACCTTATAGCCTAGAACCCCTGGGCTCAAGCAATCCTCTGACCTCAGCCTCTCAAGTAGTTGGAACTATAGGTATGTACCTCTGCACCTGCCTGTCTCCTTACCTTCTTTTTTTTTGGCAGCATTTTTTAAAGTAGAATCTTGATCAGGTGTGGGGACTCACACCTATAATCCTAGCACTTTGGGAGGCCAAAGCGGCTGAATCACTTAAGACCAGGAGTTGGCCGGGCGCGGTGGCTCAAGCCTGTAATCCCAGCACTTTGGGAGGCCGAGGCGGGTGGATCATGAGGTCAAGAGATCGAGACCATCCTGGTCAACATGGTGAAACCCCATCTCTACTAAAAATACAAAAAATTAGCTGGGCATGGTGGCGTGCCTGTAATCCCAGCTGCTCAGGAGGCTGAGGCAGGAGAATTGCCTGAACCCAGGAGGCGGAGGTTGCGGTGAGCCGAGATCGCGCCATTGCACTCCAGCCTGGGTAACAAGAGCGAAACTCCGTCTCAAAAAAAAAAAAAAAAAAAAAAGACCAGGAGTTGGAGACCAGCCTAGCCAACATGGTGAAACCCCATCTCTACTAAAAATACAAAAAATTAGTTGGGCATAGTGGTGCGTGCCTGTAGTCCCAGCTACTCAGGAGGCTGAGGCACGAGAACTATTTGAACCTGGGAGGCTGAGGTTGCAGTGAGTTGAAATTGTGGCACTGCACTCCAGCTTGGGTGACAGAGCAAGACTCCTATCTCGAAAAGAAAAGAAAAATAAAGTATATTCTTTTGCTTTATTGATAAACAATAGATGTACCAAGTTTCAGGGTACATGTGATAATTTAATACATTCCCATAATTTGTTTTCTTTTGTTATTATATTGTTTTTGAGACAGAGTCCTGTTCTGTTGCCAGGCTGGAGTGTAGTGGTGCAATCTCGGCTCACTGCAACCTCCGCCTCCCGGGTTCAAGCGATTCTTCTGCCTCAGCCTCCTAAGTATCTGGGATTACAGGTGTGTGCCACCATGCCCAGCTAATTTTTTGTATTTTTAGTAGAGAAGGTGTTTCATCATGTTGGCCAGGATGGTCTCCATCTCTTGACCTTGTGATCTGCCTGCCTCGGCCTCCCAGAGTGCTGGGATTACAGGCATGAGCCACCGCACCCAGCCTACATTCACATAATTTGTAAAGATCAAAAAAGTATATCTGGAATATTTATCACCCTAAATATGTCTTTTCTTTATGCTAGAACCACTTGAATTTTTCTCTTCTAGCTATTTCAAAATGTAAAACAGCTTATTGTAAACTATAGTCACCCTACTGATCTAATACTGTCTTATTTCTTCATCAAACCATATATTTATGCTCATTGATCAAATTATCTTTATCCTTCCCACTCCCTTCCCCCTTACATTTTCTTTCTTTTCTTTTTTTGAGACAGAGTTTCGCTCTTGTTGCCCAGGCTGGAGTGCAATGGCTTGATCTTGGCTCACTGCAACCTTGCCTCCCAGGTTCAAGCGATTCTCCTGCCTCAGCCTCCCAAGTAGATGGGATTACAGGTGTGTGCCACCATGCCCAGCTAATTTTTTGTATTTTTAGTAGAGACAGAGTTTCACCATGTTGGCCAGGCTGGTCTCAAACTCTTGACCTCTGGTGATCCACCCACCTTAGCCTCCCAAAGTGCTGGGATTACAGGTATGAGCCACCGTACCAGCCTTTTTTTTGTTTCTGACACCCAAACTAGCGTGCAGTGGCACAATCTTGGCTCACTGCAACCTTTGCCTTCTGGGTTCAAGCAATTCTTCTGCCTCAGCCTCCCAAGTAGCTGGGATTACAGGTGTGCACCCCCATGACCAGCTTATTTTGGTATTTTTAGTAGAGATGAGGTTTCACCATGTTGGCCAAGCTGGTCTCAAAATCCTGATCTCAAGTGATCCACCCCCCTCAGACTCCCAAAGTGCTAGGATACAGGCGTAAGCTACTGCACCTGGTCTCCCCTTACATCTTAACCCTGGGGGTGACATAGATCAGCTCCAAGGAGTTATCCAGGTAACTGCAAAGACAAGCTAAGGTTCTTAATGTCTACATCTAAACTATCCCAGACTCAGTATCTTGCAAAATCCATACTCTAGCCATCCATTGAACAGGATTGCTAAAGAAGAAATTAGATCTAATCTAAATAAATCAGCCCCTTGGCGCCAGAGAAATACATTATGGAGTTGGGTGGGGTACCCAAGCCCTCCAGGTCTCATCTCCAGCACACTAGTGGAGAAGTCTACTCACTATTCTCCACTGTAGGATCGTAGCCTTCCACGAACTCGCCCTCCACAAATTGATGTGCCAGAGATGTTTTCCCTGTGGGGAGCAGTGTGGCAGTTGTATCCAAATCATCCATCCACATTCACATCCTCTGTCCTTTCGGACTGTGGCCCAGGACCAAAGGGGACCCCAAATTAGCACCACAGTCTGTGAGTGCCTCAAGCAATGCTATTTCTTGGTCTACCCTCAGCCTCTTTTCGCCCGGGGTCTCCTGACTTTGGCTACCGGATGCATTCAGAAGCACTGCAGGAAGCCTTTCCCGCCGCCTTCCCCATCCCATCCCACCCGCAGGAAGATCCAAGATTCCCTAGGATCAAGTCCACCCTGCCCCAGGACATCTGCGACTATCTGTCCCCAAGGAGACCTAGTACGGGTTTTCAAATTGTGATCCCACTCCTATCCCCCAAGTAACGCTGGGACAACTGTGAGATTCCTGCAGCCGAGTCCGCATTAACCCTTAAGTGCTCCCTCTTCCTGCAGCCTCCAGACACCACTAGCCTTTATTTCTTCACTCTTCCAATCCTCGCTCTACAACTCCATCCTTACGCTGTCATCATTCCTCCCTGGGTCGCGTTCCCGCGACAGTGCGCTTCTTCTGGCTAAAAAGCTGCTGCACGTCCGAGCTTTGCAGGGCGGAGACTCACCTACAGAGCGGTATCCGAGGATGACCACCTTCCTGTAGCGGACCAGCGGCATGGCAGGAGCCCGCCCCAGGAGCTTGCGAAACTGCGGGCTGAGAGAGCCCGAAGACCGGGTCAGGGTGTGGGCAGGCGCGTCAACCAGTGCAGGAAAGTCGTTCACACCGAAGCTGCGGTGGGCAAGTTAGACGGAAACCAAAACAAGCGCCGCGCCCGGAGCTGCCCACGTGATCACAACACAGCAAGTCTAACGCGAGGGAGCCGAGCGCCAGGGGAACTACTGTGCCGCGCCGCGCCGGGCTCCGCCCCCCAGGCCGCTCGCCATTGGCCCATTAGAAAGGGTAAGGGCGGCGCCGCCAGCAGGAGGCAAGGGTGGGCCTCACGTGGAGCGGGAGAACTGGGAGCTGCGCGTGCGCAGACTGGAGCCGGTTCATTCATAAAGAAACGGAAAGGAACCCGGGGTCCTAGAGTTGTTTGCGCATTTGCAGCCTAGCTAAAGTGGCTGCGAATACTTATAGATGGAAAATACCTGTTGTGGTTTCTGGTCAAAAGATTCCAGCCTTCCCCTTTGCATGATCTCTGGGGTCCTTAGATAGGGAGAAAAAGGCCCGAGTTCCAATATATTCCCTCTGCTTCCGCCAGCCTTGGCCCCAAACCTATCAAGTTTCCAGTCTTGCAGCATCTAATTTCAAACTGCAATTCTTGTTCTTGCGGAAATTGCTAGAATTTATGATCAAGTAGTCTGAGGTTTCTTCTTCATCATCATGATCCTCAAACATTCATTTTTCAACAAATATTGAGCATATATCACAAGTTACAGGCATTGCTTCAGCTTTGGGGACAGAACATGGACATGACAGACAATGTGTCTGCTCTTATGAAGGGAGAAACAAACATATAACAAGGAAATACGCCGGGCGCGGTGGCTAACGCCTGCAATCCCAGCACTTTGGAAGGCTGAGGCGGGAGTATCACTAAATCAAGAGTTCAAGACTAGCCTGGCCAAGAAACCAGCCTGGCCAACATGGTGAAACTCCGTCTCTACTAAAAATACAAAAATTAGCCAGGGGTGGTGGTGGGCCCCTGTAATCCCAGCTACTCGGGAGACTGAGGCAGGGGAATTGCTTGAACCTGGGAGGCGGAGGTTGCAGTGAGCTGAGATGGCGCCATTGCACTCTAGCCTGGGTGACAAAGTGAGACTCCGATTCACCAAAAAAAAAAAAGAAAAAAAAAAAAAAAAAAAAACAGGAAATATCAGATAGTGTTAAGTGCTATAAAAGATGGTGTGTTTTATATAGCCATCTGTAGTTGTAAGGGAATTGGAAATTTTAGCATTTTCTTTTCCAATGTCTATAGTAAAGAAAGGCAAAAGACAAAGTGATTAGAAATTAATGTTTTGGCCTGATGTGGTGGCTCAGGCCTGTAATCCCAGGACTTTGGGAGGCCAGGTGAGTGAATCGCTTCAGCTCAGAAATTCGAGACCACCCTAGGTAGGCAACATGGCAAAACCCTATCTCTATAAAAAAAATACAGAAAAAAAAAGAAAAAGAAAAAAAAAATTAGGCAGGCATGGTAGCATGTGCCTGTAGTCCCAGCTGCTTGGAAGGCTGAAGTGAAAGGATCACCTGAGCCCAAGAAGGACAAGGTTGCAATGAGCCATGTTTATGCCACTGTCCTCCAGCCCAGGGAACAGAGACCCTGTATATAAAATAAAATATATATATAAAAAAAAAAAAAAAAAAAAAAAAAGAGGCTGGGCATGGTGGCTTACACCTGTAATCCTAGCACTTTGGGAGACTGAGGCAGGCGGGACACCTGAAGTCAGGAATTAGAGACCAGTCTGGCCAACATGGTAAAACCCCGTCTCTACTAAAAATACAAAAATTAGCCAGGCATGGTGGCGAATGCCTGCAGTCTCAGCTATTCAGGAGGCTGAGGCAGGAAAATCACCTGAACCTGGGAGACAGAGGCTGCAGTGGGCCAAGATCATGCCACTGCACTCCAGCCTGGGCAACAGAGCGAGACTCTGTCTCCAAAAAAACAAAAAATGAGATGTTTCTTTTTTTTTTTGAGACAGAGTCTCACTCCGTCACCAGGCACCAGGCTGGAGTGCAGTGGCACGACCACGGCTCACTGCAACCTCTGCCTCCCGGGTTCAAGCAATTCTCCTGCCTCAGCCTCCCAAGTAGCTGGGACTACAGGGGCGCACCGCCACGCCCAGCTAATTTTTTTGTATTTTTAGTAGAGACGGGGTTTTAACATGTTGGCCAGGATAATCTCGATCTCTTAACCTCGTGATCCGCCCACCTCAGCCTCCCAAAGTGCTGGGATTATAGGCGTGAGCCACCGTGCCCAGCCAAAAAATGAGGTGTTTCATAAGCCAATCTATAAAACCTGCACATTTTAGGAGATATTGGTTGATTAATTATTTGTTTATTGCCGGGCGCGGTGGCTCAAGCCTGTAATCCCAGCACTTTGGGAGGCCGAGACGGGTGGATCACGAGGTCAAGAGATCGAGACCATCCTGGTCAACATGGTGAAACCCCGTCTCTACTAAAAATACAAAAAATTAGCTGGGCATGGTGGCGCATGCCTGTAATCCCAGCTACTCAGGGGGCTGAGGCAGGAGAATTGCCTGAACCCAGGAGATGGAGGTTGCGGTGAGCCGAGATCGCGCCATTGCACTCCAGCCTGGGTAACAAGAGCGAAACTCCGTCTCAAAAAAAAAAAAAAATATTTTTTTTATTAAATATCAATTACTTTGAAAGATAATGCATAAATTGTTTATTTAGTAAAGATCGCAAAAATAGGATCAAATAAAACAAGAATAGAGCTTGGGGATAAGTGGCCAAAAAATATATATATTAAAATATGTAGTATATAAAATAAATATTTAATATATAATCAATATAAAAATAGAAATAAAGCAATTCATCCTAAAGTTGGTTAAATGGACTTGGAATAACATTTCTTTTGTTTTTTATTATTTTTATCTTATTTTATTTTATTTTATTATTTATTTTTGAGACAGGCTCTCCCTCCGATTGCCCAGGCTGGAGTGCAATGGCATGATTTTGGTGCACTGCAGCCTCAACCTCCTGGGCTCAGGTGATTCTCCTACCTTAGCTTCCTGAGTAGCTGAGACTACAGGCATGCACTACCATATGCCCGGCTAATTTTTTTTTTTTCTTGAGAGAGGGGGTCGCTACCAGGCTAGTCTTGAACTCCTGGCCTCAAGCAACTTTTCCTCCTCAGCCCCCTAAAACACTGAGATTACAGACGTGAGCCACTGAACCCAGCCTAAAAAAAAACATTTCTGGTGACAGCATCATACATTGCTATGTCTCAAACAACTGAGACAAAATAAAGATAAGATGTTCCCAGAAAACTGTTTTAAGTATATCTGGGAAAAGTGAAAAATGTCTCTACTCTGTTTGCATCCAAATTATATGGCATGTCTTTTCTTTTCTTTTCTTTTTTGAGAAGGAGTTTCACTCATGTTACCCAGGCTGGAGTGCAATGGCACCATCCCAGCTCACTGCAACCTCCACCTCCTGAATTCAAGCAATTCTCCTGCCTCAACCTCCTGAGTAGCTGGGACTACAGGCGTGCGCCACCATGCCCAGCTAATTTTTGTATTTTTAGTAGAGACAGGGTTTCACCATGTTGACCAGGATGGTCTCGATCTCTTGACCTCGTGATCCACCCGCCTCGGCCTCCCACAATGCTGGGATTATAGGCGTGAGCCACCGCGCCCTGCCGGCATGTCTTTTCTAATGGACTCCATTGCCCAGGTATTCAGGGGTTCTTTGTTTTCCACAGTTAGGGTTCACCTTCCTGCCCGCTAATATATCAATTACCTATTGTTGTATAACAAACTACATCAAAATTTGGTGGCTTAAAACAATCTCTATTTCTCAGGATTCTGTGGGTTGAACTGATGGTTCTTCTGTTGCCCCACTTAGTGGTACAGCCTAAGCTTCTTGGGTGGCAGAAGCATCCCAGAGGGCAAAGATAGGACACTGCATGGCATCTTGAGGCCTTAGGCTTTGAAACTCATCCAACACAAGTTCTGCTCCATGTTAGTAGCCTAAGCAAGTCACAAAGCCATCCCAGATTCAAGGCATCGGGAAATAGACTCCATTTCTCCATAAGAGAAATGGCAAAATATTGTAGCTATATTTTTCAATCTGCTACAGACCAGATTAATTATGGCAAGAAGTGCAAGCTGGAGTTCTCCATTTACCTGGCACCCCCAGGTTTCCACAGCTGTAGTTGAGCCCTACGACTCCATCCTCACCATAAACACTACCCTGGAACACTCTGATTGCACCTTCATGGTAGACAATGAAGTCAGTCATCTATGACATCTCTCATAGAAACCTCGATATTGGGTGCCTGACCTACAGTAACCTGAACTATCTGATATTGAATCTGTTGTAGCCACTTGAATATTAAGAATGCACTTGGCTTCAGTAACAGAAAAACCTAGTTGCAATAGCTTAAACAAATAAAGATTTATTTTTCTTAAGTAACAACGCTGGAGGTAAGCAGCATCAGTCCAGTTGCTCCGTAATGCCAGGTCTGGTACCTGCAGTTCTCTTAACTCTTCCCTATGCTTGTCACCTCATGGCCACAAGGTGAGTTCACCTTCAGACATCATATATAAGTTGCAAAAGAGGATTTAGTGATCATAAATGCACTTATATTGAAAACGAATATTTTAGTCAGGTGCAGTAGCTCACGCCTGTAATTCCAGCATTTTGGGAGGCTGAAGCGGGCAGATCATCTGAGGTCAGGGGTGGAAGATGAGTCTGACCAACATGGTGAAACCCTGTCTACTAAAAATACAAAATTAGCCCGACATGGTGGCATATGCCTGTAATCCCAGCTACTCAGGAGATTGAAGCAGGAGAATCGCTTGAACCCAGGAGGCGAAGGTTGCAGTGAGTCGAGATTGCGCCATTGCACTCCAGCCCAGGCAAGAAGAGCAAAACTCCATCTCAAAAGAAAAAAAATGAATATTTTCTTTTTTTTTTTTTTTTAATAGAGACGGGTTTCATCATGTTGGTCAGGCTGGACTCAAACTCCTGACCTCATGATCCTCCTGCCTCGGCCTCCCAAAGTGCTGGAATTATAGGCGTGAGCCACTGCGCCTGACCTAAAAATGAATATTTTCATATCAATGTACAATTTACAAGTTTGGGGCGGGGAGCAGTGGCTCAGACCTGTAATCCCAGCACTTTGAAAGGCTAAAGTGAGCAGATCACTAGAGTTCAGGAGTTTGAGGCCAGCCTGGGCAAAACCCCATTGCTATAGAAAATACAAAAATTAGCCAGGCATAGTGGTGCATGCCGATAGTCCCAGCTACTTGTGGGGGCTGAGGTGAGAGGATCGCATGAGCACAGGAGGTTGAGGCTACAGTGAGCCATGTTTGTGCCACTGCACTCCAGCCTAGGCAACAAAGTGAGACCATCTCTCAAAACCAAAAATAAGGCCGGCATGGTGGCTCATACCTGTAATCCTACACTTCGGGAGGCCAAGGCAGGCAGATCATTTGAGGTCAGGAGTTCCAGACCAGCCTGACCAATATGGTGAAATCCCGTCTCTACTATTAAGTACAGAAATTAGCCAGGCACGTTGGCACACACCTGTAATCCAAGCTACTCAGGAGGTTGAGGCAGGAGAATTGCTCAAACCCAGGAGACAGAGGTTGCAGTGAGCCAGGATTGCACCACTGCACTCCAACCTGGGCAGCAGAGTGAGACTCCATCTCAATAAATAATAATAAGAGTTTGAATAAAACTATTCTTGAAATTTAAGAGCCGGGCGCAGTGGCTCACACCTGTCATCGCAGCACTTTGGGAGGTCAAGGTGGGAGGATCACAAGGTCAGGAGTTCGAGACCAACCTGGCCAACATGGTGAGTTCTCCATTTACCTACTCATTTCACATGGTGAAACTCCTTCCCTACTAAAAATACAAAAACTTAACCGGGCATGGTGGCGAGCACCTGTAATCCCAGCTATTCAGGAAGCTGAGGCAGGAGAATCACTTGAACTCAGGAGGCAGAGGTTGCAGTGAGCCAAGATCATGCCATTGCACTCCAACCTGGGCAACAGAGCAAGACTTCATCTCAAAAAAAAAAAAAAAAAGTAAGAATGGAAAATCAGCAAAATAATATCAGTTTATTATTTTATAGGCTATGTACTTTTAAATATATACAGTATATATGTTAATAAATTAAATATTATAAATTATACATTTGATTATATAATTCCTAAAAGTTTGCTCAAGTTGGCCAAACAATACTTTTTGTTCTAGGGTCTTCTAATCAGGAAAAATGGATTATTATCTAATTTTGGCATCAACTGTTGAAAATCATATGTCAATACAGATTTAAGATAAAATGCAAACTTGGTTTCCAGTCATAGCAATAATTTTTTTTTTTTTTTTAATTTTGAAGTGCAAACCTGCCATGCTTCTTCGAGTTACATTAACTAAGAAGTTACTTTCAGGTGCTTCCTGCCATGGTCATGTTCTTTCTAATCTGAAGACCCAGACTATAGAGTTCTGGTTCTTATTAACTCACATTTTCCATTTACCCCTCCAGATTCTCCTTTACCCTTCTCCCTTCTGCGCTTTGCTCCTGGAAGGCTGACCTTTATAGACAGCAGTAATGCCCTCTGGCTTCCAGCTAGCTTTAGCTAATAGGAAGCATTGGACACAGACTGGAAGACAGAGAAGGTTGGAATGTGTTTGTTCCCCTCTTCCCTGTCTGCTGGACTACATTTTTTTTTTTTTTTTTAGATGAATCTCACTGTCACCCAGGTTGGAGTACAAGGGCATGATCTCAGCTCACTCTCTGCAACCTCTGCCTCCTGGGTTCAAGGAGTTCTCCTGCTTCAGTCTCCCGAGTAGCTGGGACTACAGGCACCTGCCACCACACCCAGCTAATTTTTGTATTTTTTGTAGAGAAGGAGTTTCATCATGTTGACCAGGCTGGTCTCGAACTCCTGACTTCAGGTGATCCACCCACCTCGGCTTCCCAAACTGCTGGGATTATAGGTGTGAGCCACCATACCCGGCCAAGAATTTAAACTTTATGACCTTACCATTTTCAAAATATACCACTAGTGGTATACAAAATAACTTATGTAACACACAAACTTTTTAAAATTTTTGTTATGTACTTGGGGAGCAGGTTGGTTGGTTGGTTTTCTTTTTCTTTTCTTTTTTTTTAGACAGGGTCTTACTCTGTCACCCAGGCTGGAGTGCAGTGGGGTGATCTCAGCTCACTGCAACCTCTGTGTCCTGGGCTCAAGTGATTCTCCTGCCTCAGCCTCCTGAATAGCTGGGACTACAGGTATGAGCTATCACACCTGGCTAATTTTGGTATTTTTTGGTAGAGACAGGGTTTCACATGTTGGCTGGTCTTAAACTCCTGGCCTCAAGTAACCCACCCACCTCGGCCTCCCAAAGTGCTGTGATTACAAACGTGAGCCACTGCACCCAGCCTTGTTACGTAATTTTAATATGTGGTAGAAAAAACAATAACTATCATGCCAAAACCACGAATTCACAAATATTCCTACTTTGAAGAGGCTAAAGTTGCTTATAAGAAAATCCAATAGAATTTGAGGATAAGATTAAATAATCATATGGTTCCTGGGACCTATGACATGGAAAAAAGAAAGAAAGGAAAAAGAAGAGAAGAGAGGGGGAGGGGAGGGGAGGGGAGAAGAGGAGTGGTGCAATCTTGGCTCACTGCAACCTCCACCTCCCAGGTTCAAGCGATTCTTATGTGTCAGCCTCCCCAGATCTCAGCTGGGATTACAGGCGCCTGCCACCATGCCCGGCTAATAGAGTGATCTTTTTAAAATCCAAATTTGATCAGACTACTCCTCCAAGCTAAAACCTAATTAATTTAGTATACTAAAATGACTGCTTATGACTCCAGAAAAATAATCAAAATCCTTAATATAGTACAATGCTTATTAGTATTTGCAGAGGCTTAATAAATATGTGTGGAAGGGAGGGAGTCAGGTTTGGATCTGGGAATTACTGCCTTGTGCCTTCCTGTGTTGATTTGCCTTATTTAAATCTCAGAGCACCTCTTCATTTCCAACTTCTTGAAAGTACCTAATGGTAGCCTCTGTTTACTCAAGGCCACACAGCTGGTGAATAGGAACCAAGTAGAATATATAGCCCTATTGTTTTTAACTGTAGAATCACAGTTAAGTGAGAAGCAATCAGTTTAAAAGTGACAACCACTGACATGATATTTGATCCTCCCCAGACACCCCCACCAATAGTATCTAGGCCTTGGTATAGTCTTTCAAAGATAAAGGAAATTCTCCTCCCATCTCAACAAAGAAGTCCCATCATCCTTGGACAATTCTGAGTTATTGAAAATCAGACAATTTAAAGACTACTCATCCCAGTCAATTTATTGGAATATATAGAGAGGGAAAGGGGGCTGAGAGAGAGTGAAAGACCTAAATCCTCCTTCCGTAGCGGTCCCAAGGTGCTTTGGGCCAGCTGCTTCCAAGAGAATGAGAAGGTGGGTGACTTTGCCTCCAACCTATTTAAGGAAGGGAACTGCAATATCTATTCTCAAAGATTCTGCAAGATACTATAGACTAGCCCCGGGCTGGAACAAGGATGGGATGTGTGTAGAGGAAATGGGATTAATCCCAGATCAAATGTTGGGTGGAATCCCTGCTGTTGCAGCTGCTGAGGGCTTAACCAGCTGTTCCCTGGGCAGCTGCAATGTTCACCCCAGGCCTGGCTCTTAGGGTGACAGCTCTAACTCCGCTTGTGGCCCTCAGCTCCAAGCTAAGCCAAGGGTCTGCTGAATGGATCGCTGGAAAGCAAAAGGGAATAACAGAGAAGAAGTACCCAGTTCAAAGGACTTCTGTTGGACATCGTGTGGTTTGAAATCAGACAACTGTGTTCTTAGGTTATACAGTCCCAAGGAGACAAGTTGAGACATAGTTTAGGTTTCTGAGAGAAGCAAAGCCAGGCCTGGTGGTATCACCTTCAATTCTGTTCCTATCCTAGTCTATCCTATCCAGCTCCAATTTCCTTACACTACTCCCACCATCTGTTCTCATAACACACTCCGTGTAGGAGTGGGAGCATTTCCTATTTGTGACTGAAACTAGAGCAAGGATATTCAAATACTCAAATGAGGACCAATCTACATAGGGATAAAGGCTATCTTAAAAAGTCCTATCTGGCCGGATGCGGTGGCTCACGCCTGTAATCCCAGCACTTTGGGAGGCTGATGTGGGTGGATCATCTGAGGTTGGGAGTTTGAGACCAGCCTGATCAACATGGTGAAACCGTGTCTCTACTAAAAATGCAAAATTAGGTTGGCGTGATGATGCATGCCTGTAATCCCAGCTACTTGGGAGGCTGAGGCAGGAGAATCGCTTGAACCTGGGAGGTAGAGGTTGCAGCGAGCCGAGGTCATGCCATTGCACTCCATCCTGGGCAACAAGAGCAAAAATGCCCCACCTAAAAAAAAAACAAATAAATAAGTAAGTACTATCCAATTGCTAGTTTCCCTTTTTTTGTTGTGGGGGGAGGTTGCCCAGGCTGGAATGCAATGGCATGATCTCTAGTCACTGCAACCTCTGCCTCCCAGATCCAAGCGATTCTCCTGCCTCAGCCTCCTAAGTAGCTGGGACTACAGGGGTGCACCACCACACCCAGCTAATGTGCGTGTGTGTGTGTGTGTGTGTGTGTGTGTGTGTGTGTGTGTGTGTGTTTCCCTGAGACGGAGTCTTGCTCTGTTGCCCAGACTGGAGCCATGGTGCGAGATCTTGGCTCACTGCAACCTCCGCCTCCCAGGTGCAAGCAATTCTCTTGCCTCAGCCTCCCGAGTAGCTGGGATTACAGGCGCATGCCACCATGCCCAGCTAATTTTTGTATTTTTTGAAGCAGAGACAGGGTTTCACCATGTTGGCCAGGCTGGTCTTGAACTCCTGACCTCAGGTGATCCTCCTACCTTGACCTCCCAAAGTGCTGGGATTACAGGCATGAGCCACCGTGCCCAGCTCAGTTTCCCTTTTAAAATGCAAGTTTGACTATTCCTCTCAACAGGATTATTCCCTTGTTTCAAATATTACAATTGCTTTTCATGTTTAGGACAATATTCAAAATCCTTAAAGCAGCCTGGGTGCACTAGATCACACCTTTAATCCCAGTGCTTTGGGAGGCTAAGGTGGGAGGATTGCTTGAGGCCAAGAATTCAAGACCAGCCTAGGCAACATAGTGAGATCCCATCTCTACAAAAAAAAATAATAAAGTTAGTACATGCCTGTAGTCCTAGCTACAGGTTACTCAGCAGGTTAAGGCAGGAAGCTGGCTTGAGCTCAGGCATTCCAGGCTTCAGTGAGCTATGGTGGCACTACTGCACTCCAGCCTGCGAAATACAAGACCCAGATCTCATCGCCCTCTAGCTATACTGAACTTGCTGATGCTCCCTTGATGCTCCTCAGCTTCATCTTACTCTTACTCCCCAAATCCAGGTCTTTGCACATGCTGTTCCCTCATGGACAACTCACACTCATCTTTCAGGTCTCAGCCTAAGTGTCACTTGTTACCACCTTCAACAACCTCTAACTGGCTGGGTGTGGTGGCTCACACCTGTAATCCTAGCAATTTGGGAGGCGGAGGCGGGTGGATCAAGAGGTCAGGAGTTCAAGACTCAGCCTGGCCAAGATGGTGAAACCCTGTCTCTACTAAAAATACACAAATTAACTGGGCGTGGTGGTGGGCACCTGTAATCCCAGCTACTTGGGAGACTGAGACAGAGAATTGCTTGAACCCAGGTGGCGGAGGGTGCAGTGAGCCGAGATCATGCTGCTGGACTCCAGCCTGGGTGACAGAGCGAGACTCTGTCTCAAACAACAACAACAACAACCTCTAACCATTTATGCCTGTCTTGCCAGATGAATTCTAAGAGCCATGGGGAGAAGGGATTATGTCCCTGCCTGTCTCTATTGTCCTAGCTCCATCACACAGCACAATACTTGATGCATAGTAGGCACTCATGAAATCTTACTGAACTGAAAATAACCTCCTCTCAGGGAGATGCTTATTTGAATACATCCACCAAGTCACATACAGAGACAACAATGACAATGTGCTAATTGGCCACAAAATTCCTTGCAGGGAAATAGACCCTGAACACCTTCTTTCCCGTGATAGCTGCCTCAGTCTTCCAGCCAAAGAGGAAAGTTCCCTCCAGTATTACACAGACTACAAAACACACTCAAAAATAAACACGTAGGCAGGGCCTGGTGACTCACGCCTATAATACCAACACTTTGGGAGGCGAAGGTAGGAGGATCACTTGAATTCAGGAGTTTGAGACCAACCTGGGCAACGTAACAAGACCCCATCTTTTTTTTTTTTTTTTTTTTGAGATGGAGTCTCACTCTGTCATCCAGGCTCAAGTGCAATGGCACAATCTTGGTTTACTTCAACCTCCGCCTCCTGTGTCCAAGCAATTCTCCTGCCTCAGCCTTTTGAGTAACTGGGACTACAGGTGCCCGCCACCATGCCCAGCTTAATTTTTGTATTTTTAGTAGAGATGGGGTTTCATCATCTTGGCCAGGTTGGTCTCAAACTCCTGACCTTGTGATCCACCTGCCTTGGCCTCTCAAAGTGCAGGGATTACAGGTGTAAGCCACTGCACCTGGCCTTTTTTTTTTTTTTTTTGAGACAGAGTTTTGCTCTTGTTGTCCAGGTTGGAGTACAATGGTGAGATCTCAGCTCACCACAACCTCCACCTCCTGGATTCAAGAAATTCTCCTGCCTCTGCCTCCCAAGTAGCTGGGATTACAGGCATGCGGCACCATGCCGGCTAATTTTGTATTTTTAATAGAGACAAGTTTCTCCATGTTGGTCAGGCTTGTCTCAAACTCTTGACCTCAGATGATCCACCCACCTCAGCCTCCCAAAGTGCTGGGATTACAGGTGTGAGCCACTGTGCCCAGCTGACGCCATCCCTTTTTTAAAAAAATTAAAATAAAATAAACATGTAGGCCAGGTGCAGTGACTCATGCCTGTAATCCCAGCACTTTGGGAGGCCAAGGTGGGAGAATCGCTTGGAGGCCAGGAGTTTGAAACCAAGCATGGACAACATAGTGAGACTCTGTCTCTACAAAAAATACAAAAATTAGCCAGGTGTGGTGGCATGCACCTGTAGTCCTAGCTACTCAGAAGGCTCAGGTGGGAGGATCATTTGAGCCTGGGAGGTCAAGGCTGCCATGATTCATGATTGTGCACCTGCACTCCAGCCTGGGCAATATGAGACTCTTTCTCAACAAATAAATAATTAGCTGGGTGCAGTGGCTCCCACCTGTAATTCCAGCACTTTGGGAGTCTTAGGTGTGAGGATCACTTGAGCTCGGGAGTTCTAGAACAGCCTCTGCAACATAGTGAGACCTCATCTCTACCAGAAAATGAGCCAGGAAGATCTCTTGAGCCTGAGAGGTTAAGGCTGCAATGAGCCGAGATCATGCAACTGCACTCCCACCTGGGTGATGGGAATGAGACCCTGTCTCAAAATAAATAAATAAATATTTAAAAAAAAAAAAAGTCCAGGTGAGGTGGCTCATACCTGTAATCCCAACACTTTGGAAGGCTGAGGTGGGCAGATTACTTGAGGTCAGGAGTTCAAAACCAACCTGGCCAACATGGTGAAACCCAGTCTCTACTAAAAATACAAAAAAAAAAAAAAAAAAAAAAAAAAAAAATTAGCTGGGCGTGATGGCAGGAGCCTTTAATCCCAGATACTACTAGAGAGGCTGAGGCGGGAGAATCACTTGAACCCAGGAGGCTGAAGTTGCAGTGAGCCTAGACCTCGCCACTACACTCCAGCCTGGGCGACAGAGTGAGACTCCATCTCAAAAACAAATAAATACATTAACTGAATTAAATTAAATTAAATAACCATGTGAAGTTTCTAAGTCAGAAATACTCATTTTTTGGCCAGGTGCAGTGGCTCATGCTTTTAATCCCAACACTTTCGGAAGACGAGGTGGGCAGATCATGTGAGGTCAAGAATTCGAGGCCAGCCCGGCTAACATGGTGAAACCCCATCTCTACTAAAAATACAAAAATTAGCTGGGCATGGTGGCACATGCCTGTAATCCCAGCTACTTGGGAGGCTGAGGTAGGAGAATCACTTGAACCCAGGAGGTGGAGGTTAAAGTGGGCTGAGATCACGCCACTGCACTCCAGCCTGGGTAACAAGAGTGAAACTCCGTCTCAAAGAAAAAAAATGCTCATTTTGCAAGGACAGCTGATGACTTTCACTAAGTAGGGACCCTGTCTCAGCAATGGCCTCTTTCTACTCCAAATATTTCTGGAAGCTTGAACGAGTTTGCTAGAGTTGCCGTAACAAAATACCACAGATTGGGTGGCTTAAATAACAGAAATTTATTTTCTCACAGTTCTGGAGGTTATAAGTCCAAGATCAATGTTCTAGCTGATGTGCCTTTCGGGTAGGGCTCTCTTCCTGTCTTGTAGACAGCCACCTTCTCACTATGTCCTCATCTGGCCTTTCCTCAGCGCATGTGGTAGGGGGAGTACCCAAGCACTCTGCTGTCTTTTTTTCTTTTTTTTGAGACAGAATCTCACTTTGTCACCCAGGCTGATGTGCAATGGTGTGGTCTCGGCTCACTGCAACCTCTACCTCCCATGTTCATGCTCCCAGGGTCAAGTGATTCTCCTGCCTCAGTAGCTGAGACTACAGGTGTGTGCCACCACACCCGGCTAATTTTTGTGTTTTAGTAGAGATGGGGTTTCATTATGTTGGCCAGGCTGGTCTCCAACTCCTGACTTTGTGTTCTGCCCTCCTCGGCCTCCCAAAGTGCTGGGATTACTGGCGTGAGCCACCATGCTTGGCCTGGTGTGTCTTCTTATAAGGGCACTAATCCTATAGGATTAGGGCCCTAACCCTATGACCTCATTTAGCCTTAATTACTTCTAACCAGGCTCGGTGGCTCATGCCTGTAATCCCAGCACTTTGGGAGGCCGAGGCAGGAGGATCTCGAGGTCAGGAGATTGAGACCATCCTGGCCAACATGGTGAAACCCCGTCTCTACTAAAGTACAAAAAATTAGCCAGGTGTGGTGGCATGTACCTGTAGTCCTAGCTATTCAGGAGGCCAAGGCAGGGGAATCCCTTGAACCCGGGAGGCCGAGGTTGCAGTGAGCTGAGACTGTGCCACTCACTCCAGCCTGGCAACAGAGCGAGACTCCATCTCAAAAAACAAAACAAACACCTTAATTACTTCCTTAGATTCCCCATCTTCAAATACAGACAAAGTAGGGGTTAAGGCTTCAATATATGAATTTGAGCTGCGGGGAGGAGACACAAACATTCAGTCCACAAGAAAGTTCAAACTTCCCTCTCCTTCTCTAGTCCAAAAAGAGTTAAGCGTCTTCTTATGCTTTCTGTGTTGGCATACCAGCCTGCCACAGATTCCTGCCAGAAAGCTATATCGATATACGTATTTCCTTAACTGGATGGCTAGATAGCTTCGGTTAGGGAGCCAATGAAAATGAGAGAGAAATAACTGTCAGAAAGCTGGGAGAACTTTACAGTGATTCAGTGAAGGGAAGGAGTAAAAGCAAAAAATAGCTTAAGGTCCAACAAAATGTGGCCTCTTTCATCAAGGTGGTCTTATTTTTTGTGTATTTATTTGTTTATTTATTTTGAGCTGTTGCTCTGTCACCCAGGCTGGAGTGCAGTGGTGTGATCATAGTTCACTGCAACTTCGAATTCCTGGGCTGATATGATCCTCCCATCTCAGCCCCCCAGATAGCTGGGACTACAGGCATGCACCACCACACCTGGCTAATTTTTTAAATTATTTTTTGTAGAGACCAGATCTCACTATGTTGTCCAGTCTGATTTTTTTCTTTTTCTTTTTTCTTTTTCTGAGACAGAGTCTCATTTCGTTACCCAGGCTGGAGTACAGTGGCTCAATCTCAGCTCACTGCAACCTCTGCCACCCAGGTTCAAGTGACTCTTCTGCCTCAGCCTCCAGTGTAGCTGGGATTACAGGCGCCCACCACCATGCCTGGCTGATTTTGTATTTTTAGTAGAGACAGAGTTTTGCCATGTTGGCCAGGCTGGTCTCGAACTCCTGACCTCAAGTGATCTGTCCACCATGGCCTCCCGAAGTGCTGGGATTACAGGCATGAGCCACCGCACCTGGCCCAAGTCTTAGTTCGTGTTACTTCTGCTTCATTTTGCCACTTACTGGCTGTGGTGACTATGCATGTTACCAGCCTGGGCAACAAGAGTGAATCTCTGTCTCAAAAAAACAGGAAGAAGACAATGCAGGTAAAATATCAGAGCAGGGCCTAGCATATCTTAAATTCTCAGTAACCGTTAGCTACATATTGTTACACTCCCAGGCTTTTGCTCCAAATAAGTTGCACATCTTCATCTCAGATTCCGAGTCCTTGCTCATGATGTTCCTTCTGCCTGGAATGCCGTTTCCAGCCTCTTCTGCCTACACATGCTTCAGCATCCTAGTCAGGCCCCCCTTTCTCCACAAGGCCTTCTCTTTTTTTTTTTTTTTTTTTTTTTGAGACGGAGTTTCACTCATGTTACCCAGGCTAGAGTGCAATGGCGCGATCTCGGCTCACCGCAACCTCCGCCTCCTGGGTTCAGGCAATTCTCCTGCCTCAGCCTCCTGAGTAGCTGGGATTACAGGCACACACCACCATGCCCAGCTAATTTTTTGTATTTTTTTTTTTTTAGTAGAGACGAGGTTTCACCATGTTGACCAGGATGGTCTCGATCTCTTGACCTCGTGATCCACCCGCCTCGGCCTCCCAAAGTGCTGGGATTACAGGCTTGAGCCACCGCACCCGGCCAAGTCCTTCTCTATACTAATATGGCATTTACCACCAGTTCATCTCATCCCAATTAAGTAACAATGTTAAATATTTTCTGGGTTTATGTCTACTTCTCCAGGGAAGAAGCTGTTTCTTAACCTTTTGTGTTTTTTAGTTTGGAATACGGGGCTACACTGCATATGTTCAGTAAATCCTGCTTGAAGAAAGGAAAGAAGGAATAAAAGACTGGATTATGGGCAGATAAACAAGTCACCTGAACCTTTTAGGCAGTGGTTCTCAACTCTGATTTCTTAGTATGCAGAGAGGTATTGCCAGGATGATCACAAAATGCTTCATAAATTCTCAAAACAAGATCATTTTTAACCATACTTCTTCAGAAAAGAAGTCTCAGGCAGTAACTGGAACCCCATTATACTTTCACCTTCTTGACTACTGAGCTCAAGGGTCACAAAGGTAAGGGACAGCCGGGTGCAGTGGCTCACGCCTGGCCAACATGATGAAACTTTGTCTCTACTAAAAATGCAAAAATGAGCTGGGCGAGGTGGCACACACCTGTACTCCCAGCTACTCAGGAGGCTGAGGCAAAAGAATTGCTTGAACCCAGGAGGCGGAGGTTGAAGTGAGCTGAGATCACACCACTGCCATGCAGCCTGGTGACAGAGTGAGACTCTGTCTCAAAAAAAAAAAAGAAAAAAGAAAAAAAAGGTGAGGGACATGAAGAGGCAACTTTGATATGTAAGGAAATCTGATCTGGACTACTACAGACATGCTACTACTATGCCTCCAGCTTCAGGAAGTCCTGTGACACAACCCCAGAAAGTTTGCACTGCTGATGCTTTTAGTGGAGTGGTGAGGAAAGAAATGATAAGGAAGCAAAGTCAGTGAGAAATGGCCAATGAATAAAAAACATTTACTGAGTGCCTATTCCATATCCAGCACAATCCTTGTCAACCATCCTGTCAGCGAGGTATCATTATCCCCAGATGGAACTGACTTCTAAGGCGAAACCTCACTGCCTATTTTGTTGATGGCAAATGATGCTCCAACTGGGAGGTGTTTGCATGGCCAAGTGAATATGCCCACCTGCTGCACAGAGATGGTGTGCTTTGCTGCCTGAAGGCAAGCAATGGCTTTTTTTTTTTTTTTTTTTTTGAGAGCCAAGAGGGACCTCAAAGGAATAAAGATAATAAAGGGAGGATGTGAGGGTTAAGAGGTAAGCCTCAAGCCTAGAAAGTTACTTACAGGATGTAGTTTAAGGGAAAACAATGAGTTCTCCTTGTCCTGAAATATCTTCCTGGCTAACATATATTATGGTGCTAGGAACCATCATCATTATGATTTTATGGTTAAAGGTTAATACTGTAAGATATATGTATTACTGCTGGGCACAGTGGCTCACACCTGTAATTCTAGCAATTTGGGGAGCAAAGGCAGGAGCTCAGGAGTTCAAGACCAGCCTGGGCAACACAGCAAGACTCTGTCTCTACAAAAAATACAAACATTAGCCAGGCATAGTGGCATGCACCTGTAGTCCCTCTCAACTACTCCAGAGGCTGAGGTGGGAGGATCACTTGAGCCCAGGAGGTTGGGAGCCAAGTTCGCACCACTGCACTCCAGCATGGGTGACAGGGCAAGATCCTGTCTCTTTAAAAAATACATGTATTACCTGATTACCTGGGAAGGGCAGTAAAACCAAGGAGCCCATCAACATAGGAAAGCTAATTTGTTTATCGGATTAGTCATTGCCCGTGGTGACACAACAGGAAGGCATCAGATCTGATAAAAAGAGACAAAGGCAGGTTTAGAAAGTAGGAAAGATCCACAGCTTGGAAAGTGCTTCTGAGACACAGAAAAGCAAAGGTGGCAACAGACACCCAGTGTGGGTTGAGGGCAGTGGTGGTTGGAAGGACACCAAGGGTAAACTTGGCCTGCTTCCAAATATTGCCTTTATCAAGCACTACCTGGAACCCTATTATGCTTTCACCTCCTTGACAACTGGACTCAAAGGTCGTGAGGGTGAGGGACATGAGGCAGCAACTTTGATATGTAAGGAAGTCTGGACTACTACAGGTATACTACTAGGACATCTGTGCTTCCAGGAGCCACGGAGCTAAAGTAGGCCGGAAGGATGTAAAAGTGCCATGGTTTGGAAGGGCTTTCCCAAGGAGAAGCAGGTGGACTCCTTGACAGTTCCTGGTATGTGTGGCTCAGCGCTGGCAGCTTAACAAGGCCCACCCATCATCTCTCCCCTCCTGGGAGCGGGCTCTTTTGCGCAGGTCCAGTACACCCTTCCATGTCTGAGACCACTTTCCGTCTTAGAGAACCATATACGTAGGCCTAGAATTCTCTTGAAGGCCACCAGAGGGCGGTGTATAGCAATGACCCTGAGCGGTGGGAGCGCAGTGCTGCTGGTGGCAAGGGCGAGCTCCGGGCATACCAACAACCCCTATTTCCCCTTACCCGCCTTACCTCCTCCCAAGACACTTCCCTTCTGGAGCAGCCCAGCTTCCTCCAGAGCTTCCATTCCTAACTCAGGGGCACCTGCCTGCCTGGTTTCCAGGTGTCTACTGCTTTGGAATCTTTTGACACCCAGGCTAGGGAAGCAGAACTGGTGATAATGGAAGAGGGAGGAGGAGGGCAGACCAAGCCAGTAGAAACAACACCAGGGCCAGCGGTCAGGAGGGGAGCTCGGATTGTAATGCTGATATGCCCTTATTACCACACATACATTGAGGCTGAACACATTCTCTCTCTCTGAGCAGCCCTTCGGTAAGGAAATATTCCAGCCCCCTACCGAAACCCCCTTCTTTTTTCAGGCCACGAGTATGTGAGGACTGCAAATTATTAGCCAGGTTTCCCATGGGTCATCAGTTGGCCCAGTGGCATCTCAGAAAAAACATCCACCCCATCCAGACTCTGCCACCAGAGTAGGATGGGGACTAGGACTACCGTCTAAAACAGGGAACTAGATGCTTTGAGTATCAGTACTCATAGGGGCCTGAGCCTCTGCTGGAGCCCCTATAAACAGAGAAGGGGTGCTCACAGTCTTTCCCGCCCCGGACAACTCTGGCCCCTCCAGTCCCTATGCAGCCTCAGGAGCAAAAAATGTGGTCCTCTTTGGGTGGGAGATGGAAACAGCAGCCTGGAAAAGGGCATGACTCTTGTGGGCTCTGTTGCTGACGGATTGGGATGCCCCCTCTGAAGGAAGGAATAAGGTCCCAAAGAACCTGCTGAGGAAGGAGGGAGAGCCGGAAGTAAGCAGTTAACTCAGGTTGGTGGCCTTTCTCCCTCTCTCTAGAGGTGAATCACCCTCTGAATGGAGGTGTTTTCCGCTAAGCTCCTGAAAGCCTTCCCTTTATTAGCCCACCTGTAGGAAAATGTCAGATGTCAGACTGGCTGGCTGTGTCAGACAGTGTTAATGCCATGCCCCAGCCCCTCACCTTGGGAGGTTGGGCATGGAGAGCATTATATTACAATTTATAAATAAGAAATAAAATTATCGGGTGGGGCTGAGGCACTGGAGAAGAGGCTAAATAGTCCTCCTTAAGGAGTGCGCACCAGATCAGACCCGGGATCACCTCCTCTCAGTTTGAGGTTGCCCCTAAGTCAGGCAGTTTCCACATAGCCCCATTTTCTCCCTCTCCCTCCCTCACTTTCCCTCCCAATCGGCTTCCTCTGCTGCCCACACCCCCACATCTCACCCAGCAGGCCCCCGTTTCCTTGGGCGCCTCGAGGTTTCTGTGCCTGGGTCACTCAGCCCAGCAGCTCCTCTGCCAAGCGGTAGAGGAGCCGAGAGTACCAGTGCATGCCAGTCGGCTGGACAGCCCCGCCAGGGAGCAGCGCCCCCAGCGCGTGCAGCAGGCGCAAGGGAGCAAAAGCGCGGTGCGCCCACTGGTGACTCTCCAGAACCGCGTAGCATGAGGCCAGAACATCGTTGACCAGCAGCGTCCCGTGCGCGGTGAGCGGCGCGAACACGCCCACGGCTTCCTCGCGCGCCACGCGGGCCACGCGCGCCGGTCGAAGCGCGTCCCCGCCTGGCGCCAGCACCGAGTCCCCAGCGCGTAGCCGGCGCGCGAACACTGGTGCAAAGTCGCCCGGCGCGGGCGCCGGCCCTCGAGCGGCAAACACCAGGTGCCAGGGCGTGAGCAACAGTTTGCGTGGGGGCCGCTCGGTCTCCACAGCCACAAATGAAGCCCGGCGCTGCAAGTCCCGGTCCAGAAAGAGCAGCACCGGCGTGGGCACCACCCGGCCTGACGCATCGGCCGCCAAAACCCAGTCTCCGCGATGCAGTTCCCGCAGCCCCTTCCGCTCGCCGCTCCGCAGGCGCACCGTGGCATTTCCCGGAAAGCAGCCGCCCGCCCGGACCGCCAGTGAGTTATCTGCAGGGAACAACCACAGGAAGGGTTGAATCAAGACCAGCAGTTCCAGAATGATGGTACCGATTCTCAAGGCCAGCGCAGACCTCGCCAGTGCTGGACAACACAATTTCCCACTAATCTGGCCCCAAAGGAAGGGTGGTTTTCTTTCTTTTCTTTTCTTTCTTATTTATTTATTTAGAGAGAAGATCTAGCTCTGTCTCCCAGGCTGGAGTTCAGTGGCGCCATCTCGGATCACTGCAACCTCCAACTCCCAGGTTCAAGCGATTCTCGTGCCTCAGCCTCCCGAGTAGCTGGGATTATAGGCATGCGCCACCACGCCCGGCTAATTTTTGTATTTATAGCAGAGATTGGATTTCACCATGTTGGCCAGGCTAGTCTGGAACTCCTGACCTCAAGTGATCCGCCAGCCTTGGCCTCCCAAAGTGCTGGGATTACAGGCATGAGGCCCCGCCCCGGCCTGTACAGGTGGTTTTCAACACTAAAGCCCACTTGGTCTCCCCTAGGGTGGCAACAGGACTACTGCAGACTCAGTTTCTTGGAGGGAGCCCCCTTTTGGCGGATTTTACCACCCTCCCCCTACTGTACCAGCTTTGACCGACACGTGGACGTGGTTGCGGGACTCGTAGTAGACCCAGTCGAACCCGGCTTCCACTGCGAGGCGCGCCAGCAACCCATACTTGTTGCGGTCGCGGTCAGACGTGGTGATGTCCAAAGCACGGCCTTCGTAGTGGAGTGAATCCTGAGCGTGGTGGCCGTCCTCGTCCCAGCCCTCGGTCACTCGTAGGCGCACTCCGGGCCACATGTTCATCACGGCAATGGCCAACGCGTTTACTCTCTCCTTACAACGCTGGCGGGGAATAAAGGAGTCAGTCTCCCCACCACCACTACCACCACTCTCCGGGGAAAAGGGATCTAGATAGCAGGGTTGATTCTTTGTTATTCTAGACCCACTCCTCCCCCTCCCAGCTTTTGAGTGTGCTAGAGAAATGAGAGTCTGAGTAGATGGTAGTCGCCAATCTGCATTCCGTTCCCAGGGCGTCGTTGGAGAACTGTGGGGTCACCTCTGAGGTTGAGACGGGGTGCCCATACCTAGCTCTTTCCCCATTTTTAATGCCTGTCCCTCATCCCTATTGGCTCTGGGACAGTGTGGCTCAACCTGGGAGAAGGCCAGAGTTGGGAGGGCAAATGGAAGCCTGGTCAGGGAGGGCTTGGTTGCTCCCGAGGAGCCCCTGTTTGAGCCTGGCCCCCGCCCCAGGCCCCGGCTCCCCTCCCTCCGCCTGATTCATCTTTTGTTTCATTGCCTTCCCTGGCACCGGGCATCGCTTCCTTCCTTCCTTCCTTCCTCCTCCTCCTTTCGGCCCCTAGCATTAACCTCTTCGTGCTCTGGGTGCCCCCCACAGAGGTGCCCAAGGGGAGCTGTGCGGGATCAAGGCTGCTGGAAAAAGGACTGGGGTGGCGGGGGTTGCGCGAAGTACAATGGCCATTCTCCGGGATGACTTAACCGAGCGAGAATCCTGAGCCCAGGCCGGGGACGCGCTGGGAGAAGCGGACTCAGCAGCTCCGGCCACAAAGGCGCTTTTCAGCCGCCCCGGCTCAGGGAGAGGAAAGGGCAGAAAGCCGCGCCCCCCATCCCTGCTCCGGCCGGCTAGGTCCCCTCCCCCAGCGAGGCCAGTTTTCCCAGTTCCAACTAAGTCTGCCAGTCCGGAGAGCCCCCATCTCTCCATCTCTGCTCCCGATGCTGCCCAGAAGGGCATGGGAGTAGCACCTGAGAATAACTGGATCCTTGCGCGGATCTGGGGAGCCCCCTGCAGGGTGAGAGTGGAGAAGAGGAAAAGAAGCTGCGGCTGGAAGCTTGCACCCGGGGGAGTGAGACCACAGTTATCTTGGCCGCTCCAGTCTGGAAGCGGGAGACCTTGGCGCGCACCATAGCAGGGACACTGCGGGAGGAGGCAGAGAGGGACAGCTTCCTTTTTTTCTTTCCCCTCTTATCTCTCACCTCGGACTTGGTTTTCTCTTAACAGAAAGACACTTTTCCCCTTTCCTTCTCTAGTCGCTCCACCTCCGCAGAGTTAGGGGGTGGGGGGAATACAGGAAAAGTGGTAGCTCCTTCCAACTTTGTCGTTTAGTCCCCTGAGGAGGCCCCGAGGCCCTGACCTGCGGGGGCAGCAGCCCAGTGCAGAGCCAACTCAATGGAGGCCTTTTGCAGCCAGGGTGTGGGAGATAAGTAAGACTGAGGGGGCTCCCAGGCCTGTCGGAGTTCCTCCTGAGCCTGTCCCTTGTTCTGCCCACTCTGCTGCAGGTGGCAGCCAGAGGAGAGGGCCACAATGTTCCATAGCCAAGGAGGAGAGAAGGAATGTCCCCTTTCCAATCTCTGGGTAGGAGGAAGCCTTCAGGGCAGAAGCAAAAGGAATTCTTTCTCCTCTGGACAGGTTTTCCTAACAAAGTAACCTGAAAACTATGGCAATTAATCAGAGGAAATCCGTACCCCTCCCTCTCCCCCCACCTCCCCACTCCATACACAATTAGGTGGTGTAATGGAAAACATATAGGGCTTAGAATCAGGAGTCCTGAATTCTAGTCCCAGCCATGTCACTAATTAGTTGTGAGACTTTAAATTGCTTTTCCTCCTGGTGAAAGTCCAGTTCTCAGATGTAAAATGGGGGTGGCAGTGGGGATAGGAAGGGTTAGAGGAATGTGATCTCCAAGTTTTCTTTCAATTCTAACATTCAATATCACTGGCCAGGCTGGATGCAGTGGCTCACACCTGTAATCCCAGCACTTCGGGAGGCCAAGGTGGGAGGATCCTTTGAGCTCAGAAGTTCAAGACTAGCCTAGGCAACATAGCAAGTCCCCACCTCTACAAAAAATAAAAAATAAAAAAATCACTGGCCAGAGGCGATACTTCTCTTCCAAGGCATTGCCCACCCCACTCTAGGTTCGTTTAGTTTCAATGCTCAAAAATGGTAGTTGAATTTACCTTAATTATATAACTTCAAGGAAAGCTCCTGAGATAAGCGAAGGTTTGAAGATTTAGGAGCCCTCTGATTCTCAGGTGGGCCCATCTGTTATTCTCATTGAGGATGACTTTTTACCCCAAGATTGTCATTTAGACCCTAGGATAGCCCTAAAATAGACCCTAGAATAGACGTGTCCTTGTTCTAGGACATGTTTCCCATGCCAAAAGCAATTTCTGCTCACAGAACTTTTCTACAATCAGGTCAGGAGCCAGGCTAAGGGTAAAACCTTCTGTCTGCTGCCTTGCCAGCTCCTGGCCCCCAGCTCACCCCAGCCCTTCCTGCCTGGCTGGGTGGCTGACCCCGGGTCCACGCCTCAGCCATTTCCCGTCTCGCCTGCCGCCATCCTCCTTTCCCCGCCCTCGCTGCCTCTCCCAGCTTCACTCTCACTAGTCAGTCCCCCTCCCCTCCCCATCCCAGACTCTTCCCGTCGGGATCCCTCCTAACCACTCTGTCCAGCCGACAAGGATTTTATTTTTCTTTTTTTTTTTTTCTGGGGTAGGGGGGTAGTGATAAGGGAGATCTTTAATGCTAAAGTCTCTGTAGGTGAAACTAGACTCACCGTCCTGGGCTGCCATAAGAAAACGGAGGAGCTGGCAGGGCCCTGGCGCAGGTGGGGAGAGGCCCTCCTTACCTCAGTCATCAGACGGTCTGCGCCACTGTTCTCCTCATCCTTGAAGATGATGTCGGGATTGTAGTTGGGCACGAGGTCTCGGAAGCGCTCGGAGCCCCTTGCCACCCTTCCCTCGGCTGGCCCGCTGGCGCCCAGGGTCCGCTCGGGCACGCCAGGCACAAATTGCTTGTAGAGTAGCGGCACGAGCTGCTTGCGCACATAGCGGCGCCGGCCAACCGGCCCCCGGCCCGGCCCGCAGCTCTGGGCTGGCAGCGCCAGAAGTGCCAAGCAGCACAGGAGCAGCAGGTTGGCCAGCAGAGCCATGGATACAACAGACCTGGGCCAAAAGGGAGCGTTCTTGTCCTCACTAACTCTCCTGTCAGTTAGGCATCTCCACAGGCACCAGAGAGGGCAGCAGGCAGAGCTGCCCCCAGAGTGCCCTAGAGCTCTTGTGGTTCCGCGCACCTGCCTGCTGCCAGCTCTGCCCACGTGCCCCCGGGGGGTCTAGGACCTGCTACTGACGGACCATCATAGGAGGGAAGGGGGGTCGTGGGTGAGTGCCAGCCCAGCCCGTCTCTGCTGCAGGACTCTGGTGCTGCCAGAACGCCGGGACTCCGGACTCCGCCTTAAGTGGCCCCTGGCCCCGCCCCCCGCCCTTCTCCCAAGACCGTCCCACCCCCTCCCACCCGGGCGGGGGACCTAACCGGTCACTGCTGGTCCATTTTGCGCTGAAGTGTGTCCCATCCTAGAAACCAGGCAGACACCTGCCTAGGAAATCCTTGTAGCTTTATAGTCCTTGGTTACCTAGATAAACATCCTTCTACCTCCAAGCCTAAACTTGGAATCAAACCACCCTCCTCTGATACTTGAATTGGAATTTTTGCTCTCTCAAAGCCTACCCTGGCAGGCCATGCCCTCTCCTGTCATCCAGGAAGCATGGGTTCCAATTTCTGCTCAAGATCAGCCAAGCCCTTTGGGCATATATACCAGAGCCTCCCTTCTCTGTGGTCCTTCCCAGACCTCCCCCATTTCCATCTCTCCTCACACTCAGCAGTAACCAGGACTGGGAGGTGAGGATACCAAGGGCCCATTAACTTTACGGTTACAACTCTACAGTCTCTAGAACTCAACTAACTTTACAGTCTCCATTGGAACTCCCCCAGAACCAGGGACAGAGCTTGGTACTTAAGAGTCTGGTTTAGGACTTCCAACTTTTTTCCCCTTCTCTTCTTTGCCAGCCATCTAATAGCTGCTTCTTTTCAAATGAATAACTTGTCAGCTGGAAGCTGCTGAAGGGCAGTGGACACTCAAAGTCTTCACAAGAGGTGAGGCTCATTTCCCTTAACCTTCCATCTAGGCCCCTCTCCAGCTTTCTCCCTCTCTCGACTCCCAGGACTCTATTTTCAGCCACTCAGCTCTCAGAGGCACCACATCCAATTTCTATTGTTTAGAAATCATTTCTTCTGGCCTGGTGCAGTGGCTCACATCTGTAATCCCAGCACTTTGGGAGACTGAGGTGGGCAGATCATGAGGTCAAGAGATTGAGACCGTCCTGGCCAACATGGTAAAACCCCTTCTCCACTAAGAATACAAAAATTAGCTGCGCATGGTGGCACATGCTTGCTACAGAGCAAGACTCCATCTCAAAAAAAAAAAAGAAATAATTTATTCTAAGAAGACTTCTGTCCCAACACTGCCCACCTGTGTTCCCTCGGGAACCAGTACTTAACAGCAGTAGTAGAACAGTATTAGACTTATCTGGCACCTTACTAGATGAAGCAGTCTTAAACATGCACATATTGTAGAGTAGACTAAGTGACTACTCTACAGAAGGGTACTCTGTAAGTATTTGTGGAATCTGCACTTTTTCTTTCATATTCACCCTCCCCTCACCAAGTTCTATGGCTAGCACTTATAGCAACTTTGTGTACATTAGAAAAAACCAGGCCAGGAACAGTGGCTCACTCCTGTAATCCAAAAACTTTGGGAGGCTGAAGCAAAAATTGCTTGAGGCCATAAGTTCCAGACCAACCTGGTCAACGTAGTAGGACCCCGTTTCAAAAAAAAATTTTTTTTTAATTAGTAGGGGGTGGTGGTACATGCCTGTAGTCTTAGGTACTCAGGAGGCTGAGGCATGAGGATCACTTGGGTACAAGAGTTCAAGGTTGCAGTGAGCTAAGATCATGCTACTGCACTCTTGCCTGAGTGATAGTGAGACCCCCCCTCCAAAAAAAGATGGCTGGGTGCCATGGCTCATGATGCCACGCCCTGTAATCCCATCACTTTGGGAGGCCAAGGCAGGCGGATCACTTGAGCTCAGGACCAACCTAGGCAACATGGCAAAACCCCATCTCTACTAAAAATACAAAAATTAGCCAGGCATGGTGGCATGCGTCTGTAGTCCTAGCTATTCTGGAGCCTGAGGTGGAAGAATGGGTTGAGCCCAGATTTCGGAGGTCTCAGTGAGCTGAGATCACACCACGGCTCTCCAGTCTGGGTGATAGAGCCAGACCTTGTCTCGAAAGAAAAGAAAAGCACCCCCCCCCACCTTTTTTTTCAGTCAGTCAAGATTTACAAGAAAACTATCATAGTAACTATCCATACAATGACTAAGAGGCAAATGGTGTCCCTGGAAGTTGTGCAATGCACAATCTGTATAAACCTAAGTTTTGAGCCCCTACCCCCAAAATAGCACATGGACTCTTCAAGAAACTGATGGCCTCTAGTAAAAAGCTAGGTTCTTCTCTCAGGTAGGAATTGAAAATCCTTGTCAGCCAGCCCCTTATTTTACTCTATATCTACCAGTTAAGCCAGGGAGAACAGGGCTGAAGGTGTGAGTGTACAGGGGGAGGTTATCCAACTCCTATGCCCATGTCCTACCCTCAATACTCAAGGTACAGAAACAAGGCCATGGATATGAGGAGGAACCAGGGGACAAGCAAGCTTTAAGCAAGGCTGAGGAAGAAGGAGTTTCCACTGCCCAAATGCACAGCCTAACACCTGATCCAAGTCCCCAGAGGATGCTAATAATATAGATGAAGGGGTAGGAAAAGGATGGTGGGCAGGACCCCTCTGCTTTTCTTACTGGGCAGACTCAGGACTAGCAGGAGCAAGCCTGTTCAAATACACACAGAAGCAGGTTCTTTAAAAAAACAAAGCAAACCCTGCGATCAACTTTATTGCTGATGGGTAAAGCCTCCTCCTCCCTATGCCCTTGGTCTTTCTGGTGGTCCAAAGCCCCTCCAGGATAGCACAGTGCTTAGGCTCTGCTGGGCCAGAGGCAAGGGAGACAATCTACCCCCCACAAGCCTGCACTGGCCCAGTCCTTCCCCTGCCCCCTCCCACCCTATTGCACATCAGATCATGTAAACATGGCTATGGGCACAGCCCAGAACAGCAGTGAGGCAGATTGATGTGTAAACGGATTTGGGACCAGGGCCAGACCCAGTCACCCAGCCCTACCCCATGCTGAGGCCACAGTTAAGTATGGAAAAGCAGGGGGTCCTGGTCCTAAACTCTGGCTCAGATTATGCAACAGTGCAGATGGCTCAGCTCCCCTCTGCCACCCACCCTCTCAGATTCCAGGTCCTGAGGTCCAGCTACCCTTGGGCTTCCCTCCAGGCCTAGGCAACAGATGGCAGTGTCCAGTTTTCTCCCTCCCACCCCCAGCTGGAGGTCATTGGTGCTGGGTCTTCCTAGATGCCCGGGGGAAACCGGAGACAGGCAGCGGCAGTCTGTCCAGCCCTGGAGAAGAGAAGGAGATGGGCAGTCAAAAGCAGGTCAAAGGTCCAGTCCATTAGGGACCAGACAACCAAGCCACAGAATGTGTGGATGAGGTACGTTACCCACAAAGCTGGAAGCACACCCTCTTCCCTGCTGAGATGACCCATGATCCAGAGTGTCCTAGATAACTACCACCCCACTACTCCGCACCCTCTCTCCCTCTCACCAAAGGCCCGGATCAGCTCTGCTCGCACAGCTGCAGTGAAGGTCTTCACCAGACAGAGTGTGGTGAGGCCTGCAAAGGCTGCGTTGTAGAGGAACACAATGTAGAAATTGCCCAGCCAGTTGAAGCGTCCAAAGTCACCCAGCAGGTCAAAGCGAGTGAGCCCTGAAGTACAAAGGCCAGGATGAAAGGTGGGCTCCCTAGGCCCTTTTCTGCTACCCGCCCAACTTTCTGCTGCCTCCTGGTGGCCATATCTCAACACTGCAAGTGATGGGTTGGCCTCTCCCAATTCTACCACCCAAAGCTATCTCAAGGGCAGTTCCGGACAGTTCAAAGTGTCAGCAGCTAGGCTTGCTTCAGCTTCACTTCCAGAGTCTGCCATCTTCTCCAGTGAGGCCTACTCTGGCTCCTGGTGTCCCCGGGATCTCCCAGGGCCTACTACTTGTTCCTGGGCCTGGAATAAGCAGGTCATCAACTTTTTTTTAGTAGACAGAACAGTGTGGTTGCTAAGTACTCAGACTGATCAGGCTGCTAGGGTTCATATCCCAACTCCACCCCTAATTAGCTGTGTGATCTGGGAAAATTCCTTAAATTTTCAGTGTCTCAGTTTCCTAAGAATTAAATGAGACAACACACATAAAGCACTGTCTGTGCCAGGCACTATTCTAACATTTACTGGGCCCTTCATAATAATAATATCATAAATCAAAAAACTCTGCTCCCCACCTTTAAATATTTTTACCTGCATCCAACCTAAAGGGACTAACTGGAAGACCCACAAGCCAACTTTCTTACAAATTCCCCCAGCATAACTACAAATGGCAGAGTGTAAAGAATATAACATTAAGAATGAAATAGAGCTGTTTTTTGTTTAATTTGGTTTTGTTTTGAGACAGGGTCTTGCTCTGTTGCCCAGGCTGGAGTGCAATGGCACAATCTTAGCTCCCTGCAGCCTCAAAGTCCTGGGCCCAAGCGGTCCTCTTGCCTGTCTCATATATAGGTAGGACTACAGATGTGTGCTACCACACCTGACTAACTAAAAAAACTTTTTTTTGTAGAGATAAGGTCTCACTATGTTGCTCAAGCTGGTCTAGGACCCCTGGCCTCAAGCAATCCTCCCACCTTGGCCTACCAAAGTGCTGAGATTACAGGTTTAAGCCAGCGTGCCCAGCCACTCTTGAACTTTTTAGCCAGGTAATTCTAGATACAGCTCTAAAGGCAGGAGAAGGAATGAGTGTATTATCTGACACCCCAGTGTATAGAGAAAGCACTAGCCTGGGGTTCAGGATACATTCTAGACTGACTTGACGTTGCCTCAAACTAGCTATATAACTCTGGGTCAATCAGGTAGCTTCTCTGTTTATCATCTTTCAAATAGGAACATTCATTGGATTATTCATCCAGGAGAAAGACTTAGAAAAAAAGTGTGCTCCCCAACCAAAAAGTAAAGTAAATGAGAGAGGCAGTGGGATGCAGCAAATGTAGAAAGTATGTACTTTGCAGCAACACTACCCTGAAGCTCAGTGTAGGCACTTCAAAGACCCTCACTTTCCCCAACTGTATAATGGGGATAATACCGACTCTTGGGTTTGTTGTGGGAATTAGAGAACATATCTATATGAAGTGCCTGGTGGCTGGGCGCGGTGGCTCACGCCTGTAATCCCAACACTTTGTGGGGCTGAGGCAGATGGATCACCTGAGGTCGGGAGTACAAGACCAGCCTGACCAACACGGAGAAACCCTATCTCTACTAAAAAAGTACAAAATTAGCCGGGCATGGTGGCGCACACCTGTAATCCCAGCTACTTGGGAGGCTGAAGCAGGAGAATTGCTTGAACCCAGGAGGTGGAGGTTGTGGTGAGCTGAGATAGTGCCATTGCACTCCAGCCTGGGCAACAAGAGCAAAACACTCTTTCAGAAAATAAAATAAAATAAAATAAAATGCCTGCTTTGCATCAGTAAGTACTCAAAACAATCCAGTTCCCTTATCTCCTCCTTTTGATACTTACCCAGGGTTCGAGAGAAGACAGGAAGTGCTGAGCTTAGGACCAGGAGACAGACACAGTTCCCAATTATCTGGGTGGAAGTAGGGAAAAGAGAAGTGAGGTAGAAGAGCTGTGGGCACTGAGTGCCCATCCACACCCCCAAGTGGCTTTCCCTCCTCCCTCCCAGCTACCTGTGTCATGGTGGTGTCATGCCATCTGGGCCGCAGGCTCCGGAAGAGTGGAGAGCTATAGAAGCCCACAACTGAGGACACCATTAGGTAACTGCCACTGCATTAAGGAAGAACTGGCTGGCTTCTAAAGATTAACACCTCATCTCAAGGGTAACAGAACTCTCTCCCAGCCCATCCTTTTTTTTTTTTTTTGAGACAGGGTCTCACTTTGTCACCCAGGCTGGAGTGCAGTGGCACAATTTCAGCTCACTGCAGCCTTGACCTTCTAGGCTCAATTCATCTTCCCATGTCAGCCTCCCGAGTAGCTGGGGATGTAAGCACGCACCACCACACCTGGCTAATTTTTTGTATTTTTTGTAGAGACCGGGTTTCACCATGTTGCTCAGGCTGGTCTTGAAATCCTAAACTCAAGCAATCCACCTGCCTTAGCCTCCCAAAGTGCTAGGATTACAGGTGTGAGCCACAGTACCCGGCCTCTTTTATTTTCTTCTGATGAGATTCTACTGAACCACCAGCCCTTCTTTCAAAATTAAGTCTTTTCCTTCTTTCTGAACTGGAAGCTGATGAAGACTTGCCCCACTTCCCATCACTGTTGCTCAGAGTCCCAAAGGAGACAAAGTCCAAGAAGTGCTCTGTCTAGAGTCCCAGGAGACAGGTTTGGTGAACAGAGGTAATGATGGGTTTCCAGAAGGATACAAGATGAGTACAACCTGAATGACGGCACCAAAGGAGCCCAGCTTGGAGAAGGAGACCTGGCCTAGGGAGGCACCCTGAGGAGTGGAACAGTGCCACTGTGAGCATTCCCCACAATCAGCAAGCACTACCCAGCACCCAGCTTTCCCACTGTCCTCAGCTTCTGCCTCCTCTCCCCAGCTATTCTTAGGCCCTCCCCAAAGGATATGGTAGGAGGGCAGCCTGGTACCTGCATGCCTCGGGGCATGGCAGCCTCATCGATGAGCAGCTCCAGGATATGGATGGCCACAATGAGCACAGACAAGCCCTGTGAGAGGCAAGGTTAGACTCCCATCCCACCCCAGACCATGGCTGGACCCAGAGCTAAAGAAATGCGCAGAGACTCTGGTCCAACATTTTCAGTTTCCAAGACTAGCTCTGCTTCCAATGAGCTGTGTGGGACCTTGTCGAGGTTGTTATTAGCAACAGAGTGCCTTTGAGGACTTTATAAAATACATCCCTTCTAGGTGGAAGGATTGCAAAAAGGCAGAATAGGAAAAAGTGCCTCTCTTCAATAAGATCTATTCCTGAGTCCATGGGGGAATGGACTAAATTTCAGTGCTTATTCTCATCCCAGGGCAGACCTGCACAACTACTCCTTGGCCCTGTGTGACCTTGGGCAAGTCACTCAACTCTGTCTCTTCATCTACAAAATGGGGATTGATGTGCTCAGCATTTGTGCTCAGCAAAGGCAGGACATAAAAGTAGGCACTCAGTGAAAGGCAACTATTATTGATGATAACCAGGTCCCCACATCGCCTCCCCTCTCCCTGAGAAGGCCTCAAAGTACTGAGGGTCCACTCCCCACCTCTAGGGCTGGTATACCCACCGTCAGCACCAGCAAGCACAGCATGGCCAGGGGGTAGCCCAGGTTCCGCTGCCAGGCTGAAGCCTTCCGCCGCTTCTCTGTGTAGGGATGGGAAGCTGTCAGCAAGCATCGAGAACCAGGGGCTACTCTCCTTGGGGAAACCCATGTATCCCATGCCCTACTAACCCACATACCCAGCAGGACCCTCTGTGTCTGCAGAGCCAGGACCTGTCTGTGTAGCAGCTCCATGTCTAAAGGCAGCCAGCAGGAAGTAGGATCTGAGGGCAGAGAAGATGATGTTGCTCCCAAGTCCTGTAGTCTCTCCCCAGGCCAAGCCCACCACCCCAGCAGGGAAGAACTGCAACTCACTGCAGATCCTGCGGGTCAGGGCTGCCTCTTCAAAAGCTGAGCAGTACAGCTGCTCCTCCAAGTCTTCCAGGAGCTAGAGGCAGGGGAAAGGAAGAGACTAACTGTCAGAGACTCCCTGACCCAAAGGCCCCAGGAGAACCTTGTTCCTCCCAGGGCTCCGTAGTCCCAGTCCTTCCCCAAAGCCTCATTCACCACCCTGTGGCCAGCAGCTTTGCTCAATCCCTCCCAAATGTCTTGAGTTCTGCCCTGCGTGTCTGGTGACCAGCTTTGGATGATAGGGGTACAGGATACAGGAACCAACAAAGGCTGTAGCCCTCTCCAAGTTGTGCACTATACAACCATAGAGTTATTTCATTGTTTGCTCCAGCTCTGCAGGAAGCTCACCCTGCAGGATCAAAGACCAAGGAATACCACATACCCGGGGCTTGACCAGCAGCTTCCCAGTGACCGAGAACATCCGGGCAAGACCCAGTGGAGTACACACTGTGGGGACAAGAGCCAGTCATCTGCCAGACCCTGCTCTCCACCCCTTCCCTAACATGCCCCTCCATTCCCTCTCTTTCTAGCCTGGTTAGTCTGGCCCCAGGACCCTACCCATTCCCTCCCAGACCCTGTACACTCACCCAGGAGCAGCAGAACCCCGAGGAAGGATATGCATGAGTAGAGGTAGGGGAGATAGTACTCCCAGAAATCTAAGGATAAAAAAAGAGGCATGTCAGCTCATTTCTCCTTGCTTACTGGGGGCTGACAGGCCTCAGGGTCTAGACAAGGGCACAGCCCCACAGGGGTTAGCCAAGTAATATAAATGAAGAAAGCTGGCCACCATTAGCAGAAGAGGGAGAGGCAGGACCTATAGTAAACTGGAGATCCTAACCCCGAACAAAAGGGCACAACTGCTATTTGGCCCCCATCACCAGGAACTAATGTAGCCAGATCTTCTCCTTGTCAAGCATAGTTAGATATCTGGATATTAATGTGAAATCTCCCAATTTAAAATGTAAGTAACTGAATAATATATATTTCAAAAACCATTGCATGGGCCCAATGAAACATTTCCGCAGGTTGGATTTGGCCAGAAGTCTATCAGCCTGAAACTTCAGTCTAAGGAAAAAGGTGCCACTTTCTCCACTTTAGAGGGTTACAGTCATTCCGGGCAGGGGGACATGGGCCAACTGAAGAGCCACACAGCCTGGAGAAAGCTGGGCTGCTCACCATAGAGTGACTCTCTGCTGGCCTTGTTGTTGTCCACAATGGCTAATGCCACCCACACCATACCCAGCACCAGCAGCGTGAGGAGCATCAACATCACCACCGTCTCATAGACCCGGCCCAGGACACCCTATGGGAGGAGGCAATAGGTGAAGGGGAAAAGGAGGTTAACATCAGGGCAGCGGATGTTAGGGGAAGGAAAGACATCAGAGATGGCGGCTAGCCTGTGGGAACCAGAGATCTGGATTCAGGAGATGAGAGATGGTTTTCCTCTTACTCTGCTGTTGCTCTGTCTTCCCACTCCCCAGTTAAGGTCACCCCACATACTAGGTGTTCTTCATTTGCATCTCCTTTCCCCAGACCCATTCCTTGTCATTGTCTGTCGGAGGCTGACCTCTGAGGTCTGCATCCCACAAGCTCTTTGCCCTCTGGTTTGGCATCCAGCAGGAGAATGGAATGTAGAAAAGAGGTAAGGGTATGTTTCCTGTGCTTCCTCCCACGTTTGCCACCATGGTTTTGGTAGTGACTATCACTAAGATAACAGCTCCTCTCTGGGTAGCTTCACATCCCTGGCTTCAGCTATTGGGAGGTTCTAGAAACCCTTTCCTCCCTTTGTCCCTAGAGGCCTAAAAGTGGAAATAACTTCCTGCTGTCACTAGAGCCTCAAACTTCCTTTAACTAAATCTCTGCAAATAGCCTCTTTATTAAAATCTCTTCAGTTGAACTATGTGAGGGGAATTCCATTTCCTGCCTGGATACATATCCCTACTTACCTTTCTGGAGCCAGCAAAGCCCTCGGACTCAGTGAAGAAATATGCAAAGGGCATGAGGAAGATGAGGGACAGGTTGGAGAAGAGAAAAACGAGGTTCCAGAGGCCTAGAGCAAAAAATAAAAAGCAGAGGTGGTCAGTAAGGGGAGGGGCAACCCATAGGAGATTGATCATTTGCAGGAGAAACAGAGAGGGAACATATGACTGATTGGCCCAGGACTGCCTGAGTCTATCTGCTCTCTGCTCCCTATCCCCACCCCAAGCCACCTCCAGGAGCCACACACCATGGATGAGGGAGCCGTTGAGCCACTGGATGTAGTAGTTCCGAGGCAAGGAGAGCAGCACCTCATTGCTGATGATGGAGAAGGGCAGGAGCAGGACAGCACCCAGGGCAACTGCCAGGGTAAAGGTGCACAGCTCAAGCCTGGGCAGAGAAGGGAAGAGTGTCCTTGCTTAGCTCAGGACTCATTACCCTGTGCTGGAGAAGATACTAATATCACATTAATATCCAGATATCTAGATTTTAATAAAGAGGTTATTTGTCCTGAGGGCAACTGTGGCTTTGAGAACCAGCTGTAGCAATGACAGAGCGAGGGAAGGGGCTGTCCAGCTGGGGTTCTACTCACTGCTGCCCTGCCCTAGTCCTTTACCTCCAGGCAAGCCGGAGCACATGGGATGGGCACAGCCTCAGGCATTCATGGGAACCTGATCACCTGCCATGACACATGCCCAGGCTGTCCCAGGAATGTGGTCCTCCTATACATGCCTGTAGGTTATGCCAGGTATGATTCCAAAGCTAGGGGGCCTGGCTTCTCTTCTTTGCTCAGGGATATGGATTTTTTTTTTTTTGAGATGGAGTCCCACTCTGTCACTAGGCTGGAGTGCAGTAGCACAATCTTGGCTCACTGCAACCTCTGTCTCCTGGGTTCAAGCAATTCTCCTGCCTCAGCCTCCCGAGTAGCTGGGACTACAGGTACGTACCACCACGCCCAGCTAATTTTTGTAATTTTAGGAGAGATGGGGTTTCACCATGTTGGCCAGGATGGTCTTGATCTCTTGACCTCATGATCTGCTCGCCTCAGCCTCCCAAAGTGCTGGGATTACAGGCTTGAGCCACCGCGCCCGGCCTAGGTATATGGATTTCTGAGCTTGCCTCTTTTAGACCAGATAAGTACAGGTTCATCCCATATGGCTATGCCCTGCACAAAGGCACGAGGGCAAAGGAAGAAAACGAGAAACTGAAACCTAGCTTCATAGCCAAGACTATGCCCTAGGCTGCATCCACTGAAGTGGGGCACTTCTATTTCATTGGTCCATCAAGGATGGAGGACCGCCTTCTGATCTATTGACTTGGAGGAGTCATCGCTCTCTCGTTCTCTGTATGTGCTAGTGAACATTAGCAGCCTGGAATATGAGCCTTCCTCTCAGACCAAGCATGCCCCTCCCTCAGGGGTTCCCACCTTCCCCACACCCTGCTCTTTTTCCATCAATCTACATCCATTCCCTCCCTACTGGCTGCTGGGAGGTGAAGCCAAGCTGGAACCATTTCCGGTGACTCAGGCCCCAGCTAATGTTCCTGGCCGTGAGGCTCTAAGAAGCTCCTGGCCTAACCAGGGAGACAGGAACGGCAGCTTTTCTGAGCATCCCCAGGATGAGGTAAAGCCGGAAGAAGCAAGAAATGGGGTGGAAGCAGAAACTCTCTCTTCATGTATGTGACTTCCCTCTTCTCCCTCCAGCTCCAGGGCCTCCCTGGATCCCAGTTCCTAAAGACCACTGGTGTCAGTTGCTGAGGCAGGGATACTTACGCAATCTTGTTGACTGTGGCATCTTCATCATCCACTGTAAGAGACAGAGGCATGGGGAAGAGGCAGGACATCAGTGGACAGCTCTGAGGCCATCTGTATTACAATGTGCTTCCCGCCCCATCCCTGCCCCCTGAAAGAAGGCAGAGCTCAACAAGAGGCTCTGGGAGACCACACATTATGAACCCCATAGCCTATTCTCCAGCCAAGGTGGCAACTTAAAAATCAGTGGTCCCAGGTGAAGAGAATATAGGCCAGACATTCCTATACTTCTTTCCTCCTCCCTAGATCTCACCCATCACAGGTTCCTCTTTATAGCTCAAAGTATTAATATGATAAACAATTATTGGCTTGTTACATCAGTGGCTGGGTCCAGGAAAGGGAAAAGAGCGGAGGGAGAAGGACAGATTCACAGATAAAGTCCCCAGGGGAACTACTTTAGGGTAGCTGCCTTGTTGAGTGGGGACTCATCCTGAGCCATCATGAGAGAAGGAAAGGCTGGGGCTAGGAAATGGGGCAAGTGTGCCCCCACTACCAATTACACAATGTCTAGGGAAGGAAAGCTGCAATCTGAGCATACTCAGCCTCCCCATAAAGAGAAAGGCCACCATCACCAGGTGCCCCAGTCATCAGGGAGGTCTCTGGTCCCGGCTGTGGGAACACCAGGAGAGGAGATGACACAGAACCTGTGCCCATAATGACATTTGCCTGGCAGTTGCCCACTTCAGGTTCACAAAGGGCTTTCACATTAACCATCTCCTTTGGTCCACACAATGGAGTAGGTAGACATTGTTATGACCATATTGTAGTATAACACTGAGGATCAGAAATATTACATGACTTGCCCAGCAGACACTTCCATCTAGCTGCCCTCGCCCATGACTGTGCAGCAAGGGACGCTGAAGAGGCAAAGGCTCCAGAACAGCCCCTCATAGCCGCTGCTCCTTTCCCAGTGGACACCATAGGCCCATTCCCCTAAGGCTGGCCCATGGCAAACCAGGGATTCTGGCAGAAGGGAGGGAAGTCACAATACCTGTGGTGAACTCAGCAGGCTTCTTGAAGCGGGTCAGGAAGATGTGGCAGAGGAGGTACAGTGTTGCAAACAGAAGTGTTGAGATCTGTGGCAGAATGTGAGCTGGGATGAGAAGCTCTAACCTTCAGCATACTCCACAGCCCCAAGAGCCTCTCTGTTAATTCCCTGGCATCACTTCCTCAAGATAAGGCTCCATACTTCCAGGGGTTCCATCCGGAGCCCTACCTTGAGGCTGCGATCCCAGTGATTTCCCAGGTACTTCCTTCTAGTCAGGGCCCCAGGGGCCTCTAAGACAGGCCAGACAGGGGCTGCCCCATGCACCTGGGGAAACAGCACCATGCCCAGCCCTACAAGGACTTTCCTGGGAGAAAACAGCTTCAGCCCAACTCTGATTGGTAAATGGGTAAAAGAAAACTCCTAGAAATGCACAATGCACACTTATCTAAAACCGGCTACAGAACCAGAGGGAATTTACTCTGAGCACATTATTGGAAAGGGAAGCAGGTTTGAGGGGAGGAAGATGTCCGCATTGTCCTGGCACTCCATCGCTACCACACCCTCCTACCTCCACCCACATTGCTGCCTTGACCCAAAGTAGGTGTCATGTTTCTAGGCCAAGTCATAACTTCTATTCCATGCTTATTCAGGGACCCTGCAAGATCAGGTCTGCTCTGCACCAAACCAGAGCCTCATTTAATCCTCTACCCCTAACAGTGGGCTTTAGTTGGGGCCCAACATCTACAACGTTTCTAGAGCTGGCTGGACTGCCAAGTGGCAGTGATGGCAGAACTCGGCCAGGTTAATCTGCATATTCATTCCTACCCTACTCCAGGTAAGCTGCTACTGCCCAGAGGAGGACCCATTGGCCAACTTGGCTCTAATCAAGACCAGAGAGTGTTGGCGGGGCATGGTGGCTCATGCCTGTAATCCCAGCACTTTGAGAGGCCAACGCAGGTAGATCACTTGAGGTCAAGAGTTCAAGACAAGCCTGACCAACATGGTGAAACCCTGTCTCTATTAAAAATATAAAAATTAGGCCGGGCGCGGTGGCTCAAGCCTGTAATCCCAGCACTTTGGGAGGCCGAGGCGGGTGGATCACGAGGTCAAAAGATCGAGACCATCCTGGTCAACATGGTGAAACCCCGTCTCTACTAAAAATACAAAACATTAGCTGGGCATGGTGGCGGGTGCCTGTAATCCCAGCTACTCAGGAGGCTGAGGCAGAAGAATTGCCTGAACCCAGGAGGCGGAGGTTGCGGTGAGCCGAGATCGTGCCATTGCACTCCAGCCTGGGTAACATGAGTGAAACTCCGTCTCAAAAAAAAAAAAAAAAAAAAATATATATATATATATATATATAAATTAGCTGGATGTGGTGGCGGAGGCCTGTAATCTCAGCTACTCAGGAGGCTAAGGCACGAGAATCACTAGAACCTGGGAGGCGGAGGTTGCAGTGAGCAGAGATCACACCACTGCACTCCAGCCTGGGAGTGAGACTAGGTCTCAAAAAAAATCCAGAGAGTCTCAAGAAGAGAAGTTATTGTGTTTGAGATAGGCCAAGAGGACAGGATCAGTTTCATGGGTCTTCCAGTGTCCAAAAGGGGCTGACCCCACAGAGAATCCACATACAGCTATCTACACAAGGAGGGAAGAATCCACAGAGACGCAGGAGAACCATCGATCTAGAACAAAGTCATAGCTTTTGACATTAAGAAAGCAGAATAGAAGGAGCCACTCAGGGCAGGGGGTGATGGCTCACGCCTGTAATCCCAGCACTTTGGGAGGTCAAGGAGGGTAGATCACGAGGTCAGGAGTTTGAGACCAGCCTGGCCAATATGGTGAAATTCCATATCTACTAAAAATACAAAAATTAGCCAGGCATGGCGGTGCACGCCTACAGTCCCACCTACTTGGGAGGTTGAGGAAGAAGAATCGCTTGAACATGGGAAGCAGAGGTTGCAGTGAGCTGAGATTGCGCCACTGCACTCCAGCCTGGGTGACAGAGTGACAGACTGAGACTCCGTCTCAAATAAATAAATAAATAAATAAATAAATAAATAAATAAATGAGACACTCAGATTGTAGCTGTAGGATTTTTATAGCCTGTGTTCTGCCCTGAGCTTGCGTAATAGCCAGGAAGGTGAGAGGGCTCAAAAGGTCATGCTGAAGTTCCACGCAGTTACAGAGGAGGCTACGTTGTTCCCTAGCCTCCTGATGACAGCCAGGTGGGGGAGGTACCAAAAGTCTCCAGGCTGCCCTTAGCCAGCTCATGGGACTAAAGGAATGGGGGAGACATCCAGGAGGCTGCTTCTGTCCAAGGTCTCACCCCTCCCTGTTCTCTAGGAATGTAATCCTCTGGCCCAACACTGTCTCAAGGCCAGGGTGTGCCTCCGCAATATGCCCAACCCACCATGTGGACTGTCCACGAAGGAACACACGAGGAAGGCTTGCCAAAAGCATACTTCTACTGGAGTTGCACACACAGACTAATATACTTTCCAGTCCTCACAGATAAGAACAGAGCTAATTATGTCCTGGCTCAATTTACCCCTCCTCCCATCAGGCTGCCCAGGGCTGGCTAGAGCCCAGCCTGAAAAAAATGAAGGGAATGACCCCAACACTGGGTTCCCCCACTTATTAACATTTCTTTCTGTTTTTCCAAACCATTCCCTTTCTATTTAGTATTTGGGTATGAGGGTTGCCCCGGGGAGCTCTGGGAAAGGAAACAGAGAAGAAACCAGATAAGTGAGAATTCAAAGAAAGGCTGAGGAAGATAGGACTCTCTAAGCTCCACTGGGTACTCCTACCCCAGAAGTGGAGTCCACTTCTGTGTGGCAGGTTCAGCCGTCGCTCTAAGTGGCAGGGAGGGCGTAAGGAAGAGCAGCCAGGTACCCTCCGAAGCACAGGTTGGACCACTCACCGAGGAAACCCCAGAATGGCTGGGAGGCTGGGAACCCAGTCTTGCAGGGTTTCAAACAAACACTAGTGAGAAAGAAAAAAGACGGGGGGAAAACTTGGTTGTTCCTCATCTCTACATATTAGAATCTACCCCAATAAGAGTCCTTTCTTCCAAAGCAGGAGACGACCCAAGTCCCCAGATTTCTGACAGCTGCCATCCCTACACCTCCCGTCTTTTCTGGAATCAAGCTCAGTGTGACGACGTCTCCCCTTCGTCCAACGTCAGCTGGGTTTGCCCTCAATCCAGTTTGAGTGCAAGCAAAGCCATCCTTTCCCGAGTATCAGACTAGGGCGGATTCCGCAGGCCCTGAGAGCCCCTAGACCCCCGACAGGAAGACGCGCGGGGTGAGTGGTGGGAGGGAAGGCCGGGGGAGGGGAGTGTGGGGAGGAACGGAAACGGCGGCCTTTGTTTATCGCGCAGGGACCCAGTTGATCCCATCTGGGGGTTCGCCAGCCGGGCACCCGCCCTTCTGCCCGGACTGAGGCCTCTGTCGCCCGCCACTGGTCCAGGCAGAGTTTGACGGCGCTCTGAAGCGCGGACCCCAACCTCCCCTCTCCCGCAACCGCCGCTTCTCCCCGCCCGGGCCCCGCACTCACAATGCACTCGCGGACCCTCTCGTGGAAGAGCTGTTCTCGCACCGATAGCACTTCATAGTCAGCTGCTTCCATACTCTGCTCAGCATGACTGGAGCAGAGGAGCCTCCGGGCCCGGGGAGGACGAGCGGGGAGGAAGCCGCCGCCGCCGCCGCCGCCGCCGAGCACCCGGACCCAGCCTAGGAGCCTTTCCTCGCAGCCTGCGACAGAAACTCGGAGCAGTCTGGGGCTCAGACACAGTCGTCCCCAAGCCCCGCCCTTAAAGGGGCAGGCACCACCCGCCTCGTTTTAAGTGCTCTGGCGTCCTTTTGCTCCCTCCCCTTTAAGTTAGAGCCGCCGTCAAGTTTCAACACAAACACCCGCCACTAGGCTCGCTATAGGGAAGCGCCCCGGAGGTTCCATCTTTTTAAGAGATTGAGTGACGACACAAGGGATGGGCGGGTTCCTTCCAGGGGGAGGAACTCATTGGCTCCTGGAGAGCTGCCGCTCCTCGCTGGGAGAGCGTTGATAGGCTCGCCCCGTGAAGGAAGGTGGGATCTTTTGGGCCTACCGCTGCTCATTCTAAAATTGAGCAACTGTCTTTCTCATCCCGAAAAATGACGGTTCCTGGATTTCAGTAGCAGCCGGGATTTTAGTTTGACCTTGGTTAAATGAACCATTTGGATTAGTCCAGCCAGGCAGGATGTGAGGGCACCCTAGGGGTTCTGAAAGGTACCGCTGCCCGCTAACCCATGGTAGCAGTAATTTCTGTGTGTTTGTGTTGGGGTGCTCCTCCCCACACCCTCACCCTGCCTTCCTGCCGCCAGGAGTTTTCATTCAATCATTTTTGTGGAAGGCCTAGTGTGTGCTAGATCAAATACTGAAAAATACTGGAGATCTGTAGAAATATTCTGAAACTTTGTGAAGAAGTGCCCACAAGGATCGTTGAAGAGTGGGGCTGAGTCAAACATTAGCTAACCCCTTACTATGTGCCATTCACCTTATAGTCTTTATCTCAGCCATGTTACCCAGGCTGATCTGGAACTCCTAGCCTCAAAGTGCTGGCCCTCCCAAAGTGCTGAGATCACAGGTGTGACCCACCCAGCCCATTATCTGATTTTTAACATGACAACAACCCTTCAGAGGAAGGTATTGTGATTTGGCTTTTTATTTTTTTTATTTTTATTTTTTTATTTTATTTTTTTTGAGACGGAGTTTCGCTCTCGTTACCCAGATTGGAGTGCAATGTTGCAATCTCGGCTCACTGCAACTTCTGCCTCCTGGGTTCAAGTGATTCTCCTGCCTCAGCCTCCCGAAGAGCTGGGATTACAGGCATTCATCACCATGCTCATCTAATTTTGTATTTTTAGTAGAGACAGGGTTTCACCATGTTGGTCAGGCTGGTCTTGAACTCCCGACCTCAGGTGATCCGCCCCTCTCGGCCTCCCAAAGTGCTGGGCTTATAGGCATGAGACACCGCGCCCGGCCATGATTTGACTTTTACTTGTTCATGTTCTAGAGACAGTTTTGTTACATTGCCCAAGCTGTAGCACAGTGGCTATTCACAGGGGCAACCATGGCACACTATAGACTCCATCACCTGAACTCGAGCGATCCTCCTGCCAGGGCCTCCAGGGTAGCTGGGACTACACTTGTGTGCTACCAATCCTGGCTTTGCACATGCCCAAGTTCAAACATTTAAGGAATGCAAATAACCTTCCTGTGGCCTTGGTACCTGTACTGTTTAGGAAGTCCCACTGTCATGGAATTGAACCTTCTCTCTAAATTGGAGGGGATTCTTGGGAAGAAGAAAAAAAACTCCCACTGATGCTTGAAAATAAAATTCAGTGGCCGGGCGTAGTGGCTCACGCCTGTAATCCAAGCACTTTGGAGGCCAAGGCAGGCAGATCACCTGAGGTCGAGAGTTCAAGACCAGCCTGACCAACATGGTGAAACCTCGTCTTAAAAAAAGAAAAAGAAAAAGAAAAGAAAATTAAGTTCACAAATACGTAAGAGGGGAGCAGTGTATAAACACATACATACATTATATACTCGTCTTTGGTGATAGGAAGATAATGAGAGGCCCTGAAGACTAGCCAGAACTAAAAGTGAACAGAACTCCCATGGGGAGAATGAGTAGAGACTCCCAAAGTGCTGGAATTACAGGCATGAGCCACTGCGCCAGGTGAACATAGCTAGCTGGGTCCTTGGCTGCACTGCAAGGAAGGAAAGAAGAACACAGGGAAGTGGTTTGGGCTGACTGAGTATGTTTTAGGAACAAACATGAATGGATCAAAGCTGTGACCTGGAGGAGCTTGCAGCTTGTTAGGAGCTTGCAGCATCAAGGCTGCCCTGATGCTAAACCCTTCTAAGATATTTATTTCAACTATGAGAAGCCATATGCTTCAGTAATTATTACTGAAACACATAGCAAGTCTTGTAACTCCTCAAAACCCATTGCACTTAAAAATTCACCTGCCTAAAATAAGCCTACAAGGCCCTCAGAGATTGCAAAATGGTGGCCTTTGGGCTGCATCAGACAGGCTGTTTGGTTTGGCTTAGTGTTTTTAACCATTTGAACCAAGATTTAAAAATCAGAAAATGACACATTAAAAGTTCACATTCCCACCTCTCTTATTTTTTTTTATTTTTATTTTTTGAGACAAAGTTACCCAGGCTGGTCTTAACCTCCTGGGCTCAAGCAATCCTCTGGCCTCAGCCTCTCAAAGTGCTGGGATTATAAGCATGAGCCACTGCGCCCAGCCCATATTCCCATCTCCTAAATAGAAGACATGGCAGAGTTGGGCAATAAGGACCTATGACTCTGTAGATGGGCCAGGATGTGTCCTAGGCTTCCACAACCCTCAATACTCAGCTGTACGCTGTACAAGTTTTTCCATTTACATTGTCAGCCTAGCTGTGTGCTTGAGTTTGTGGTCTGTGATCGAGTCCCTCTCTACTGCAACTTGGTATCACCTTCACCCTGGCCTTTTGTCAGTGCCTGGTGGACCCTGCCAAGTTCTTTCCCATCTCTGCATCCTGTCTCAAAAATAAATAACTTTTTTTTTAAATAAAAAAAGACAGGGTTTCACCATGTTGGCCAGGCTGGTCTTGAACTCCTAACCTCAGATGATCCACCAGCCTCGGCCTCCCAAAGTGCTGGGATTACAGGCATAAACCACCACGCCCAGCCATAAATAACTTTTTCTTTTTTGAGATGGAGTTTCGCTCTTGTTGCCCTGGCTGGAGTGCAGTGGCACAATCTTGGTTCACTGCAACCTCCACCTCCTAAGTTCAAGTGATTCTCCTGCCTCAGCCTCCTGAGTAGTTGGGATTACAGGCATGCGCCACCACACCTGGCTAATTTTGTATTTTTAGCAGAGACAGAGTTTCTCCATGTTGGTCAGGCTGGTCTTATCTCAAACTCCTGACCTCAGGCGATCTGCCCGCCTCAGCCTCCCAAAGTGCTGGAACTACAGGCGTGAGCCACCTTGCCCAGCCAATAAATAACTTAAAAAAAGAATTTAGAGGAGGTGGAAATCCCTTCAGGAAAGGACTGGAGAAAAGATTTTTCTTTATTTTTTGTGTGGTTGAGTCCTGGAAGTAGACATGATTTAGACGAAGGGAGATTTGTTTTTGTTTTTTTTTTGTTTGTTTCTTTTAAGTTATTAATTTATTTTTCTTTCTTTCTTTCTTTCTTTTTTTTTTTTTTTTTTTGAGACAATGTCTCACCCTTTGCCCAGGCTGAAGTGCAGTGGCATGATATTGGCTCACTGCAAACTCCGCCTCCCCGGGCTCAAGCAATTCTCCTGCCTCAGCCTCCCAATTAGATGGGATTATAGGCACTTGCCAACATGCCCGGCTAATTTTTGTATTTTTAGTAGAGACAGGATTTCACCATGTTGGTCAGGCTGGTCTTGAACTCCTAACCTTGGGACCCACCCACCTCGGCCTCCGAAAGTGCTGTGATTACAGGCATGAGTGACCGTTGCCCAGCCAAGTTTATTTTTGAGACAAGGTCTCACTCTGTCACCGAAGCTGGCTTGCAGTGGTGTGTCATGGCTCACTGAAGCCTCCAACTCCCAGGCTCAAGGGATTCTCCCATCTCACCCTCTTGAGCAGCTGGGATCACAGGTGGGCACTAGAATACTCAGTGGTTCTGCTATGTTGCCCAGGCTGGTCTTGAACTCCTGGGCTCAAGCAGTCTGCCCACCTTGGTCTCCCAAATTTCTGGGATTACACTCGTGAGCCAATGGGCCAGACCTCCTCTAAATTCTTTTTTTTTTTTTTGAGACGAAGTTTTGCTCTTGTGTAATGGCACAATCTCGGCTCACTGCAACCTCTGTCTCCCAGGTTCAAGCAATTCTCCTGCCTCAGCCTCCCAATAGCTGGGATTACAGGGCCTGCCACCACGCCTGGCTAATTTTTTGTGTTTTTAGTAGAGACAGGGTTTCATCATGTTGGCCAGAACTCCTGACCTGAAGTGATCCACCAGCCTCAGCCTCCCAAAGTGCTAAATTAAAGGCGTGACCCACCATGCCCAGCCCTGACCTCCTCTAAATTCTTCTTTTTTTTTTTTTAGTTTGAGACAGAGTCTCCCTCTGTCGCCCAGGCTGGAGTGTAATGGCGCGATCTTGGCTCACTGCAACCTGTGCCTCCCAGGTTAAAGGAATTCTCCGACCTCAGCCTCCCGAGTAGCTCAGATTATAAGCGTGTGCCACCATGCCCGGCTAATTTTTGTACTTTTAGTAGAGACTGGGTTTCACCACGTTAGTCGGGCGTGGTGACGCGCGCCTGTAATCCCAGCTACTTAGGAGGCTGAGGCAGGAGAATCGCTTGAACCCAGGAGGGAGGTTACAGTGAGCCTAGATCGAGCCATTGCACTCCACCCTGGATGACAAGAGCAAAATTCCGTCTCAAAAAAAAAAAAAAAATTGGCCATTTATGCATTGTTTCATGATATTTGTTATCTTGAGCTGTTATTTAAATATTTATATTGTTTAACTTTACCTTCATTTATGTCTTTTCTCTTTTCCTCCTTTCCTTTCCTCTGTAAAGGTTAGAAACACATATTTGGCTTCTAATTTACGCCCTTTTTTTCTCCCTCAATACTTAACCCAGTGTAGTTCTCATAATAAACTCTTAAACAGGGCTGCGTGCGGTGGCTCTGTAATCGCAGCACTTTGGGAGGCCGAGGTGGGTGGATCACCTGAGGTCAGGAGTTGGAGACCAGCCCGACCAACATGGTAAAACCCTGTCTCTACAAAAAAATAGAGCAAATTAGCTGGGTGTGGTGGCGGGCACCTGTAATCCCAGCTACTCAGGAGACTGAGGCAGGAGAATCGCTTGAACCCAGGAGGTGGAGGTTGCAGCGAGCCAAGATCACACCATTGCACTCCAGCCTGGGCAACAGAGCAAGAGTCCATATCAAATAAACAAACAAACACTTAAACAATGTTTGTGAGGCCAAGGGCAGTGACTCCTGCCTGTAATTCCAACATTTTGGGTGGCAGCAAGCTACGTTTGAGGCCAGGAGTTAAAAAGCAGCCTGGGTAACACATGACCCTATCTCTAAAATAAATTTATAAAATTAGCCAGGTGTGGTAATGTGCCCCTGTAGTCCTAGCTACTCAGGAGGCTGAAGCAGGAGAATCACTTGAGCCCGGGAGATCGAGGCTGCAGTGAGCTATCATGGCACCACTGCATTCTAGCCTGGGCAACACAGTTTTTATAGAAAGAAAGAAGAAAGAGGCGGGGTGTGGTGGCTTATGCCTGTAATCCTGGCACTTTGGGAGGCCGAGGTGAGTGCATCATCTGAGGTCAGGAGTTCAAAACCAGCCTGGCCATCATGGTGAAACCATATCTTAAAAAAAAAAAAAAAAAAAGAAAGAAGAAAGAAAGAGAGAGAGAGAAAGGAAGGAAGGAAAGAAAAAAAGAGAGGCCAGGCGCAGTGGCTAACACTTGTAACTACAGCACTTTGGGAAGTCAAGGTGGGCGGATCACGAGGTCAGGAGTTTGAGACCAGCCTGGTCAACACAGTGAAACCCTGTCTCTACTAAAAATACAAAAATTAGCTGGGTATAGTGGCAGGCACCTGTAATCCCAGGTACTCTGGAGGCTGAGACAAGAGAATTGCTTGAACCTGGGAGGCAGAGGTTGCAGTGAGCTGAGATCGCGCCACTACACTCTAGTGTGGGCAACAGAGCTAGACTCTGTCTCAAAAAAAAAAAAAAAAAGAAGTAAATAAAAAAGCTTCCTGCCTACTCTAAGACTACTTTCAGGGTGATTTTGTTTCCAGGACTTTCTGGGTCTTTGGAAAGAGCTTTTTTTAGCTAACTTTTTTCCCCCCTCTGTCACCTAAGCTGGAGTGTAGTGGCATGATCTCAGCTCACTGAAACCTCCACCTCCCTGGTCCTGGTTCAAACAATTCTCCTGTCTCAGCCTCCCAAGTAGCTGGGACTATAAGCATGCACCACCATGCCCAGCTTATTTTTGTGTTTGTAGTAGAGATGAGGTTTCACTGTTAAGGACAAGAAAACCCCTTCCACGCAGGCTGACCCCTTCCGCCTTCCAATTGCTCTGCAGCTGCATTCCTGAACCCCTACCTAGGTGCCACATCAAGGCTGCCAGATGTGCTACCATTGAGCAAAGCCTGATTACAGCCATGTGGGCAGCATGGGCAGCTTGAAGGAGGACAGGGAAAACATATGTTGGTTATCTATACTTGTAAATTTCTGTAAAAAAAACTCCTAGTTTCTCTGTTTTTTAAAAAAGACTGCTGCCACAAAAATCACAGGATAATGTATTGTAGGTCAGTTACAAGTTAACAAACTATCTCTGTGCCTGTTATCAGCAGATAAATTACCTCAGTCCTAAAACCCCCTTATGCTTCTCTCACCCTATATAAATCCCTCGTTTTGTAAGCTCCTCTAATTGTTATGGGGCAGCCCAGCAGGTTAATAAAACTTGCTTGCCTGACATTGGGTCTATTCTCCTTTCTCTCTGCTACCCTTACATTCACCATGTTGGCCAGGCTGGTGTCAAACTCCTGACCTCATGATCCAGCTGCCTTGGCCTCCCAAAGTGCTGGGATTACAGGCGTGAGCCACCATGCTTGGCCTCTTTTCTAGGCTAAACATCCTCAGTTCTCTGAGATACTCTGCCTAGTACTCCTTATCACTTCCCTCACCCCTTAGAGAAAACTCCATTGTCTATGTTCCTCTTGAAGCGAGGTGCCCAAACTGGATAAGAGATTACACAGGACCAGTGTTGTAGCTCACACTTGTAATCCTATCACTTTGGGAGGCCGAGGCAGGTAGATCATGAGGTGAGGAGTTCAAGACCACCCTGACAATATGGTGAAACACCATCTCTATTAAAAATACAAAAATTAGCTGGGCATAGTGGTGGGCACCTGTAATCCCAGCTACTCAGGAGGCTGAGGCAGGAGAATTGCTTGAACCCAGGAGGCAGAGGTTGCAGTGAGCCGAGATCGCATCATTGCACTCTAACCTGGGTGACACAGTGAGACTCCATCTCAAAATAAAAACAAAAACAAAGAAAGAAGGGAAAGGGGAAGGAGGAAGAGGAGAGGAGAGAAGGGAGAAGGGAGGAGGGGGGAGGGGAAAGGGGAGGGGAAAGGAGGGAATGGGAGAGATTACACCAGCTAGCCGGGGGTGGTGGCTCACGCCTGTAATCCCAGCACTTTGGGAGGCTGAGGCAGGCTGATCACAAAGTCAGGAGATGGAGACCTTCCTGGCTAAAACAGTGAAACCTCGTCTCCACTAAAAATACAAAAAAATAACTGGGCATGGTGGCATGTGCCTGCAGTTCCAGCTGTTCAGGAGGCTGAGGCAGGAAAATCGCATGAACCCAGGAGGGAGAGGTAACAGTGAGCTGAGATTGTGCCACTGCACTCAAGCCTGGGAGACAGAGTCTGTCTTTCAAAAAAAAAAAAAAAAAAAAAAAAGATTATACAGGCCAGGTGTGGTGGCTCACACCCATAATCTCAGGACTTTGGGAGGCCAAGGTGGGTGGATAGCCTGAGCTCAGGAGTTGGAGATCAGCCTGGGCAACATGGCAAAACCTTGTCTCTACAAAAAATATAAGAATTAGCTAGATATTGTGGCATGCCTGTAGTCCCAGCTACTTGGGAGGCTGAGGTGGGAGGATCGATCAAACCAGGAGGTGGAGGCTGCAGTGAGCTGAGATTGTGCCACTGCACTCCAGCCTGGGCAACAGTGCAAGACTCTGTCTCAAAAAAAAAAAAAAAAAAAAAAAACAACAATAAAAAAATCAGCAACAACAACAAAGATATTACACAGGGTGACCAGTGAAGAGGATGGTGAGATTACTCACCTGTCTAGCTTTGAGCACTGTTATATAGAAGGAATATCTAGGATGATATCAGCCTATTCTGGCAGCTGGGTCACACCCCAGCTTGTGGCACACATGATTTGGTCATAGTGAGGCAGCAGAAGTTTCTACATGCCAGTATCATGAGATGCTAGAGCCGGAGAGAGGCTGAGGGATCTTCTCTCTCTCTCTCTCTCTTTTTTTGGTTTTTGTTTTTGTTTTGAGAGATCTTCTTGATGAAGAAGCTTTATTATTTTATTTTATTATTTTATTATTAATTTTTGAAATGGAGTCTCACTTCACACACAGGCTGGAGGGCAGTGGCACAATCTCAGCTCACTGCAGCCTCCACCTCCTGGGTTCAAGTGATTCTTCTGTGTCAGTCTCCCAAGTAGTTGGGACTACAGGCATGCCCCATTACATCAGGCTAATTTTTGTATTTTTAGTAGAAACAGGGTTTCACCATGTTGGCCAGGCTGGTCTTGAACTCCTGACCTCAAGTGATCCTCCCGTATCAGCCTCCCAAAGCGCTGGGATTATAGGTGTGAACCACTTAGATGAAGAATCTTTAGAACAGAGAAGAAACACCCAAATGCCCATCGATGGTAGACTGGACAGGGAAAATGTGGTACATATACACCATGGAATACTATGCAGCCATAAATAACGATGAGTTCATGTCCTTTGTAGGGACATGGATGAACTGGAAACCATCATTCTCAGCAAACTGACACAAGAACAGAAAATCTAACACCACATGTTCTCACTCATAGGTGGGTGTTGAACGATGAGAACACATGGACACAGGGAGGGGAGCATCACACACTGGGGTCTGTAGGGGGGAAATAGAGGAGGGACAGCGGGGGGTGGGGAGTTGGGGAGAGATAGCATGGGGAGAAATGCCAGATATAGGTGATGGGGAGGAAGGCAGCAAATCACACTGCCATGTGTGTACCTATGCAACAATCTTGCATATTCTTCACATGTACCCCAAAACCTAAAATGCAATTAAAAAAAAAAAGAACAGAGGAGAAACCTTCCTATGCACCTTGATTTGATGTCTCTATCTACCTTTCACTCTCTGTCACTCTCTGCCTGAGGCCTCTTAAGCTTTGGGCCTGGGCTTAGTCTAAAAGTGGGGAGGAAGTAGACGGATACTCATCTCTAGCTTTCAGAGTTAAACATGTTTTTTGTTTTCTCTCTCTCTTTCTTTTTTTTTTTTTTTTTGAGACAGGGTCTTGGTCTGGCACCTAGGCTGGAGTGCAGTGAAGCAATCTCAGCTCACTGTAGCCTTGACCTCCCAGGCTCAAGTGATCCTCCCACCTCATCTCCCAGGCAGCTGGGACCAAAGGCATGTACCACCACACCAGGCTAATTTTAAAATTATTTTTAGAGACAGGATTTCACTATGTTGCTCAGGCTGGTCTCAAACTCCTATCCTCAAGTGATCTTCCTTCCTTGGCCTCTCAAAGTGGTGGTACTATAGGTCTGAGCCATTGTGCCTGGCTCATTTGACTAGTCTTAAAAAACAAACAAACAGACAAACAAAAACTGTGGAGCATTTATCTAATGGACTTTTTTTTAAATCATAGAGGCTGGGCACAGTGTCTCATGCCTGTAATCTCAGCACTTTGAGAGACCGAAGCAGGAGGATTGCTTAAGCTCATAGTTTTGATACCAGCCTGGACAACATAGTGAGACTCCATCTCTACAAAAAATTTAAAAATTAGCTGGGGGTGATGGTGAGTGCCTGTAGTCCCAGCTACGCGAGAGGCTGAGCTGGGAGGATCACTTGATCCCAGGAGGTCAAGGCTGCAGTGAGCTGAGATCAAACCACTACACTTTAGTCTGGACACAAGAGCTAGACCCTGTCTCCCCACCCCCCCCCAAAAAAAAGAAAGAAATCTGGTAGAGAAGAAATATCTGAATTAATCACACAAATATATATTTACAAAATATGATAAATGTGAGAGAAGTAGAGATTCTATGAAAATATATAGTAGAAAATATGGCTTATTCTAACCTAGTCTCCAAGTCCTTGAAGAAATATCATTTGGGCTTTTTTCATTGAAGGGAGAGTATGAGTTAACTGGACAAAAGTGTTGGGGGCTCTTACAGCTATAGAAGGTACCACAGACAGAGAAAAGAATATGGTTTGAAGGCTCAGGTATGAATGAGGTGATGAGCTTGATTCTGTCTATTTGGGCAGGATAACATACAGCAGGCTGTCAGTTGGGAGTGGGTGGAGTAGAGCATTTGGGTAGTTGTTTTGGCTTATGAACCAGATAGCAGAGAGGTGGAAGTTAGCTTAGCAACACAATGACATCAGTGTCTACTTGATGATGCACACATTGTCAGGTGGTTATTGACTTTGTATCAATAATTAATTAATTTTTTTTGAGATGGAGACTTGCTCTGTTGCCCAGGCTGGAGTTCGGTATTTTTAGAAGAAACGGGGTTTCACCATGTTGGCCAGGCTGGTCTTGAACTCCTGACCTTGTGATCTGCCTACCTCAGCCTCCCAAAGTGCTGAGATTACAGGCATGAGCCACCACACCCGGCCTCAGTATTGAGTTTAGATTAATGCAACAACATGCTCCTCCCTTACTACTGTTGATTCCAAGGTGATTTATTTTTATTTATTTATTTTTTTGAGATGGAGTCTCCCTCTGTTGTCAGGCTGGAGTGTAGCGATGCAATCTCGGCTCACTGCAACTTCCACCTCCCAGGTTCAAGCCATTCTCCTGCCTCAGCCTCCTGAGTAGCTGGGATTACAGGTGCCTCCCATCATGCCCAGCTTATTTTTGTATTGTAGTAGAGACGAAGTTTCACCATGTTGGCCAGGCTGGTCTCGAACTTCTGACCTCAAGTAATCCATCCTCCTTGGCCTCCCAAAGTGCTGGGATTACAGCCATGAGCCACCACCCCTGGCCCAAGGCCATATTTTTTTGTTTTGTTTTGTTTTATATTGTTTTGTTGTTTTGTTTTGTTTTTGAGATAGTCTTGCTCCGTCACCTAGGCTGGAGTGCAATGGCATGATCTTGGCTCACTGCAACCTCTGCCTCCCAGGTTCAAGCGATTGTCCCTGCCTCAGCCTCTTGAACAGCTGAGATTATAGGCACCTGCCACTATGCCTGGCTAATTTTTTTGTGTTTTTAGTAGATACGGAGTTTCGCTGGCCAGGCTGGTCTTGAACTCCTGACCTCAGGTGATCCACCCACTTCGGCCTCCCAAAGTGCAGGGATTACAGGCGTGAGTCACTTTTTTTTATACGCATGTTTTTATACAAATCCTACCTCGGGGAAGCACCCTAGAGGAAGGGGCTGAGGTCAAGAAACTCCTCCGGTGTGGTGTTTTGTGTAGCCTCCTGATTCACACTGGCCTAGCATGAGGCCCAGCTGCCTCCAGTCATGGACAGAAGAAAAAGTGACAAATGTGTAAATGCTAGGGATGGCAGGTCAGTCACTTCCGGTTTGTTAGTCATCTTCTCAGCGCAGGTCCAAGCTGACAACAAGGGCAAGAGTTCACAAATCTGAGCTTGGCTCTCCTGCATGGAGAACTCCTTGTCAGTGGTGCCATCTGCAGGGCATTAAGGAATTTGCCAGAAGTTTGATGGGATTGGGAGGAGAAAATGGCATCTCCAGACAAAATGCTCTTCCCACTTCCCTAGCTCAAGCCTCTTAGTCTAAGCACATCCCTAAATCCCAGCCTGGGTCCTCGGTAGGGCTGAAAGAACCATGTCCTTCTGATCTTGCAAGCAAGCAATATTTAAGTCTTCTAGTCTTACAAGGCAGGACACAGGCTGTGGTATCGCTCCTCTCCTTTTCTGCCAATTAAATCTGTCATCTTAAAATGAGGCACTGCATTCTTCCCATTTTAACAGTGAACTCAAGGAGGGGATGAACACTAGGTTGTGAAGGCATTTACGCATTCTGGTGTTAAAAAAAAAAAAAGAAGATATTTATGTAGTTAAGATTAGTTATCATTATTATTATCATCATCCTTTTCATCTCTAAGTAAACCTCCTTGGGCTTTTAAAAATTCATATTTACTGGCCAGGTTTGGTGGCTCATGCCTGTAATCCCAGCACTCTGGGAGGCAGAGGCAGGCAGATCACCTGAGGTCAGGAGTTCAAGACCAGCCTGGCCAACGTGATGAAACCCTATCTCTACTAAAAATACAAACAAACAAACAAAAAAAGAATTAGCTGGGCATAGTGCTGGGTGCCTGTAACCCCAGCTACTCTGGATGCTGAGGCAGGAGAATCACTTGAACCCAGGAGTTGGAGGTTGCAGTGAGTCGAGATTGTGTCACTGCACTCCAGCCTGGGCAACAGTGAGACTCTGTCTCCAAAAAAAGAAATAAAGAAATAAACTTGGCCAGGCACGGTGGCTCATGCCTGTAATCCTAGCACTTTGGGAGGCCAAGGTGGGTGTATCACCTGAGGTCGAGAGTTCAAGACCAGCCTGACCAATATGGAGAAACACCGCCTCTACTAAAAATACAAAATTAGCTGGGCGTGGTGGTGCCCACCTGTAATCCCAGCTACTCGGGAGGCTGAGGCAGAAGAATCATTTGAACCTGTCCAGCCTGGGCAGCAAGAGCCAAACTCCACCTAAAAAAATAAAAACAAAAAAACATGAATATTTATTTTCTGAATTAATGGCTTATTCTTCTGTAGTGGCTCTGGAGTATGGCTTAGCCGATATGTCAAGACCTGGTATGCACTGCCTCTCATCTCCCAAGCTTGGATGCACATCTCCAAGTTTATAGATTGTTCCAGACTTCAAAGCCCTAATTGCTACCCCCTCTGAGACAGGCAGAAAGGAAGTCTATAGTATAAAAGGAAAAATAGTCCCACAAAGTTAAGAGGTCCTGATTAGTGACAGAACTAAGATAACCAAGTATCTCTGTTCCCTAGGCCTCTCCCCTGAGACCTGATAAAGAAGCCTGGGCCTTGAAAGAAAGTGAGTGTTACAGAACCTTAGGGCTTAAAGTTTACATTGAGTAGAGCAATAAAGAATCTGGCTTAAGAGAGAAGTTACCATTGTTTATTTCTGTTTCCCTAGAAGCGTTCTATGGGCATTACCAGGCGCTGTGCTTGCTGCTGGGCAAATGTATAGATAAGACGACTCCAGTGCCTCCTTAAAGGAAGGCTTGATGCCATGTCCTGTTTGCCTGAGCATTTCATTCTAGCCACCTCCTTCATCATGGCCCACTCATAATATTTCACTCAAAGCCTTAACTTATAATTGTTAGTATTCATCTTGGCCTGGTGTGGTGGTTCACACTTGTAATCCCAGCAGTTTGGGAGGCAAAGGAGGGAAGATTTTTGTATTTTTAGTAGACATGTGGTTTCACCTAGTTGGCTTGACTGGTCTTGAACTCCTGACCTCAGGTGATCTGCCCACCTTGGGCTCCCAAAGTGATAGGATTGCAGGTATGAGGTGCTGTGCCCGGCCCTCTCAGTTCTTTAAAGGTGTCTGCTTTCCCTTGGATCATGTGATGGCTACATATGTGTTGCTATGCTAGGCCTGCAGGCCTCCGACCAAAACTCTTTCTCTAAAATGCTCATGCCAATTCAGATTCTCTTAGGAGCTGAGAGCTACAGTCATCCCTTAGTGTCCTTGGGGGATACTAAAATCCATGAATGCTCAAATTCCTTATATAGAGAGCTCTAATGTTTGCATGCAACCTATACACATTTTCCTGTATACTTTAAGTCATTTCTAATTACTTGTAATACCTAATACAATGTGAATGCTATGTAAATAATTGTTATACTGTATTGTTTAGAGAATAAAGGGAAAAGTACATGTGCAGTTCAGACACAACTATCCATTTTTCCAAATATATATTTTGAGATAGGGTCTCTCTCTGGCACCCAGGCAGGAATGAGGAATGCAGCAGCATGATCATGCTGGCTAATTATTATTATTTTTTTGTAGTGACAGGGTCTCCCTAGGTTGCCTAGGCTGGTCTCAAACTCCTAGGCTCAAGTGATCCTCCTGCCTTGGTCAAAGCGCTGATGTTACAGGCATGAACCACCATGGCCAGTTGCTTCCAAATATTTTCAATCCACAGTTAGTCAAATCTAGATATGGAACCCACAGACAGGGAGGGCCAACTACATTTTGGGAATTTATAGGATTTATGAGCAAAACAAACAACTGGGAAAATTGTAGTCTTCCTTTTTTTAAAAAAATCATATATTCTTTCAGTCTTAAACCAAGAAGACATCAAGGTCTTCAGCAGCCATAATTGTTCCTGTGTTTTCCAGATTTGAAATCTACATTTTCTCCTAGGTTAAATCCTCTATTTACATTCTCTGTGCCTACAAATCTGTTATATGTATCAAAAATACTTGAAAAATATAAACCATGCCAAATGCTATAAACTTCTACCCGTTTACAAATGTTCCCACGTTATCCTCATGTACTGCAGACCTCTGCCACCAATACATAGGCTTCTTGTTTGGTCTGCTCTCATAGCATGACTTTTATTGACCACCGTGAATTCTGGTCCTACTTTTTCCTGTCACAGTAGGGCTGCAAACACCCCACCTCACCATCCTCAAATACTCTTACAGCCCTGTTTTCCCAGGACACGGTTCTAGACAGGGTCTGTCAACAAGGCTAGAGTGCAGTGTTGCAATCACAGCTCACTGTAGCCTCAACCTCCTCAGCGTCTCAAGTAGCTGAGATTATAGGCGCTTACTACCAAGCCCAAATTTTTGTACTTTTTTGTAGACAGGGTTTCATCATGTTGCCCAGGCTGGTCTGGAACGCCTGGGCTCAACTACCTGCCTCAGCTCAATTACCTGCCTTGACCTTGTGCTAGGATTACAGGCGTGAGCCATCGTGTCAAGCCAAGGATCACTCTTATATTTCCTAATTACATTAGCAAGGTTAGCCAGCCACTTTTAACAGCAATTTACATGATATTCAAAATTACTTATACTTTCTATACATAACCCATTAGCAACTACCCAGTCATACTTTTAAAAGCTAAATGAGCTCGATTAGCAGAATGACTTTCATGTTTCCCCACCCCCTAAGCAAGGTTCGAGGTGGTAAACTCGTCTGACAATCTAGGGCTCCTTTTTCCCTATAGTGGTGCCTGCACAGAAGTAGGACCCTTGACATTACCAACATATTGCAGACTCTATACTCCAAGTGTAGATGAATCCCCAAAACTAAGGCACTTTTAGAAAAAACACAGGAGACAAAGCTTTTGATGTTAATGACTTTACTTTGAGACATGATGGAAAAATTACAGGTACACATGGAAAAGACATGATCACTGAGTGAAAACAATCTAACCAGAAAGCTTTAATGCCTGTCAGCTAAGTTGAAGCTGAAATTCTGGGAGCATGACATGCTGCAGGGCCAAAAGGAATGGATAATTAGTATTCCTCTCCTTCTTCTTCACCCTCTCCTTCAACAGAATCCACACCAACCTCTTCATAATCCTTCTCAAGGGCAGCCATATCCTCACGGGCCTCTGAAAACTCTCCTTCCTCCATCCCCTCACCCACATACCAGTGAACAAAGGCACGCTTGGCATACATCAGGTCAAACTTGTGGTCCAGGCGAGCCCAGGCCTCAGCAATGGCTGTGGTGTTGCTCAGCATGCACACAGCTCTCTGCACCTTGGCCAGGTCTCCACCAGGCACCACAGTGGGAGGCTGGTAGTTGATGCCAACCTTGAAACCAGTGGGACACCAATCCACAAACTGGATGCTGCGCTTGGTCTTGATGGTGGCGATGGCAGCATTGACATCTTTGGGAACCACGTCACCACGGTACAACAGGCAGCAAGCCATGTATTTACCATGGCGAGGGTCACATTTCACCATCTGGTTGGCCGGCTCAAAGCAAGCATTGGTGATCTCTGCTACAGAAAGCTGTTCATGGTAGGCTTTCTCAGCAGAGATGACAGGGGCATATGTGGCCAGAGGGAAGTGGATGCGGGGATAGGGCACCAGGTTGGTCTGGAATTCTGTCAGGTCAACATTCAGGGCTCCATCAAATCTCAGGGAAGCAGTGATGGAGGACACGATCTGGCTAATAAGGCGGTTAAGATTAGTGTAGGTTGGGCGCTCGATATCGAGGTTTCTACGACAGATGTCATAGATGGCCTCATTGTCGACCATGAAGGCACAATCAGAGTGCTCCAGGGTGGTGTGGGTGGTGAGGATGGAGTTGTAGGGCTCAACTACAGCTGTGGAAACCTGGGGCGCCGGGTAGATGGAGAACTCCAGCTTGGACTTCTTGCCATAATCAACTGAGAGCCGTTCCATGAGCAGGGAGGTGAACCCAGAACCAGTTCCCCCACCAAAGCTGTGGAAAACCAAGAAGCCCTGGAGACCGGTGCACTGGTCAGCCTGCAAAATAAAGTTTTCATTTTAGTGTTGCAAGACATTTGGTGAAACCTGCAGAGGACTTCTATAAATCCATGGCTACACCAATTGCAATTTTAAAACTCTTCTGGGCCAGGCGCAGTGGCTCATGCCTGTAATCACAACACTTTGAGAGTCCAAGGTGGGAGGACCATTAAAGCCCAGGGGTTCAAGACTGATGACCATGCCACGGCACTCCAGCCTGGATGACAGAGCAGACCCTGTCTCAAAAAAAGCTGCTAAGTGGGCCGGGCGTGGTGGCTCAAGCCTGTAATCCCAGCACTTTGGGAGGCCGAGGCAGGTGGATCACAAGGTCAAGAGATCGAGACCATCCTGGTCAACATGGTGAAACCCCGTCTCTACTAAAAATACAAAAAATTAGCTGGGCATGGTGGCGCATGCCTGTAATCCCAGCTACTCAGGAGGCTGAGTGAGGCAGGAGAATTGCCTGAACCCAGGAGGAGGAGGTTGCGGTGAGCCGAGATCGCGCCATTGCACTCCAGCCTGGGTAACATGAGCGAAACTCCGTCTCAAAAAAAAAAAAAAAAAAAAGCTGCTAAGTGATTCACAGCAACTATTCAGTCAAGTCCTTGAGGGGAAAGCCTCTGCTAAAAAGACTATTTTAAGATGAACTATTTCCTCGGGCAGAAGAATCACAAGGTCTGGACTTGCATATAGGCCTCAAGCTTTGGTAACTGTGAGAGCAGCTTCTGGTTCCCTTGCTGTGGCCACAGAACAGGGCAGCTTGTTATCGGCTGGAAAGCTCCCAAGGGACAGGCCCAGGACCACCAGCCCAGTCCAGGGGATGCTTTATAAAGAGCTGGCAGCTGCTCTCTGAGGTGGAACAACAGAATAGCCAATTTCTAACATGCTGGTACTGGAATCAGGGCTGGGTCTGGATCCAGCTGTACCAGTTCCTTACTGTATGATCACATTCATTTCTCAGTTCTCCCATTGATTAAATAAGAATAGTAGTTAGCACTTGGCACAGTTTAAGTACCCAGTATATGATACTAGGCACCAAGAAGCCTATTCATTTTGGGTCAAGTGACACAATCACAATTCCATGAGACCTCATATTTGGCAATTTCTTCCACCTAACTGGGCTATTTTGGCTAGCAAACTGCTACTTTATGAAGGGATAAGTTTGACCTTTCAAATAAAGTATTCTGTAGTCAACTCTTGCTTCTCCAAGTTATGGGCCTCGGATTTGTGAACATTCCCTACTCAGCTCCCTTATAGCATGGGGGTCCATAAACTACATGAGATCAATGCACAGGGCAGACCCTAGCCTACCAATTACACCTGTTACACCTCCTGTAAACACAGTAAGGCCAAGGACAAATGCAATTGTCTTGGTAGGCAATGAACTTCACTCCAGAATCCTACATAGCTACTAGGTTTATTAATTTGTCCCTAAAGGCAGGTCCTGATTTCCAAGTCAGTGCTTATAACTACAGCTTAGTTTCTAAGCATAGGAAACATCAGTCCAGTTTTGTGTGAAGACTACATAAACATCTGAGGAAAGTATGAAGCCATGAATGATGAGGCCTTTCTTTTTTAGAATGGACGAGTTGTGGCTGGGTTTTTAGTAAAATGTGATTTTCTTGACAAGTTACTCTGCCCAGGCTTGATCTCTGGTTAATTACTTACAAGCTGCCCACATGCCTAAGGAGCAAAAGAGTCGATTGCCAAGCTCTTAATTAACATGATCCAAACAGCACACTTCAGAAGGAAGCTCCTAACTCCACTTTCAGCTGTGCTGGAAGTTCCCAGTGTTGGCTGTTTCTTGTCAGCGTGACACTGGCTTTCTTGTTCTCTAAACATTATTAACATGAAGGAACCAGCCCAGATTTTTTAAAATGACTGATCAATTCATTATAAGTAGGAATTAGCCACCTACTCAGTAGCTTAAAGCAAAACAGGCTAAAGAGCACTCACTCCCTACCCCATAGTTGTCCCATAAACCTAGGACCATCTGGTTAGAAATCCAATTAGTTTAGCAAGGAGTTGCATTTTAGCTGCAAAGAATGATTCTTGTAGTTTGGTCTCAGAACTGCAAAAGAAACTCTCGCCCCATTTTAAAGTACTATAGTTACCAGCTTGCGAATTCGGTCCAACACAAGGTCAATGATCTCCTTGCCAATGGTGTAGTGCCCTCGGGCATAGTTATTGGCAGCATCTTCCTTGCCTGTGATAAGCTGCTCCGGGTGGAAGAGCTGGCGGTAGGTGCCAGTGCGAACTTCATCTGGAGAAGGAGGGAGAGAAAGACAGAGGGACTGGGTGAGTGAGTGACCAGCAGAGCCCCCAGGACAGACCTCCTGTCCCAGCACCCTGGGATCTCACTTGGGTTACTGAGGCCAACTCACCAATGACCGTGGGTTCCAGGTCTACAAACACTGCCCGGGGCACGTGCTTGCCAGCGCCCGTCTCACTGAAGAAGGTGTTGAAGGAGTCATCTCCTCCCCCAATGGTCTTGTCACTGGGCATCTGACCATCGGGCTGGATGCCATGTTCCAGGCAATAGAGCTCCCAGCAGGCATTGCCGATCTGGACACCAGCCTGGCCAACGTGGATGGAGATGCACTCACGCTATGGGAAGGAAAAAAAGATATCACAAATTAATCTTTTGGTGACTGTCAAGTGAAACAATATACTCATGCAATCTTTATTTTTAGAGATAAGGTCTGTCGCTCAGGTTTGAGTGCAGTAGTGCTGTCCAGGTTCACTGCAGCCTCAATCTCCTGAGCTCAAGTCATCCCCCAACTCCAGCCTCCAGGGCACCTGGAACCATAGGCACAGGCCACCACGCCTGGCTAATTTTTTCTTTTTTGGTGGAGATGAGGTCTGGTTGTGTTACCCAGGCTATCACATAATCTTAAAAAAAAAAAAAATTCCTTTTTTAAAGCGACATAAGATGTATTACTCTTTTGAGAACGGCTACATTATAGGGTCTACATCGCTTTTAATGCATGTTACCTTCCCATTCTAAACCGGGAAGGCGTTCTTCCAGATCATGACAGCTTAGTCACAGCTTCCTCCTTTGGAGGACCAAGACAGGAAGGTGGGCATCCATCCAGCGCTCCGGCCCCAGAATCCTGCTTTAGACTGGGTGGCCACATTTCCGGGCAGGTCCTAGCACAGGAAGCACGTGGCCGGACCAGCGCAGAAGAAATGTCTGTCCGCAGGGACAAGGGGTGGGGCTATGCGGCACAGGATGAATGAGCAATTCAGGGCGCGCGCTCCCGCGCCCCCCGGCGGCGCTGCAGAGGCACGAAATGGCCACGTCTGCAAAGGCGCTGCCCAGGCTGCCCATCCTCCCTTGCCCGCCGGCATCGAGCTCAGCCTAACACCACCACAGCAGTCTGAGCGCAGGAGGGGATTATCGGCAGCCCAGATCTGGGCCAAGATCCGATTTCCGTTCCCTCAAAATCCCTCACTGGCACCACCTGCTCCCCTGAATTCCTAACGCAGCAGGAAGAGACAGGTGGCCTCTAAATGCTGTTGTGAACTAACTGTCCTAATACACTGGTATAGAGCGGTACACTTCCTCACATTCCTCTGACTGCCTTTTTTTTTTTTTTTTTGAGATGGAGTCTGGCTCTGTCGCCCAGGCTGGATTGCAGTGGCACGATCTCTGCTCACTGCAACTTCCACCTCCCAGGTTCAAGCGATTCGCCTGCCTCAGCCTACCGAGTAGCTGGGACTACAGGCGTGCACCACCAAGCCCAGCCAATTTTTGCATTTTTAGTGGAGACAGGCCTTCACCATGTTGGCCAGGCTGATCTCAAACTCCTGACCTCAGGTGGATCCACCGCGCCCGGCCACTCTTACTGCTTCCATTTAAAAAAAAAAAAAAAAAAAGAACTCTTCAGGTCAACAGGAGACACGCCCTGAAGCCCTAGGGGCGCCGCGACCAGCGCGCATGCGCAGATCGCAGTGGCGGTTTCCCGCCCAGGAGCGGCGGGAAGGTAACGGTCGCGCGTGCGCGCTTTTGTCTCCAGCGCCTTCCCACCCCCGCTTTTCACGATCAAGAGGAAGTGAGGGCTAGAAGAGTCCGCGCGCGCGTCCACCGAAGGCGGGGGAAGGGTATGCGCTGGAAAGGACTGCTGGGACTCGAGGTGCCGCGCCCAAGACAGAGTTACGAGCTAAAAGAGAGCTCCGGTTAAGGCGGAGGGCTGAGCCCTCCCATCCCTCCAGAGTCCGAGAAGAAATCCTGGCGCCCCCTCAACCTTTCAGGGCCCCCGCCATCTACAAAGACCGAGGTCTCACGACTCCGGATCTGGCCTCGTCTCGCGTTCCGCCCTCCAAACGGATGGCTCTGGGGCCAGCCGTCCCCGGCCGTATACAGGCCCCCCGCACCCCACCGACTCGCTTATCCCTGCTGCCCTGAAAGCGGCCGGGAGCCGCGCGGCCCACTCACCATAGTGGCTAGGGATTAGGAGGCGAAGGCGACAGGAGCAGACACCGGGTCCCGGTTACCGTCCCCGACAAGCTAAGAGTCGAGGTAAGTAACGCACTGGGGCGGGGCGGGCGCTGGAGCCTCTTAAGTAGTGGCTGCAGAGGGGCGGGCGGGCACAGGCGGTGCCGCGGCCGGGAGCCCCTCCTCCGGCCCGGCGCGCCCACTCGGCGCCCGGCCTGGCCGCCGCAGAGGCGGGCTCCAGTCCCGAGCCCCCTCCCCTCGCGTGGCCGCGGGGCGGGGTCCGCCGCGCCTGCGGGCCGCGCGCGCCAGTGCTGCAGTGTGCGGCGCATGGCTGCGAGAGCCTGGCGGGGGGCGGGCTCGAGTCGGAAAGACACCGACCGGGGAATGGGCTACGAGGCTTGCCTTAATTCAGAGGAAACCTAGGGCTTGGGAGAGCCATACAATTTGAAAGATGAGGCAGAAACTGAAATGGAGAAACTTGTGGTTCGGATAGCTCAGCTGATTAATTCATATTGCCACAGTTTGTGAGTTTTGCCTTTTTATTTTCTCAGTTCGTTCTGTACTTACCTGATAATGTGAAAAACACGAGCTTTAGAAAACCGAATAGGTGTACTTGGTTTACTGTAATGACTTGTTCTTGAAAGTAAGGGTACCGAAAGCTGGAAGCAAATAATATTTCAGTCATTCGAAGAATAGTGCCCAAACATTTAACATTGACGCTGTTAAAAGGGCAGAGTAGGCCCGAATTTTGGATCGAGGCCATCAACTTTATGAAACAGTCCTAGGGGCTTTTTGAAAAGGAGATTTAAAAACACATTTCAGAGGTGATAGCTGAGTTAAGGAAGTGAGAAAAAACTTGGAAAGGGAGGAAATAAATGGACACTGAAGGATGTTAGGAAGTAAGGATTCCTTGTGCAACTTAAGAGTTTCGTAAATAAGACTGCTTGGCCTTGTGTCAAGATACATCAATTGGTTATAGCTTAGTGCTTGGGGGCCCACATTATAGGAGTAGACTAGTTCTCCCTCCGCCCCGCCCCTGAAAAATCTATTTCAAGACCGTAAACCACATTGCTAATCCTTGGAAATGCAGAAGGTGGTTAGGTTTAAAATGTGGCTTTAAAATGGTCCTAGCAGAAACCTATTGATGTTACTATTCAAAATATCTGCCCAGTATATGGGAAACAGAAAGGTAAAACCTAAAACACTAGAAGTTCATAGTTCATCTTCAGTTATTAGCCTATTGAGATTTGGTAAAGCCTTCATCCTTCATTTCAGACAAATAAATTTTTGTGGTTAATAAGTGTGTATTTTGTAATGAGGTGTGTGTGTGTGTCTCCACCCATCTGAACCTGACCTGCAAACCAGGAGGTTCTTGTTTATTTCTGGTAAATATTTTTGGTAGTCTTATTAAAGGCATTTGATTCAAAATCCAAATTTGCACACATTTTTCCAACTGGGTAGAGACGGCAGCAATGTTTGAATATTGAATATTGTTCTCACTTATTTTTTCCTCTTATTCTTTAAAAAAAATTAAGCCAGTCAAATTTAGAAGTGGAGGGTTGTATACCAATTTTAGTGACACTAATGTTAATAAGTTCTGATAACCCACTACCATTGGACCACCCCCAGTGTTACTTATTCTTAAAAGGAGTCTGAAAATAATTAGCTTGCTTTAACTGGAAGAACGAATGTTAGGGAACCACCCTGCTGAACTCCATTTTGCTGTTGGCTCTGGATAAAAGCTATTTTATCCAGAAAAGCTATCTCTGTGCAGAAATTTTGAATAGTTTAGGAACCGAAATAGGTTTCTAGACATTCTGAAGCCACCCTTCTACCCTAACCTCCTTATGTATTTCCAAGGATTAGTGATGTAGTTTATGGTCTTGGAATAGATTTTTCTGGGGGAGGGGAGAACCTCCCTTGTAGCTCTCTGCAGATTATCAGAGTCACCACTGCAGGGATTTGCTCCTGTGGGCCTATATGTCTCCCCAGATACAGTACCTTTCTAAAATTATTAGCATTGTTATCTGTGTATTCCCCTGTAGTGAATGAGGAAGTATTTGAGGGGTTTTTTTGCTTTTGTTTTGTCCTTAATAATACGTCAGGTTTCACAGAATAATCAAACTAAAAGAGAACTTTATTTTTTGACTGAAACTCTGTATCCAGAAAACAAAAACAAACAAACAAAACCGTATATTGTTATTCAATATTTGAACAGCTGAACATTTTGTTGTCTTAGGAGTTTGTCCTTGCCGGCATTATTAAACTGCTTCCTTAGCTGTGAGCACCGTATGACTGTGGGTTGTGTCTAGAAAGGAATATGCTTTGCTAGTTTTAATATGGAATTGATTTTGAAATTGTGTTACCCAAGCTCTTTTTTTTTTGATATGGAGTCTCACTCTGTCGCCAGGCTGAAGTGCAGTGGTGTGATCTCGGCTCACTGCAACCTCCGCCTCTTGGGTTCAAGCGATTCTCCTGCCTCAGCCTCCCAAATAGCTGGGACTACAGGCATGTGCCACCATGCCCAGCTAATTTTTGTATTTTTAGTAGAGAAAGGGTTTCACCATGTTGGCCAGGATGATCTCGAGCTCTTGACTTTGTGATCTGCCTGCCTTGGCGTCCCAAAGTGCTGGAATTACAGGCATGAGCCATGGTGCCTGGCTTTTTTTTTTTTTCCTTTGAGACAGAGTTTCACTCTTGTTGCCCAGGTTGGAGTGCAGTGGAGTGATCTCGGCTCACTGTAACCTCCACCTCCTGGGTTCAAGCCATTCTCATGCCTCAGCCTCCCAAGTAACAGGGATTACAGGCACCTGCTACCATGCCAGCAAATTTTTGTATTTTTAGCAGAGAGGGGGTTTCTCCATGTTGGCCAGGCTAGTCTTGAACTCAAGTGATCCTCCCGCCTCGGCCTCCCAGAGTGCTGGGGTTACAGGCATGAGCCACCGTGCCTGGCCAAGTTGCCCTAGCTCTTATGTTCCTGTTTCCCTAACATAATACCTCCTCTACTTATGAGAGAACTCCTAATCTTAAGGGGAGAGGAAGGTCATTTTTTGTAACTTCTTCCTGCCAAGAGTGGACCTTGATCTTTGGGATAGGATTCTCTCATAAGGATTTGCAGTCAGCTTCATGATGTTCTGATGGTTCTTTTCTTTGTTATTTTTTTTTTTTTTTTGACAAAGTTTTGCCCTGTTGCCAGGCTAGAGTGCAGTGGCATGATCTCAGCTCACTGCAGCCTCCACCTCCTTGCAACCTCCACCTCCCAGTTTCAAGGGATTTTCCTGCCTCACCCTCCTGAGCAGCTGAGACTACAGGTACACACCGCCATGCCCAGCTAATTTTTTTTTTTTTTGAGACGGAGTCTTGCTCTGTCACCAGGCTGGAGTACAGTGGCAAAATCTCAGTTCACTGCAACCTCCGCCTCCTGAGTTCAAGTGATTCTTCTGCCTTAGCCTCCCAAGTAGCTGGGACTACAGGCATGTGCCACCACACCCGGATAATTTTTGTATTTTTAGTAGAGACGGGGTTTCACCATGTTGGCCGGGATGGTCTCGATCTCTTGACCTCGTGATCAGCCCACCTCGGCCTCCCAAAGTGCTGGGATTACAGGCATGAGCCACCACGCCTGTCCTAATTTTTGTATTTTTAGTAGAGACAGGGTTTCACCATGTTGGCTGGGATGGTCTTGATCTCTTGACCTCGTGATCCACCTACCTCAGCCTCCCAAAGTGCTAGGATTACAGGTGTGAGCCACCATACCTGGTGATGTTCTGATGATTCTGCCCAGTATTGGAGGAGTAAAAATCTCTGGATGCCTGATCTATGGTACCTGAAGGCAGGATGTCTTTATTTCTCACGTCAGAAGATGGTATGGGTTGGAAGCCTTGTGCCAGCATAACCTTTATGTGGGATTGTTGTAATCTAGTAGAAACAAACTTCACCAAGATGTTAAACAAGCAAGGGCCAAAGATTAGTAATAACAAGATAGCGATCAAAGGTCCTAGGAAGAGGACAAACCAATTGAGACTCAGGAGGGTGCTTTTTTTCCCTTTTTCTGTTTTTCTGTTTCCCCAGGTGGGGTCTTGCTATATTGCCCAGGCTTGACTGAACTCCTGGTCTCAAGCAATTCTCCTGCCTTGGCCTCCCAAAGTGCTGAGATTACAGGCCTGAGCTACTGAGCCTTGTCTAACCTCTAAATCTCTACTTCTATGGGAGTTTTTTTTTTTTTTTTTTTGGGAGACAGTGTCTCACTCTGTGGCCTACGCTGGAGATGGAGAGCAGTGGTATGATCCCGGCTCACTGCAGCCTTGACCTCCTGGCTGAAGCTATCCTCCTACCTCAGCCTCCCAAGTAGATTGGACTACAGGTGCCCATCTAATTTTTGTATTTTTGTAGATGACAGTCATGTTTCCCAGGCTGGTCTCGAACTCTCCTTGCAGGCATTATTAAGCTGCTTCCTGCCGGGCACAGTGGCTCACACTTGTAATCCCAGCACTTCTGGAGGCCAAGGCAGATGGATCACCCGAGGTCAGGAGTTCAAGACCAGCCTGGCCAACATGGTGAAACCCTGTCTCTACTGAAAATACAGAAATTAGTCAGGTGTGGTGGCAGGCACCTATAATCCCAGCTACTCAGGAGGCTGAGGCAGGAGAATCACTTGAGCCTGGGAGGCAGAGGTTGCAGTGAGCCGAGATCGCACCACTGTATTCCAGCCTGGGTGACAAGAGCGAAACTCTGTCTGAAAAAAAAAAAAAAGCTACTTCCTTAGCTGTAAACATCTTTTGACCATGGATGATGGTTGACAAGCAATGTACCTTGCTAGTTTTAAGACGGAATTGATTTTAAAATTGTGTCATCCTGGATCCCCTATACTTCTTTTTCTCTAACTTTTTTTTTTTTCTCTCTGAAACAGGGTCTTACTCTGTTGCCCAGGCTGGAGTGAGTGTAGCAGTGGGATCTCAACTCACTACAGCTCCACCTCCCGAACTTAAGGGGTCTTCCCATCTCAGCCTCCTAAGTAGCTGGGACCATAGGCATTGCCACCATACCTGGCTAGTTTATTTTTATTTTTTTTGTAGTGATGGGGTTTCTCCATGTTGCCCATGGACTCAAACTCCTGGACTCAAGCAATCCACCTGCCTTGGCCTCTCAAAGTGCTGGGATTATAGGTGTGAGCCACCACACCCAACTGTAACACATCTTTATGCCAGAAATATTGAATAATGATAACTTTATTTTGCCTTTTCTTTTCTTTTCTTTTCTTTTTTTTTTTTTCAGACAGAGTCTTGCTGTGCTGCCCAGGCCGGAGTACAGTGCCACAATTTCAGTTCACTGAAACCTCTGCCTCCTAAGTTCAAACAATTCTTGTGCCTCAGCCTCCCAAGTAGCTGGGATTACGGGCATGCGCCGCAACACCTGGCTAATTTTTATATCTTTAGTAGAAATGGGGTTTTGCCATGTTGTCCAGGCTAGTCTTAAACTCCTGCCTCAAGTGATTTGCCCGCCTTGGCCTCCCAAAGTGCTAAGATTACAGGCGTAAGCCACCATGCCCGGCCTGCCTCCTCTTTAGCACCTGAAAGGAAAGTATGACTTTTTAAAAAAATCTGTGGTTAACCTACATAGGTCTTTTTTTTTTTTTTTTTTTTTTTTTTTGAGGCAGAGGCTTGTCCTGTCACCTAGGCTGGAGTGCAGTGGAGCAATCTCGACTCACTACAACCTCTGCCTCCTGGGTTGAAGTGATTCTCCTGTCTCAGCCTCCCGAGTAACTGGGACAACAGGTGCACTCCACTGCACCCAGTTAATTTTTTATGTTTTTAGTACAGATGGCTGTCACCATATTGGCCAGGCTGGTCTCAAACTATTCTCCTTGTGATCCGCCTGCCTTGGCTTCCCAAAGTGCTGGGATTACAGGCCTGAGCCACCATGTCCAGCCTTTGTTTATCTTTAGAGATGGAGTCTCACTCTGTTGCCCAGGCTGGAGTGCAATTGTGTGATCTTGGCTTACTGCAGCCTCCGCCACCCAGGTTCAAGTGATTCTCCCACCTTAGCCTCCTGAGCAGCCGGAATTACAGACATGAACCACTAAGCCGGGCTAATTTTTGTAAGTTCGTAGAGATGGGGTTTCACAATGTTGGCTAGGCTGGCCTTGAATTTCTGACCTCAAGTGATCCGTCCACCTTAGCCTCCTAAAGTGCTGGGATTACAGGCGTGAGCCACCACGCCAGGCCTCTATTTGTTTTGGTATTTGTGTGTGTGTGTGTGTGTGTGTGTGTGTGTGTGTGTGTATGTGTGTGTGTAGGTATGTACACACACACACACAATTGAGTAAATAGTAGTTATCTATGTCTGGAACATAAACACAGTAGTATTTACTGTCTTGACATTTTTTTTCCTCCCCCAAGACAGGGTCTCACTCTGTTGCCTAGGCTGGACTGTAGTGGCATGATCATGGCTCACTGCAGCCTCCATTTCCCAGGCTCAAAAGATGCTCTCACCACTGTGCCTGGTTAATTTTTTGTAGAGGTGGGGTCTCTTTATGTTACCTATGCTAATCTTGAACTCCTGGGCTTAGTCGATCCCACCTTGGCCTCCCAAAGTGCTGAGATTGCAGTATAGGCCACTGTGCCTAGTCTGTCTGCACATTTTAATTGATTATATAGGCCTTTCTTTTGTTGTACTCTTTCAGGCCTGTAACTGTTTGCTTTGAGTCTTTGGTGTAGTGGAAAACCCCCTGATGCAATTAGAGTTACTCTTATCTTTGCTACATAATATCATCACCATTTGCTACTGTTTTTATTTTTTTGACAGTTTCCATATTGTAGTTTAGACACAGAAGTTCACAAAACATTTTGTTCATTTCACTAGCACTACAAGTAAAAACAAACTACTAAATGGCAACAATTTACCAAGTGTTAACTATTTATAAATATTTGACCATTCTTATTTATCCCAATGTTACAAATTTATATAAGACATTTTGGGTTCTGCTTTTCCACAGATAGATGGTATTAGGGAAAGAAAATTAACTTTGGGTGGGATGGCTAAGGCCTATAATCCCAGCACTTTGGGAGGCCTAGGCCCGCAGATCACTTGAGGCCAGTAGTTAGAGATCAGCCTGACCAACATGGCGAAATCCTGTCTACTAAAAATACAAAAATTAGTTGGGCCTGGTGGCACGCATCTGTAATCCCAGCTACATGGGAAGCCGAGGCATGAGAATCACTTGAACCCAGGAGGTGGAGGTTGCAGTGAGCAGAAATCATGCCACTGCACTGCAGCCTGGGTGACAGAGTATGACTCTGTCTCACCAAAAAAAAAAAAAAAAAAGGAGGAGGGAATAGAAAATTGACTTTGGTGGTGTCAGATAGGACTAGATTCAATTCTAGCTTTGTCAGTTAATAGTGGTATGACCTTAGACCCTTTATTTTTCCTGAGCTTCATTTATGAATGGGAATCATTATTAACTTGGAATCACCTTTTTCTCATACATTCAGTCCCATTAGTTAAATGTCAACTTACCTTCAAAATATGCCCACTACTTTTTATCACACCACTCTATTATTTCACAGCTCTTACAGAATCTGAAATTACCTTGTTTGCACATTTATTTACTAGTTTAAAGTTTCTTCCTTTATGTGAACTCCATATCTCTTTTTGTGGAAGTCAATCTTGGTTGCCCTTGGGGAAACTACCTTCTTCCATTCTTCCTTGCTAAAAGAACCAGTTCAGTGCAGGGGTCTGATATTGTGAAACTATCAGCCCAACCTTAAAACCAACCTATCTCCACATTTATTAATTAAATAATAAATTAAGGAAACTAAATAAATATTAATCAGTAAAGGAAACAGTAAATGTCCTTATAATGTAAGCTAATGCAAGCAGGCTTTATCTCTAGTGCCAAGAACAATACTTGGCACATAGTAGGTGCTTAATATATAATTTTTGTTGAAGATTGAACTTTGTGATTGATTGGATGTGGGGTGTGAGGTAAAGTGAGGAATGGAGGTTATATGGTAGGTTTCTCTTTTTTAATTATTTATTTATTTATTTTTGAGACAGTCTCACTCTGTCACCCAGGCTGGAGTGCAATGGTGCAATCTCTGCTCATTGCAACCTGTGCTACCCAGGTTCAAGTGATGCTCCTGTCTTAGCTTCCTGAGTAACTGGGATTACAAGCCCCTGCCATTGTGCCCAGCTAATTACTGTATTTTTAGTAGAGACGGGGTTTCACCATGTTGGCCAGGCTGGTCTTGAACTCCTGAACTTGTGATCCACCCACTTTGGCCTCCCAAAGTGCTGGGATTATAGGCATTAGCCAAGGCGCCTGGGTGAAAGTGGTGCTTTTTTTTTTTTTTTTTTTTTTTTGAGACAGAGTCTTGCTGTGTCGTCAGGTTGGAGTGCAGTGGCACTATCTCAGGTCACTGCAACCTCTGCCTCCCGGGTTCAAGCGATTCTCCTGCTTCAGCCTCCCAAGTAGCTGGGACTACAGGCACGCGCCAGCACGCCCAGCTATTTTTGTATTTTTAGTAGAGACGGGGTTTCCTGGGTTGGCCAGGATGGTCTCCATTACTTGACCTCGTGATCCGCCCACCTTGGCCTCCCAAAGTGCTGGGATTACAGGCATGAGCTGAAAGTGGTGCTCTTTATAGAGAACCCTGAAGTAGATAGAGAATCTAGCCTTAGTAAGGAATTGAAAGAATGGGCCGGGCACGGTGGCTTATGCTTGTAACCCCAGCACTTTGGGAGGCCGAGGCAGGCGGATCACCTGAGGTCGGGAGTTTGAGATCAGCCTGACCAACACAGAGAAACCCCATCTCTACTAAAAATACAAAATTAGGACGTGTTAGCACATGCCTGTAATCTCAGCTACTCAGGAGGCTGAGGCAGGAGAATCGCTGGAACCCGGGAGGCAGAGGTTTCAGTGAGCGGAGTTGGCACCATTGCACTCCAGCGTGGGCAACAAGAGCGAAACAAAGGAAGGAAGGAAGGAGAGGGAGGAAAGGAGGGAAGGAGGGAAGGAAGGAAGGAAGGATCATATTTAAAGTAGAGAAAATGAGCTTATAAAAGGAGTCTGGGAGAAAAGAAGAAGGAAGAGAAAAAGAGAGAGAGAGAGAGAGATCATATTTAAAGTAGAGAAAATGAGCTTATAAAAAGTGTCTGGGCCAGGCACAGTGGCTCATGCCTGTAGTCCTAGCATTTTGGGAGGACAAGATGGGCAGGTCACCTGAGGTCAGGAGTTCAAGACCAGCCTGGCCAAGATGGTGAAACCCTGTCTCTATTAAAATACAAAAATTAGCCAGGCATGGCCAGCCGTGGTGTCTCAGGCCTGTAATCCCAGCTCTTTGGTAGGCCAAGGTGGGTGGATCAACTGAGGTCAGGAGTTTGAGACTAGCCTCACCAACATAGTAAAACCCCATCTCTACTAAAAATAAAAAAATAGCTGGGTGTGGTGGTGGGCGCCTGTAGTCCCAGCTACTCTAGAGGCTGAGGCAGAAATATTGTTTGAACCCGGGAGGTGGAGGTTGCAGTGAGCTGGGACTGTGCCACTGCACTCCAGCCTGGATGACAGAGTGAGACTCTGTCTCTAAAAAAAAAAAAAAAAATTAGGCATGATGGCAGGTGCCTGTAATCGCAGTTACTTGTGGGGCTGGGGCAGGAGAATCACTTGAACCCAGGAGAAGGTGGTTGCAGAGTCAAGATCACACCACTGCACTCCAGCCTGGGCGGCTGAGCGAGACTCTGTCTCACAAATAAATAAATAAATACATATAAAAATAAAAGGAGTCTGATAAAGAATGATCGAAGAGGAAGAACTGGGAGTTTTACAATCCAAGTAAAGAGTTTTCAGAGAGTACAGTGTCAGATGCTGCGGAGAGGTTAAATAGGGTAAATATTAGAAAGGGTCCATTGTATTAAATATGTAGAAAACAATTTGGTGTCTATTTTTATTTGCTTATTTGACAATATTGAGAGGGTAGCATGCCAGGTACTTTTTATAAGTGTTGGGTAGATATAACAGTGAATGAAATAAGTCTCACTGGAGTGATGATAAGGGACATGCTTCCCTCTTCCTAATCTTAGTGGGAAAGCTTCTAATTTCTCACTTTTAAGTGTAATGTTAACTGTAGGGATTTTGTAGGTATTTCTTTATCAAGTCGAGAAAGTTCCTCTCTATCCTAGTTTACCAAGAGAGTTTAATATGAATGAGTGTTGGATTTTGTCAGATGCTTCTTCTGCATCTGTTGATATGATTGTGTGATTTTTCTTTTTTTCTTTGAAGGAGTCTTGGTCTATCGCCCAGACTGGAGTGCAGTGACACCATCTTGGCTCACTGCAACCTCCGCCTCCTGGGTTCAAGTGATTCTCGTGCCTCCACCACCGGAGTAGCTGGGATTACAGGTGCACGTCACAGCACCTAGCTTATTTCTATATTAGTAGAAACAGGGTTTTACCATGTTGGCCAGGTTGGTCTTGACCTCTAACCTTAAGCCATCCACCTGCCTCGGCCTCCCAAAGTCCTGGGATTACAGGCATGAGGCGCTGCGCCCAGCCTTTTTCTTCTTTAGACTGCTGATATGATGGATTATATTAATTGATTATTTTCTCTTTTTTTGAGATGGATCTCACCCTGTCATCTAGGCTGGAGTGCAGTGGATGAACATAGCTCACTGCATTGTCGATCTCCTCGGCTCCAGCAATCCTCTCACCTCAGCCTCCTGAGTAGCTAGGACTATAAGTATATGCCACCATACCCTGCTAATTTCTAAAAATTTCTGTAGGCATGGGATTTTGCCATGTTGCCCAGGCTTGTCTTGAACTCCTGAGCTGAAGCGATCGTCCCACTTCTGCCTCCCAAAGTTCTTGGGCTACAGGTGTGTGCCACTGATGGCCTTATTCATTTTCAAATATTGAACCAGCCTTATATACCTGGAATAAATTCCAGTTGGTCTTAGTATATAATTCTTTTTATACAGTATTAGATTTCATTTTCTGATATTCAATTGAGGATTTTTGCATCTATATCTATGCAAATATTGGTCTGTAGTTTTTTTTTTTTTTAATATCTGTCTGGTTTTGGTATTAGGGTAATATTGATCTCATACAATGAGTTAGAGAATAATCCTTCTGCTTCTGTCTTCTGAAAGGGATGGTATAGAATTGGTATAATTTTTCCCCTAAAAGTTTGGTAGAATTCAAATTAGCTAGGCATGATGGCATGTACCTGTAATCCCAGCTACTTGGGAGGTTGAAGCAGGAGAATCACCTAAACCCAGGAGGCAGAGGTTGCAGTGAGCCAAGATCACACCACTGCACTTCAGGCTCGGCAACAGAGAGAGACTCCATCTCTAAATAAATAAATAGATAAATAAGTAAATGTTTGGTAGAATTCATCAGTTAACTGATCTGGGTCTGGTACTTTCTGTTTGGGAAGGTTGCTAATTATTGATTCAATTTTTTTTTTTGGGACAGAGTCTCACTCTGTCACCCAGGCTGGAGTGCAATGGTGTGATCTTGGCTCACTGCAACCTTTGCCTCCCAGGTTCAAGCAATTCTACTGCCTCAGCCTCCCAAGTAGCTGGGACTACAGGTGTATGCCACCATGCCTGGCCAATTTTTTATTTTTAGTAGAGACGGGGTTTCACCATGTTAGCCAGGATGGTCTCCATCTCCTGACCTCATGATCTGCCTGCCTTGGCCTCCCAAAATGCTGGGATTAAGGCATGAGCCACTGTGCCTGGCTGATTCAGTCCTTTAATAGATATAGAGCAATTCAAATTGTCTTTCTTTTTAGGTGAATTTGGCAGATTGTGTCTTCTAAGGAATTGGCCCATTTCATCTAGGTTATCAAACCTGTGTGCATACAGTTTTCCTTTATTTTCCTTTTAATGTTCATGGAATTTGTAATGGTATCCCCTCTTTTGTTTCTTTTTTCTGTTTTTTTGAGGTAGAGTCTTGCTCTGTTGCCTAGGCTGGAGTGCAGTGGTGCCATCTTGGCTCACTGCAGCCTCCTCCTCCCAGGTTCAAGTTATGCTCCTGCCTCGGCCTCCCGAGTAGCTGGCACTACAGGCATGCACCATCATGCCAAGCTAATTTTTGTATTTTTTTTTTGGCAGAGATGGGGTTTTACCATGTTGGCCAGGCTGGTCCTGAACTGACTTAAAGTGATCCATCTGCCTCAGCCTCCCAAAGTGCTGGGATTACAGGTGTGAGCCACCACACCCAGTCTTTTATTTCTTTTCTGTAGAGATGGAGTCTCACTATGTCGCCCAGATTGGAGTGCAATGGCTATTCACAGATGTGATAATCATATACTACAGCCTTGAGCTCCTGGGCTCAAGTGATCCTCCTGCCTCAGCCTCTAAAGTAGGTGGAACTATAGGTGTGCCACATTGTCCAGCTCCTTCACTTTAAAAAAAAGTTTAATTTTGTAGAGATGAGGTCTTGCCATATTGCCAGGCTGAATTCCTTGCCTTGAAATCCTTGCCTCTGGTGATCCTCCCACTACAGACATGAACTACTGTGCTCAGCCTTCTTTACTTTTTTGACCTAACTTCTCCTACAGATCTATAAAGAGTTGTTGGCAGCTCTGGATGCACTGCCTATGACTTAGCCCTGCTCTGCATGGAGCAGTTAAAAAAAAAAAAAAAGGAGCTGTTGATTTTTCCAGTTTGTTCATCTTTTACTTGTTATCATGGATTGGTGACTTCCAGGCTTCTTTTATGCTCTACTGGAAACTGGATGTGTATATTTTTTAAAGCAGTAACAAGAAGGTCAGTGAGGCCGCATGCAATGGCTCATGCCTGTAATCTTAGCAGTTTGGGAGGCCAAGGCGGGTGGATCACCTGAGGTTGGGAGTTTGAGACCAGCCTGACCAACATGGAGAAACTCTGTCTCTACTAAAAATACAAAATTAGCTGGGTATGGTGGTACATAACTGTAATCCTAGCTACTTGGGAGGCTGAGGCAGGAAAATCACTTTAACCCAGGAGGCAGAGGTTGCAGTGAGCTGAGATGGCATCATTGCACTCCAGCCAGGGCAACAAGAGCAAAACTCTGTTTCAAAAAAAAAAAAGTCAATGAGGCCAGAGCAGAGTGAGAGGGAGAGTGTTATGAAATGAGATTGGAGAGGTAGCCAGGGTCTAGTTCGTGTAATAGTGTTATTAGGCATGGAAAGATTTTGTGTTTTATTCTAAAAATGACGAGAAGCTATTAGATAGTTTTGAGCAAAGGTGTGACATTCTGTGTTAGATTGTAAGAGCATTGCTCTGGCTTTTGTGAGAGTAAACCACAGGAGTTTAAGAGTGGAAGAAGGAAGATGAATTAGAAGGGAATGGGCAGTAATGCAAGCAAGAGATAATAGTGGCTTGAATCAGGGTGGTATTATGAGGGTGGTAAGAAGTTGTAGATTTCTGAGTATAGTTTGAAGACAGAACTGACAGGATTTATTAATGAGCTGGCTGTGAGAAAGAGAGGAGTCAATCATGACTCCTAGATTTTTGGCATGAGCAACACTGCGGAATACTAAAAGGAGGAACAGGTATAGAGATATTGAAAGAATCAAAAGTTCAGTTTTGGACATATTAAGTTGGAGATGCAGTGGGTTAAATCTAAGTAGAGATGTTGATTAGGCAGTAATAGTTGGTTAAAAAGTGTAGAGAGGGTCGGGTGCAGTGGCTCATGCCTGTAATCCCAGCACTTTGGGAAGCTGAGGTGGGCAGATCATGAGGTCAGGAGTTTGAGACCAGCCTGGCCAATGTAGCGAAACCCCATCTCTACTAAAAATACAAAAATTAGCCAGGCATGGTAGCACGTGCCTATAATCCCAGCGACTTGGGAGGCTGAGACAGGAAATCACTTGAACCTGGGATGTGGAGGTTGTGGTGAGCTGAGATCATGCCACTGCACTCGAGCCTGGGCAGTAGAGTGAGACTCCATCTAAAAAAAAAAAAAAAAGAAGTCGTTGTCTAAGGACTGAACCCCAGAGCATTCTAGCTTGTAAAAATTAGGAAGAGATGGCTGGGCATGATGGCTCACACCTGTACATCTGTAATCCCAGCACTTTGGGAGGCTGAGGTGTGTGGATCACGAGGTCAGGAGTTCGAGACTAGCCTGACCAACATGGCGAAACCCTGTCTCTACTAAAAATACAAAAATTAGCCAGATATTGTGGCGCGTGCCTGTAATGCCAGTTACTCAGTAGGTTGAGGCAGGAGAATCGCTTGAGCCCAAGAGGCAGAGGTTGCAGTGAGCCAAGATCTCGCCACTGCATTCCAGCCTGGGCGACAGAGTGAGACTCTGTCTCAAAAAAAATAAAATAAAATTAGGAAGAGGATCTATAACAGTGTAAGGTGAAAAGGAGCAGACAGTGGTGTTGGAAGAAAATAATGGACTGGATGCAATGGTTCACACCTATAATACCAGCACTTGGGGAGGCCATGGTGGGAGGATTGCTTGAGCCCAAGAGTTGGAGACCATCTCTGGCAACATAGGGAGATCCCTTCTCTACAACAAATACAAAAATTAGCCACGTGTGGTGGTGTGCACCTGTAGTACCAGTTACTTCAGAGGCTGACATAGGAGCCCGCGAGGTGAAAGCTGCATTATGCCATGATTTCACCACTGCACCACTGCATTCCAGCCTGGGTGACAGAGCAAGACTGTTTCCAGAAAAAAAAAAAAAAACAGAAAAAAGAAAATAATGAAGAGTTTGGTATTCTGGAAACCAAATGAAGAAAGTGTTTCAAGCAGGAGCAGGTGATAACTACGCTTTCTGAACTGTGCTTTCTGGGAGGCTGGGTAAGATGGGATCTGAGAATCAGCTGTTAGATTTCAGTGGAGACCTGGGCAAGAGTGGCTTCATTGGAGCAATAGAGATGAATTAAGGCCTGACGAGGGTAAGTTTAAGAGAGAATTCATGACAAGGATGTGGAGGAAGGAGAATTTAAAACCTTTCTGAGCATTTTTGCTTTAAGGGATTAGAGAGAAGAGTAATAATTGGGAGGGCTGGATAGGGATGTTCAATAAAAGGAGGGGTTTTGTTTTTGTTTCTATGATGGGAGATATTTTAGCATGTTTATTTGCTAATGAGAAAAAAATAAAAGGTAAAATCCATGTTGTAAGAAAAGGAGCAAAGCTTTAGAGTAGGGAAACGAGAAAGCACCCAGTGCACCATGGAGGGGTTCACCTTGGAAAGGAGCACAATATTATAATATGCACCCACTGACACACAGGAGGAAGCCAGAATTCCAGAAGGAATTATCAGTTGGCAGTTAGATCTAGTGGTGGAACTTGTGGAATTTCTCTTCTGATTACTTCTTTTCTTCTCTTCCACTCCAGCGAAACAAAAATAGGTAATTTCAGCCAGGGAGCGTGGCATACAGTGGCGCCTTTCAGCTGCTCGGGAGGCTGAGGCAGGAGGATCCTTTGGGCCCAAGAGTTTGAGTCCAGCCTGGGCAACATAGCAAAACCTCATCTTTGAAAAAGAAGAAAAGGCCGGGTGCAGTGGCTCACACCTATAATCCCAGCACTTTGGGAGGCCGAGGCGGGTGGATCATGAGGTCAAGAAATCGAGACCTTCCTGGTCAACCTGGTGAAACCCCGTCTCTACTAAAAGTACAAAAATTAGCTGGGCATGGTGGCGCCCACCTGTAGTCCCAGCTACTCAGGAGGCTGAGGCAGGAGAATTGCTTGAACTCAGGAGGCGGAGATTGCGGTGAGCTGAGATCGCGCCATTGCACTCCAGCTTGGGTAACAAGAGCGAAACTCCGTCTCAAAATAAAAAAAATAATAAAAATGAAGAAGAACAAAATAGGCAATCTCTCCTAATTCTCCTGTGTTTTCTTAGTAACAGAACCCAGATTTCATTGGGAGCAGGATGCCCAGCTTCTGTTCCAACTTCACTAGTCGTGTCCATGTGACTAAGTTCTGGTGAAATGTTAGTGGAAGTTGTTTGGTGGGGTTTCTGTGAAAGTTTCTAAAACATGATTGATAGGATTGATTGAGCTAATATTTGGCCCTTTCTTTTCTTTTTTGCCAAGGACATGGACAAGATGGCGGGAGTCCTATGGAGTCCTTAAGCCATATAATATGCAAAGGATGAAGGAAGATCAAGTCTAGGTGCCTGATGACAACATGGAGCTGTCACACAAGCCCTGGCTGCCTACCCTTGGACTTCTCATTATGGGAGAAAATGAAACAATTCGTTTCAGCTACACTGATCTTTTTTCCTATTTTTCTTTTGTTGAGTGTGTGTTTGTGTCTGTTATTTACAGCTGATTGTAATTCATAACGATGTGGTAGTGGGACTGTGTAAGTTTTGTCTTCTGATGCTTTTTCTTTTTTCTTCAGTGAAACAGGGAGAGGGTGATTGTTAGCTAAATGTAAGGATTGGGGAAGGAGTGTGGGAGGTTTGTGGAGAGAAAATGTGTGAAATAGTTATCTCTGAATGGTAGACTAAATTTTTTTTTTTTTTTTTTTTGAGACGGAGTTTCACTCATGTTACCAAGGCTGGAATGCAATGGCGCGATCTCGGCTCACCACAGCCTCCGCCTCCTGGGTTCAGGCAATTCTCCTGCCTCAGCCTCCTGAGTAGCTAGGATTACAGGCACACGCCACCATGCCCAGCTAATTTTTTGTATTTTTAGTAGAGACGGGGTTTCACCATGTTGACCAGGATGGTCTCGATCTCTTGACCTCATGATCCACCCGCCTCGGCCTCCCAAAGTGCTGGGATTACAGGCTTGAGCCACCACGCCTGGCGACTAAATTAAGTAGGGAGATATAGTAGGTCATTCAGATATCTGTGGTTGTAAATATAAAATGAGATCAGTCATCTGGATTCTATTTTTCTCTAGTCGGGTTTACCTGCTCAGGAGAAGGTATAAACTTGATGGTGATTGGATTTAACCAGGATTTATAATTTGCTACAGCTATTGTGTCACCATTTATGAAATAGAAAAAGATACTATGCAGTCACTGGGAAGACAGTTGACTAAATGGACTTATAAAAACATGTGACTGCTGGCTGGGCACGGTGGGTCACACCTGTAATCCTGCACTTTGGGAGACCGAGATGGAGGATTGCCTGAGCTCAGGAGTTCAAAGACCAGCCTGGGCAACACAGTGAAACCCCATCTCTACTGAAATACAAAAAATTAGCCAGGGGTGGTGGCACGTGTCTTTAAGCTACTTGGGAGGCTGAGGCCGAAGAATTGCTTGAACCCTGGAAGTGGAGGTTGCAGTGAGCTGAGATTGTGGCACTGCACTCCAGCCTGGGTGACAGAGCGAGACTCGTCTCGAAAAACAGAAACAAAACATGTAATTAATAAAAGCAGTAGACTTGAAAGCAAAACTTACACATATTTTTTGAATAGGTTAAAGTCCCATGGTTCAAACATTAAAGAGGTAAAAAGATACACAGGCATACCTTAGTTTATTGCACTTCACTTTATTGAAATTTTTCTTTTTTGAGACAGTTTTGCTCTTGTTGCCCATGCTGGCATACATGGGCAACCCCACCACAACCTCTGCCTCCTAGGTTCAAGTGATTTTCCTGCGTCAGCTCCCGAGTAGCTGGGATTACAGGCATGCACCACCATGCCCAGCTAATCTTTGTATTTTTGGTAGAGACAGGGTTTCACCACGTTGGCAAGGCCGGTCTCGAACTCCTGACCCCAAGTGATTCACCTGCCTCGGCCTCCCAAAGTGCTGGGATTGCAGGCTTGAGCCACTGCACCCAGCCTTTTTTTTTTTTTTAAGATGGAGTTTTGTTCTTGTTGCCCAGGCTGGAGTGTAATGGCACATCCTGGCTCCTCCTGGCTTTTTTTTTTTTTTTTTTTGAGATGGAGTCTTGCTCTGTAGCCCAGGCTGGAGTGCAGTGGCGCAATATGAGCTCACTGCAACCACCACCTCCTAGGTTCAAGTGATTCTCCTGCCTCCGCCTCCGGAAGAGGTGGGACTACAGGTGCGTGCCAGCGCACCCAGCTAATTTTTTGTATTTTTTTAAGTAGAGACAGGGCTTCACCGTGTTAGCCAGGATAGTCTTGAACACCTGACCTCATGATCCTCTCACCTTGGCCTCCCAAAGTGCTGGGATTACAGGCGTGAGCCACCATGCCCGGCCCACTTTACTGAACTTCACAGATAATGAGGGTTTTCTCTTTCATTTTTTTATAGACATATTGAAGGTTTATGGCAACTCTATATCAAGCGAGTCTGTTGGCACCATTTTTCCAACAGCGTTTGCTCACTTCATGTCTCTGTGTCACATTTTGGCAATTCTTATAACTTTTTCATTACAGGCCACATGTGGTGGCTTACGCCTATACTCCCAGCATTTAGGGAGGCCAAAGCAGGTGGATCTCCTGAGGTCAAGAGTTCAAGACAAGCCTGGCCAACATGGCTAGACCCCGTCCCTACTAAAAATACAAAATTAGCCAGGTGTGGTGGCATATGCCTGTGATCCCAGCTACTTGGGAGGCTGAGGCAGGAGAATCCTTTGAACCCAGAAGGTGGAGGTTGCTGTGAACCGAGATTGCACCATTGCACTCCAGCCTGGGAGATAAAGCGAGATTCTGTCTCACAAAAAAAAAAAAAAGGAAAAAATACCTTTTTTATTATTATTGTATTTGTTATGGTGATCTGTGATTAGGAATCTTTGATGTTATTATTGTGATGGTTTTTGAGCGCCACAAACATATGCCATTCATCTTAATCTATAAATGTGTGCGTTGTGATTGTGCCACTGACCAGCCATTTCCCATCTCCTCTCCTTAGGCTTCCCTGTCTAATTAGACACAAAATTGAAATCAGACCAATTAAGCCTACAGTGGTCTCTGAGAGAGGCTAAAAGTTAAGCCTCTGGTGCTAAACAGCCAAATTGTGAGTGCATAGGAAAAGTTCTTAAAGGAAATTAAAAGTGCTACTCCAGTGAACACATGAATGATAAGAAAGTGAAACAGGCCGGGCGTGGTGACTCATGCCTGTAATCCCAGCACTTTGGGAGGTTGAGGTGGGCGGATCACTTGAGGTCAGGAGTTCAGGACCAGCCTGGCCAACATGGTGAAACCCTGTCTCCACTAAAAAATACAAAAATTATCTGGGTTTGGTGGGGCACACTTGTAATCCAAGCCACTTGGGAACCTGAGGCAAGAGAGTCGCTTGAATCGGGAATAGGGAAGGGGAGGGCCCACTGAAAAAAAAAAAAAGAAAAAAAGAACCTGGAGGTGGAGGTTGCAGTGAGCCGAGATTGTGCTGCTGAACTCCAGCCTGGTTAACAGAGGGAAACTCTGTCTCAAAAAGCAACAACAACAACAAAAAACAGTCTTATTGCTGCTGATAGGGAGAAAGTTTTAGTAGCCTGGATAGAAGATCAAACCAGCCACAACATTCCCTTAAACCAAAGCCTAATCCAGAGAAAAGCCTCAGTTCTCTTTAATTCTATGAAGCCTGAGAGAGGTGAAGAAGCTGCAGAAGAAAAGTTTGAAGCTAGCAGAGGTTGGCTTGTGAGATTTAAGGAAAGAAGCCATCTCCATAACATAAGAGTACAAAGCAAAGTAACAGATGCTGATGTAGGAGCTGCAGCAAGTGATCCAGAAGATCTAGCTAAGATCATTGATGAAGATGGCTATATTAAACAACATTTTTGGCCAGGCACAGTGCCTCACATCTAATCCCAGCACTTTGTGAGGCTGAGGTGAGAGCATTGCTTGAGGCCAGCCTGAACAACATAGCAAGGCTTTTTTTACTGAGTAGCTGGGATTACAGGTGCATGCCACTGTGTTAGCCTAACTTGTGCTAACCTAACTGACTCCATCTTAGCTGTGAGCCTGACAAGCTCCATCTTAGCTTTCCCTCCCTGCCACGGCCCCCTCAGGTGCATTACTGGGTCATGCTGTACTCAGAACCTTGAACCATTGAGGTTTGGGCCACACTGTTCTCAGTACCTGCAAATGATGTAACCGCATCCTGCTTGGCAAGCCCACCTGCTGTTGTAAAAAAACCCCTCCTTGGTGATTGATTATACAGAAAGACCCCCTGCCACCCCCCTTGATGATTGTATGGAAGTATCCTTGGTAACCAGCAACTATGGGAACCTCCTGCTTTCTAGTTACCAGCTTCCTCCTACTAACTTACTTGTTATGCTTCTGTAAAATTACACTTTGCCCCCCACTTCTCTAAGTAAGGTATAAAAAGGAATCAAACCCCTTCTTCAGGGCTGAGAGAATTTTGAGCATTAGCAATAAAGGACTCTCAGTTGAAACTCAGAGCATGGCACTTTCCTTACAACTCGCTTGGTTACCACACCACCACACTCGACTAATTTTTTGTGTTGGTAGAAACGGGGTTTCACCATGTTAGCCAGGCTGGTCTCGAACTCCTGATCTCAGATGATCCACCCACCTCAGCCTCCCAAAGTGCCAGGATTACAGGCATAAGTCACCATACCCAGCAGCTATTTTTTTTTTTTAATCTCTACGAAAATAAAATTAGGTGTGGTGGCATGCTCCTGTAGTCCTACCTACCTGGCAGACTGAGGTGGGTGGATTGCCTGATCCCACGGTTTTGAGGCTGCAGTGATCTATGATCATACCACTGCGTTCCAGCCTGGACAACAGAATAAGACCCTGTCTCCGAAAGAAGACAAAAAATTAGCAATAAAAAGGATTTTCGATGTAGACAAAACAACCTTAAATTGAAAGAAGATGTCATCTGTGACTTTCATAGCTAGAAAGGAGAAGTCAGTCCCTAGCTTCAAAGCTTCAAAGAATGGTCTGAATCTGTCAGGGGCTAATGCAGCTGGTGATTTTAAGTTGAAGCTGTTGCTCATTTACCATTCCAAAAATCCCATGATCCTAAAGAATCATGCTAATTCTACTCTGCCTGTGCTCTATAAATAGAACAATAACACCTGGATAACAGCGTATCTATTTACAAGATGGTTTACTGAATATTTTCAGCCCATTGTTGAGACCTACTGTTCAGAAATAAAGATTCTTTCAAAATGTTACTGCTCATTGACAATGCACCTAGTTACCTAGGAGCTCTGATGGACATGTACAGGGAGGGAGATTAATGTTACTTTCATGCCTGCTAACACAGCATACATTCTGTAGCTCGTGGACCTAGGAGTAGTTTCTATTTTTTTTTTTTTTTTTTTTTTTGGAGACAGAGTCTCACTTTGCCACCCAGGCTGGAGTGCAATGGCACAATCCTGACTCACTGCAACCTATGTCTCCTGGGTTCAAGCAGTTCTCCTGCCTCAGCCTCCCAAGTAGCTGGGATTACAGACTCCTCCCATCATACCCAGCTAATTGTATTTTTAGTAGAGATGGGGTTTCGATATGTTGGCCAGGCTGGTCTCAAACTCCTGACCTCAGGTGATCCACCCCCCTTGGCCTCTCAAAGTGCTGGGATTATAGGCGTGAGCCATGACACCCGGTCATCTAGTTTGAAGTCTTTAAGAAATGCAATTGTAAATGTGGTGGCTCACACCTGTAATTCTATCACTTTGGGAGGCTGATGCGGTGGGTCACTTGAGGCCAGGAATTCAAGACCAGTCTGGCCAACGTGAGGAAACGTGTCTCTACTAAAAATACAAAAACTAGCTGAGTGTGGTGGTGCAGTTGTAATCCCATCTACTCAGGAGGCTGAAGCATGAGAATCACTTGAACCTGGGAGGCGGAGATTGCAGTGAGCCAAGATCACACCACTGCACTCCAGCCGGGCTGACACATTAAGACTCTGTCTCAAAAAAATAGAAAATAGAAATGCATTTGTAACACTGTAGCTGCCTTAAACAGTGTTTTCTCTGGCTGGGCACAGTAGCTCACACCTGTAATCCCAGCACTTTGGGAGTCCAAGGCGGGCAGATCACCTGAGGTCAGGAGTTCAAGACCAGCCTGGCCAACATGGTGAAACCCCGTCCCCACTAAAAATACAAAAATTAGCTGGGCATGGTGGTGTGGGCCTGTAATCCCAGCTACTCAGGAGATTGAGACAGGAGAATCGCTTGAACACAGGAGGCGGACGTTGCAGTGAGCGAAGGCCGCACCACTGCACTCCAGCCTTGGTGACAGAGTGAGACTCTGTCCCAAAAAAAAAAAAAAAAAAGTGATTTGTCTGATGTATCTGGGCAAAGTAAATTGAAAGTCTTCTGGAGGCTGGGTGTGGTGGCTCACACCTGTAATCCCAGCACTTTGGGAGGCCAAGGCAGGTGGATCAGCTGTGGTCAGGAGTTCAAGACCAGCCTGGCCAACATGGTGAAACCCCATTTCTACTAAAAATATAAAAATATCTGGGTGTGGTGGCAGGAGTCTGTAATCCCAGCTACTCAGGAGGCTGAGGCAGGAGAATCGCTTGAACCTAGGAGTCAGAGGTTGCAGTGAGCCAAGATCATGCCTATTGCACTCCAGTCTGGCTGACAAGAGTGGTACTCTGTCCCCAAAAACAATAATAAGCCTTTTGGAAAGGATTTACCATTCTAGATGCCAGTAAAACATTTGTGATTCATGAGAGGTCAAAATAGCAACATCAATGGGAGTTTGGAAAAAGTTGATTCCTACCCGCATGGAATGACTTCGAGGGAGTCTGTTCTTCTGTGGAGGAAGTAACTGTAGACGTAGTGGAAATAGCAAGAGAACTAGAATTGGAAGTAGAGCCTGAAGATGTGACTGAATTGCTGCAATTTCGTGATAAAACTGGAATGGATGAGGAGTTGCTTTGGATGACCAAAGAAATTGGTTTCCTGAGATGGAATCTACCCTGGTGTGGTGAAGATGGTTGAAAATTATTGAATGACAAAGGATTTAAAATATTTCATAAACTTACTTGATAAAGTAACAGCAGGGTTTGAGAGGATTGATTCCAATTTTGAAAGAAGTTTTGCTGTGGATAAAAGGCTCTGAAATAATATTGCATGCTACAGAGAAATCTTTCATGAAAGGAAGTCAATCAATTCAGCAAACTTCACTGTTGTCTTACTTTAAGAAATTGTGGCCAGGCACAGTGGCTTTATGCCTGTAATCCCAGCAGTTTCGGAGGCCAAGGCGAGTTGATCACCTGAGGTCAGGAGTTCAGGACCAGCCTGGCCAACATGATGAAACCCTGTCTCTACTAAAAACACAAAAAAATTAGTCAGACATGGTGGCGGGCGCCTGGAGTTCCAGTTACTCGGGAAGCTGAGGCAAGAGAATCACTTGAACCTAGGAGGCAGAGGTTGCAGTAAACTGAGATTGCACCATTGCACTCCAGCCTGGGTGACAAGAGAGAGACTCTGTCTCAAGAAACCCCCCCCAAAAAAAAGAAATTGCTGCAGCCACCTTAACCTTCAGCAATCACTACCCTGGTCAGTCAGCAGCCATTAACATCAAGGCAAGATCCTCCACCAGCAAAAAGATTATAACTAGTTGAAGGCTGAGATGATTATTAGCATTTTTTAGCAACGAAGTTTTTTTGTTTTGTTTTGTTTGTTTTTGAGACAGGGTCTTGCTCTGTCGTCCAGGCTGGAGTGCAGTGGGTGAAGGTCAAGACTCCTTCTCAAAAACAAACAAAAAAAAAAAAAGAAAGAAAAGAAATGTGTCTAGTGTGAATAAGAAATTGGATATTTTACTTTATTAGATTTTAATTAAATTTAAATAATACAAATATATTTTTAAAAAGTTGAGTGTGATGGTGCATGCCTGTAGTCCCAGCTACTTGGGAGGCTGAGGCAGGGGAATCACTTGAACCTGGGAGGCGGAGGTTGCAGTGAGCTGAGATCGCGCCTCTGCACTCCAGCCTGGTGATAGAGCAAGACTCTGTTTCAAAAAAAAAAAAAAATTAAATAGTCTATGTATATAGTGGCTACCATGTTGGACAGTATACATCTAGAGAGCTGAATATCTATAATTTCTATACAAAGACAAAAGGAAAGATCAATTTTCCTTGGATGAAATGAGAACTGGGGAAAAGGCACTTTGAAAGAAATGAAAACAGCCAGGCACAGTGGCTCACACCTGTAATCCCAGAACTTTGGGAAGCGGAGGCAGGAGAATCACTTGAGCCCAGGAGGTCGAGTATGCAGTGAACCATGATTGGGCCACTCCACTCCAGCCTGGGTGTCCGAGTGAGACCTTGTCTCAAAAAAAAGAAAAAAAAAAAAGGTAGTGAAAACGAAGTGTCAATAATAACTAAAGATGATGAAGGAGAAGGTTTGTTTTTTTTTTTTTTTTTTTTTCTTTTTGAGACAGAGTCTGGCTCTGTCACCTAGGCTGGAGTGCAATGACGAGATCTCAGCCCCCTGCAACCTCCACCGACCAGGTTCAAATGATTCTCCTGCCTCAGCCTCCAGAGTCACTAGGACTACAGGCATGTGTCACTACGTTTGGCTAATATTTGTATTTTTTTAGTAGAGATGGGGTTTCACCATATCGGCCAGGCTCGTCTTGAACTCCTGACATCGGGTGACCCACCCACCTCAGCCTCCCAGAGTGCTGCAATTACAGACTTGAACCACCGCACCTGGCCCTCTCTACTTTTTTATATTTAAACTTTCCTTCCTCCCTCCATCCCTCGTTTTGTCTACTGCACTACAGGCTGGGTGACAGAGCAAGACTTTGTCTCAGAAAAAAAAAAAAATTACCCTTTTAAAGTATACAGTTCAGTGGGGTTTAAAAAAAAATATGTAACCCAGGACGGGGCTAAAGTTCAGTGGTTTTTAATACATTTATAGAGTTGTGCAACCTTTATCCCACTCTAATTCCAGAACTTTATTTTTTTATTTTTTTTAAAAGATGGGTTTTCACCATGTTGGTCAGCCTGGTCTTGAACTCCCGACCTCAGGTGATCCGCCCGCCTTGGCCACCAAAGTGCTTGGATTACAGGTGTGAGCCACCACGCCCGGCCCCAGAACATTTTTTATCTTCTCAAAAGAAACTCAGTGTCCATTAACAGTTACTCCCATCGCTGCCCTCCACCCAGCCCAGGCAAACACTAGTCTACTTTGTTTCCTTCGATTTGCCTATTCCGGACCTTTCATATAAATGGAATAATACAAAATATGTGGCTTATTATGGCTGACTTCTCTCACTTAGCTAATCTTTTCAAAGTTGATTCATGTTGTGGCATGTATCAGTACTTCATTTCTTTGTATTGCTAAATAGTATTCCATTGGATGGATATACCACATCCTTCCTTCCTTCCTTCCTTCCTTCCTTCCTTCCTTCCTTCCTTCCTTTTCTTCCTTTCCTTCCTCTCCTTCTTTCTTTCTTTTTTTCTTTGAGATGGAGCCTTGCTCTGTCACCCATGCTGGTGCAGTGGCTCACACCTGTAATCCCAGCACTTTGGGAGGCTGAGCTGGTTGGGTCACCTGAAGTCGGGAGTTTGAGACCAGCCTCATCAACATGGAGAAACCCTATCTCTACTAAAAATAAAAAATTAGCTGGGTGTGGTAGCACAAATCTGTAATCCCAGCTACTCAGGAGGCTGAGACAGGAGAATCGCTTAAACCCAGGAGGTGGAGGTTACAGTGAGCCAAGATCGTGCCACTGTACTCCAGCCTGGGCAACAAGAGCAAAGCTCCGTCTAAAAGCAAAGTCTGACTTACCATTTTGTTTTTCTTTTGTTGCTTGTGCTTTTGGTGTCATAACTAAGAAAGCATTGCCTAATCAAAAGTAATTAAGATTTATCTCTGTTTTCTTCTGAGTTTTATGGCTTTAGCTCTTATATTTAGGTCTTTGATCCATTTTGAGTTAATTTTTGCGTATGGTCTGAGGTAGGAGTCTGTATTAGTTTCATAGAGCTGCTTTTAAGCCACAACTTGAGTGGCTTAAAAGAACAGAAATGTAGGGCCGGGCGCGGTGGCTCACGCCTGTAATCCCCAGCACTTTGGGAGGCCGAGGCAGGTGGATCACGAGGTCAAGAGATCGAGACCATCCTGGTCAACATGGTGAAACCCTGTCTCTACTAAAAATACAAAAAATTAGCTGGGCATGGAGGCGCATGCCTGTAGTCCCAGCTACTCAGGAGGCTGAGGCAGGAGAATTGACTGAGCCCAGGAGGCAGAGGTTGCGGTGAGCCGAGATCGCGCCATTGCACTCCAGCCTGGGTAACAAGAGCGAAACTCAGTCTCAAAAAAAAAAAAAAAAAAAGGACAAAAATGTATTGCTTCATAGTTCTGTAGGCTGGAAGTTTGAAATCAACATGTTGGCAAATTTGGCTCCTTTTGGAGGCTCTGAGGGAGAATCCATTCCATGTCTCTCTCCTAGCTTCTGCTGGTTGCTGACAATCCTTGGCATTCCTTACCTTGTAGACATCACTACAGTTTTTGTCTCTGTTGCTACCGGGTATTTTCCCCATGTGTCTGTGTCTTCACATGGCCTTCTCATAAGGACAGTCATTAGATTTAGGGCCCACTCTAATCCAGTAATTCCTCATCTTAACTAACTACATTTGCAAAGATCCTATGTGTAAAGAGGGCCAAGAAAGGGACAATCTAGCAAAACAGCAAACTTTTAAATAATAACTCCTCTACTCCACAGAAAATGCAACAGAAAAAAATGCCAAATGCCACAGAAAAAAACATGGCCCCACCCCTGCCTATATCAGCAAGACTTAGTGGTGAGCCTAGACTTTCACCCATGCTAGGCTGTAACAAGGTGCTTCAAAGAATAGTCTTTTCTACAGATGGTACTGGGATAACTGGATATTCACATGCAAAGGAATGTAGTTAGACTGCTGTGTGAACTGTCCCCCTACCCGACATTCAGTGTCCACCTACAACCTCAGAATTTTCTGGGGTTTAAAGCATGGTGGCTCATGCCTGTAATCCCAGCACTTTGGGAGGCCAAGGCAGGCGGATCACCTGAGGTCAGGAGTTCCAGACCAGCCTGGCCAACACAGAGAAACCCCATGTCTACTAAAAAAATAAAAATTAGCCAGGTGTGGTGGTGGGCCCCTATAATCTCAGCTACTCAGGAGGCTGAGGCAGGAGAATCGCTTGAACCCAGGAGGCAGAGGTTGCAGTTAACCAAGATTGTACCACTGCACTCCAGCCTGGGAGTCAGAGCAAGACTGTCTCAAAAAAAAAAAAAAAAAAAAAGAAAGAAAAAAGAAAATTTCTGGGGTTTAAATACCCTCTAGAGGTTTCCACTGGTTACTTGGTGTATGCCCTAGGTAAATGAAGAGGGTATTTTCTGTTGTAGTTGAAGTGTTTCCATTTGATTTAGTTCTAGAAAGTCCTTAGTTCCCTGCCTCCAGGCCCTCTTCTCCTGCCACAGTTAGTAGTGCAAGGTTAGAGATAGCAGGTTACTGCATATTGGTGTTTTTCCATAGTGTCAGGCTTTTATTGATGCTATTGCAATCACAAAAGCCAGGAGCTACATGGAGTTCCCAAGGAAGCAATCTCCTTAGTACTGTTATAGTAGGTAGCTAGTCAGGCATGAGCAGGGCAGGAGAGGGCTCCTCACACCCACCAGGAATGTCAGGTGACCATCAGGTGATGGTCAGGCAGTTGTCACACTACCTATCTAAAATAATTGGTCATAGCCAGTGCCAGGGAGAGGCAGTTTCCCAACAGATAAAAACACTTGAAAATGGTAATCAGTAACTCCCATTAGATCTAAGGAAGCTTGGTGAGTGGGCTCAAGCATGCACATTAAATTAAGGAGTATGACCTTCCAGGGCATTCCACCAGAAAAAGGAAGAAAACTTCAGGTGAGCATGTGTACAACTCCAGTAAACACAATGCGCATGCCCACCTCCCAGGCACTAGTGGGCCACTGGGCATGCAGGCAGCTCACCCTAAAGGAAGAATGAGGGGAAAGGGGCACAAAACGCTAGAAGCAGTCCAGCTTATAAAATCCTAGGTCTGGGACAGACACGGTGTCTCATGCCTGTAATCCCAGCACTTTGAGAGGCCGAGGAGGGTGGATCATTTGAGGTAAGGAGTTCAAGACCAGCCTGGCCAATATGGTGGAACCCTGTCTCTACTAAAAATACAAAAATTAGCTGGGTGCTACTGGCCTGCCTCTGTGATCCCAGCTACTCTTGAGGTTGAGGCAGGAGAATCACTTTAGCCTGGGAAGCAGAGATCACAGTGAGTTGAGATTGCTCCATTGCACTCCTGTCTGGGCAACAGAGTGAGACTCTCTCTCAAAAACATATAAATAAATAAATAAATAAATAAATAAATAAAATCCTAGGTCCAAGGTCAAATGGGACATGTCCTTCAAGTTGCCTGCTTGGGCCCCTCTTCCAACTGCTCTTTTCTTCCTTTCATTCCTGCTGTAAAGCTCTTTAATAAACTTTTACTCCTGCTCTAAAACTTGCCTCAGTTTCTCCTTCTGCCTAGGCCCTTCAGTGGAATTCTTTATTCTGAGGATGCAAGAATTGAGGTTGCTTCAGGCCTGTATGGATTCGCTGCCGATAATCTGGATACCTTCCACGACTAACAGTACTTTTTGTTCACTCAGTAGTCAGAGCTGTGGGCACACAGGCTCAAGCCACTCCGCAAGTCAATCAGTATTGCAAACCATACATAATAGTATAATTAATCGATATACAAAGTAACATTTAACATCAAGAGGAGAAAGAGATAGGAGAAAGGGTTAAAGAACCAGTCTGGAGGAACAAAGAAGAAAAAGAGTTCTGCTTTGGGCCAGTTGGTCTGCCAGTCTTGCAGGGAAGGGTCTTTGATACGGCCGAGCCTTCGGAGGCAGGTGCCAAGTTCTTATCACGAGTGACTGACTGCAAGATGGTGTCAGTTAAAATGGTCATTTTGAGCTGCTGAAGGCCTGATCTTTTATAGTCACAGAGTCCTCTAGTGAGAACTGATAGTGGAAGAGCGTCCTTGTTTGTGTCCTTATCTGGTTGGACGCATCTTTTGTAAAAATTTGTTTTTGTTTTTTTTTTGAGATGGAGTTTCACTCTTATCGCCCAGGCTGGAGTGCAATGGCATGATCTCTGCTCACTGCAACCTCCACCTCTCGGGTTCAAGTGATTCTCCTGCCTCATCCTCCCCAGTAGCTGGGATTACAGGCACCAACCATGGCTAATTTCTTTTGTATTTTTAGTAGAGATGGGGTTTCGCCATGTTGGCCAGGCTGGTGTTGAACTCCTGGCCTCAAGTGATCTGCCCACCCCAGCCTCCCAAAGTGCTGGGATTACAAACGTGAGTCACCGTGCCCGGCCAAAAAAAATTTGTTTATTAAGCAAAGCATCTTATTCTTGTTGGCAAAGTGTCCTATTAAATAGAAAATGGAGGCCAGGAACAGTGGCTCATGCCTATAATCCCAGCACTTTGGGAGGCCAAGGCAGGCAGATCACGAGGTCAACAGATAGGGTCTTGCTCTGTTGCCCAGGCTTGAGTGCAGTAATTCAATTATGGCTCACTGCAGCCTTGACCTTCTGGGCGTAAGCAATCCTCCCACCTCAGTCTCCTGAGTAGCTGGGACTACAGATGCAAGCCACCATGCCCAGCTAATTTTAAATTTTTTTGTAGATATGGGATCTTGCTATGTTGCCCAGGCTGGTCTCAAATTCCTGGGCTCAAGCAATCCTACCACCTTGGACTCCCAAAGTGCTGGAATTGTAGGTGGGAGCCACCATGCCTGCCACAATACGCTTAAAATTACATTATTTTACACTACATCTCTATATATCTATCTATATATATATCTCTCTCAAGAGGTCCTCCCACCTCAGCCTCCTGACTGACTGGGACTACAGGCAAAGCTACTTTTTTCTTATTTTTTGTAGAGATGTGGTCTTACTGTGTTGCCCAGCAGGTCTTCAACTCCTGGCCTCAAGTGATCCCCTTGCCTCAGCTTTTACCCTCTTTAAACTTAACTTGAAGAATTTTAGATACCAACTTAAAAACAAGTGGAGTTACATAGTTAAAATTTTTTTTAGGTGGTAAGCAAAAATGTGAAGACCACTGATAACAGAGAAATGGTCACACAATCCAATTCCATAAGAAAATATGTACACTTATCTAGTCTGATGGTTTTAAATATCATCTATATACTGGTAGCTCCCAAATCTGTATCTTCTACCCAGGCCTATTTTCTGAAACACATATCCAGCTGCCTACTTCCACATCTCTGATTGGATGCCTAATAGACATCCTAAATTTATCATGTCCAAAACAGAACTCTTGAACTCCACTCCACTCCACCCACTCACATACAGCTGCACCTTTCTTCTCCCTGGATTCTCCATCGGAGTAAATGTTACCTTTACTCATGCAGTTGCTTAGCCCAAAGACCTCTGGGTTATCCCCGACTTCTCTCTCTCTCTCTCTCTCTCTCTCTCACTCTCCTTCTCTAATAGTTATCATGCAACACATCAGCAAATCCTGTCAGCTCTACTTAACAAAACATAACCTGAATGTCTGCCATCTTTCTCCCAGACACTAAAATAATCTACTTCTTACTCCTCTCCCTGTTTCTATTATTGCTGTCTCTTTTAAAAAGTGATGCTTTTAAAATATGTTTGATCAGGCCAGTTGCGGTGGTTCACGCCTGTAATCCTAGCACTTTGGGAGGCCAAGGTGGGCGGATTACCTGAGGTTGAGAATTCAAGACCAGCCTGACCAACATGGAGAAACCCCATCTCTACTAAAAATACAAAAATTAGCCGGACATGGTGGCACATGCCTGTAATCCCAGCTACTTGGGAGGCTGAGGCAGGAGAGTCGCATGAACCCGGGAGGCGGAGGTTGCGATGAGCCGAGATCGCACCATTGCACTCCATCCAACCTGGGCAATAAGAGCAAAACTCTGTCTCAAAAAAAAAAAAAAAAATTTGATCATGTTTACTCCAGGGACTTTCTTTCATTCTTAGAGTAATTTGCAGTTCTTACATTGTTCCAAAATTTTCTACACTGCCTGGCTCCTGGCTACTTCTCCAGTGCTATCTGACACCATTTGCCCTTCGCACATTCTCCTTCCGCTGCTCTGGCCTTCTTACAGGACTCTCAACACATTAAGCATGCATGCTACTTTGTCTCAAGGCTCTTCACTTGTAATTCCTTTTCCTTTCCTCTCCCCCAAGTACTCCCTTACTCCATTCAAATTTCTCTTTCAAAGAAAAATGCAAAAAAAAAATAATAATTTTTTTTTTCTTGAGACAGAGTCCTTCTGTTACCCAGGCTGGAGTGCAGTGGCGTAATCTCAGCTCACTGCAACCTCCACTTCCTGGGTTCAAATGATTCTCCTGCCTTAGCTTTCCGTGTAGCTGGGATTACAGGTGTCTGCTACCATGCTGGGCTTATTTTCATATTTTTAGTAGAGACGAGGTTTCACCATATTGGCCAGGCTGGTCTTGAACTCCTGACCTCAAGTGATCTGCATACCTTGGCCTCCCATATTGCTGGGATTACAGGCCAAAAGCTTTTCTTAAGATAAATTTTTTAAAAGGCTAGGTGTGGGGTGGGGCACAATGGCTCACACCTGTAATCCCAGCAGTTTGGGATGCCGTGGTAGGCGGATCACCTGAGATCAGGAGTTTAAGACTAGCCTGACCAACATGGAGAAACCCCATCTCTACTAAAAATACAAAAAATTAACTGGGCATGGTGGTGCATGCATGTAATCCCAACTACTCAGGAGGCTGAGGCAGGAGAATTGCTCGAACCTGGGAGGCACAGGTTTCTGTGAGCTTAGATCACGCCACTACACTGCAGCATGGGCAACGAAAGCAAAATTCTGTCTCAAAAGAAAAGAAAAAAAAAAAAAAAAGACTAGGTGTGGTGGCTCACACCTGTAATCCTAGAACTTTAGGAGGCTGAGGCTGGAGAATTGTTTGAACCTGGTAAGCGGAAGTTGCAGTGAGCTGAGATCACGCCAGTGCACTCCAGCCTGGCAACAGAGCGAGACTCCATCTAAATAAATAAATAAATAAATAGTCATTCCAGTGGAACAAACATATTGGATTCCTGGTGAATCCAGAGAATATGTTTTGCAGTACAATAGTGTTTCTTTAGGGAAATGAAGACCAAACATAACTAAAAAACGTGGCCTATCATCATGGTATAGAGATTTAGTGGTCCATAGAAAAAATATGGGAGTGACATCGAAAATTTAAATTGAGGAACCATCACAGATCAAAGTTTTCTGGTTGCCTTTATGATGAATATCTCTTCAAAACCTTGAAAAAAGAACTGAAAGACTTCGTTTGTAATCACTACACTTTTTTTTTAACAATAGATAATATGCAGTTAAAGTAATGGAATAGCTACAAAACATTGTTGAAAGAAATTAAAGGCGGCTGGGCTTGGTGGCTCACACCTGTAATCCCAGACTTTGGGAGGCTGAGGCGGGCAGATCACAAGGTCAGGAGATGGAGACCATCCTGGCTAACACGGTGAAACCCCCGCCTATACTAAAAATATGAAAAACTAATCAGATGTGGTGGCAGGCGCCTGTATTCCCAGCTACTCAGGAGGCTGAGGCAGGAGAATCGCTTAAACCCGGGAGGCAGAGGTTGCAGTGAGCTGAGACTGCACAAGACTCCTTCTCAAAAAAAGAAAGGTGAACAAAATAAATGGAGACATTTCATGTTTAAGGATTCAGAGACTTAATATTCTCCAGTTGGCAATACTTTCTAAATTGATATATAGATGCTACAAAATCCCCAGCTGACTTCCTTACAAAAGTTAACAAGCTGATCCTAAAATTCATATGAAAATTCAAAGGACAAGCCGGGCACGGTAGCTCACACCTGTAAACCCAGCACTTTGGGAGGCTGAAGCGGGTGGATCACCTGAGGTCAGGAGTTCAAGACCAGCCTGGCTAACATGGTGAAACTCCATCTTTAAAAAAAAAAAAAGAAAATTGAAAAGACCTAGAATGACCAACACAGTCTGGAAAGAGAACAAAGAAGGTTCACACTTCCTGCTTTCAAAACTTTCTACAAAGCTGCAGTAATCAAGACTGTGTGGTGCTGGCATAAGGGTAGATATAACAGATACATGAAATAGAATTGGGAGTCCAGAAATAAACTTCACATTTATGGTCAATTAATTTTTTTACAAGAGTACTGAGACAGAACAGTGAGGAAAGAATACCTTCTTTCTTTATATATCTCTCTCTCTTTCTTCCTTTCTTTTTTTTTTGAGACAGAGTCTCACTCAGTCACCCAAGCTGGAGTGCAGTGGCCTGATCTTGGCTCACTGCAACCTCCGCCTCCCAGGTTCAAGTGATTCTCCTGCTTCAGCTTCCCAAGTAGCTGGGATTACAAGTGTCCGCCACCACACCCAGCTAATTTTTTGTATTTTTAGTAGAGGTGGGGTTTCACCATGTTGGCCAAGCTGGTCTTGAACTCCTGACCTCGTGATCCACCTGCCTCGGCCTCCCAAAGTGCTGGGATTACAGGCATGAGCCACTGCACCCACCATAGTCTTTTCAATATATAGTGTTGGATATATATATATATATATATATATGATATATTTCTACATATATATGTAGAAATATGATATATAGTGTTGAATATATATTAGATATGTTTTGGATATACAACTGGATATACATATGCAAAAGAATGAAGTTGGTCCTGTGATAGTAAATTTTAGGTGTCAACTTGACTGGATTAAGGAGTACCCAGATCGAAAGTAAAGCATGATTTCTGAGTATGTCTGTGAGGGTGTTCCCAGAAGAGACTGGCATTTGAATCAGTGGGCTGAGTAAGAAAGATCTACCTTCCCCCAGTGTGGGTGAGAACCATTCAATCATCTGAGGACCCAGATAGAACAAAAAGGCAGAGACCTTTTTCTCTCTTGCTGTCTCTTTTGGAGCTGGGATACTCTTCTTCTCCTGCTCTTGGACATTGGAACTTCAGGTTTTCTAGCCTTTGAATTGCAGGATTTACCCCAGCAGTATACCCCCAGGTTCTCAGGCCTTTGGCCTCAAACTAAGAATTACACCATCAGTTTCCCAGGTCCTCAGGCCTTTGGACTCGGACTGTGCCACGCTGCTGACATCCCTGTTTTTCCAGCTTGCACACAGCCTATCATGGGATTTCTTAGCCTCCAACTGTGTGAGCCAATTCTCATAAAAATCCCCTCTCATATATGCTTATCTATCTATCTATCTATCTATCTATGTTTCTGTCTCTCTGGAGAATGCTTGGTAATACAGATTCTTTCCTCACACATACACAAAAATTAACTCAAAATTGGCCATAGATCTATTGTAATAGCTAAAATTATAAAAGTCTTAGAAGATAATATAGAAGTAAATCTTTTTTTTTTTTTTTTTTGAGGAGTTTGAAACCAGCCTGGCCAACATGGTGAAGCCCCATCTTTACTAAAAATACAAAAATTAGCCAGGCATGGTGGCATGTGCCTGTAATCCCAGCTACTCGGGGGGCTGAAGCACAAGAATCACTTGTGCCCAGGAGGTAGAGTTTGCAGTGAGCAAAGATGGCGCCACTGCACTCCAGCCTGGGCAACAAGAGCGAAACTCCATCTCAAAAAACAAACAAACAAAAACAATTAAAAACTTCTTTGCTTCAAAGGACACACTATCAAGAAAGTAAAAAGACAACCCACAGAATGGTAGAAATTTTTGCAAATCATATATCTGTGATGTTATGATATACATTGGTTTTGTCCATGGTTCCTGGCTCATAACTTCCATATCCCTCATTACAGTCTTTTGTTAGAATGTTGGGTGGGTGTGTTGGACCTCAGGGGCAAGCCTCTGACCTTCTCCTTCTGGCCTCCGTCCACTCTAATCGTCCCCAACCTTTTTTTTTTTTTTTTTAATTTTTGTGGCCCCACCCAGACCTTTTTTTTTTTTTCCTTTAAAGACAGGGTCTCACTCTGTCATCCAGGCTGGAGTGCAGTGGTGTGATCTCGGCTCACTGCAACCTTTGCCTCCTGGATTCAAGCAATTCTCCTGCCTTCAGCCTTGGGGCTGGGATTACAGGTGTGCACCATCATACCCGGCTAATTTTTTGTATGTGTTTTTAGTAGAGATGGGGTTTCACTATGTTGACCGGGCTAGTCTCAAACTCCTGACCTCAGGTGATCTGCCCACCGTAGCCTCCCAGGGTGCTGGGATTGCAGGTGTGAGCCATGGGGTCCAGCCTAATTTTCCCCAACCTTTCTGATTGTGGGTCTTAATACCCTCCCATGACAGGGTCCCACCCTATAACCTGGGAGAAGGAATGCTGATGTCTTTATGCTTCTGTAAAAACCCAAGAGGACAGGGCTTAGTGAACTTCCAGACAGCTGAACATGTGGAGGTTCCTAGAGAGTGGTGCGCCCAGGGAGGGCATGAAATCTCCACAACCTTTGCTCTATACCTCACCCTACCTACCGTCTTCATTTGTGTCCTTTGCAATATCCTTTGTAATAAACTGGTAAATGTGTTTCCCTGAGTGTTGTGAGCTGCTCCAGCAACCTAATCAAACCCAAGGAAGGGGTCATGGGAACCTCAACTTGAAGCCAGCTGGTCAGAAGTTCCAGAGGCTGAACTTGTGACTGGTGTGTGTGGGGTTGGAGTGTTGCGGGGGAGAGTCGGGACTGAGCCCTCAACCTGTGGGATCTGATGCTATCTCTGAGTAGATAGTGTAGGAACTGAATTAGAGGACACCTGGCTGGTATCTGCTACTTGGTGTGGGGGAAACCCTCCACACATTTGGTCACAGAAGTCATCTTCTGTTTGATGATTGTTGTGGTTGGAGAGTAGAGGAAAAATACAGTTTGAAGAGAATTTTTCTCTATACACATATAAGATACTTGTATCTAGAACATATAAAGAACTCTCACAAACAATAATAAAAAAACAAATAATAAAATTTTAAGGCCAGGAGTGGTGGCTCACGCCAGTATTCTCAGCCCTTTGGGAGGCCGAGGCAGGCAGATCACCTGAGGTCAGGAGTTCAAGACCAGCCTGGCCAACATGGTGAAACCCTGTCTTTTTAAATTAAAAAAAAAAAAAAATTTTTTTAAGCTGGGTGTAGTGGTTCATGTCTGTAATTCTAGCACTTGGGAGGCTGCAACGGGAGGATCACTTGAGCCCAGGAGTTTGAGATCAGCCTGGACAGCATAGAGAGACCTCATCTCTCTCTTTTTTTTTTGGAGACAGAGTGTCACTCTGTCGCCCAGGCTGGAGTGCAGTGGTAATGATCTCAGCTCACTGCACATCCTGGGCTCAAGTAATTCTCATGCCTCAGCCTCCCGAGTAGCTGAGATTACGGGTGCACGCTGCTACGCCCAGCTAATTTTTGTATTTTAGTAGAGATGGAGTTTCATCATGTTGGCCAGGCTGGTCTTGAATTCCTGACCTCAGGTGATCTGCTCACCTCGGGTTCCCAGAGTGCTGGGATTACAGGCATAAGCTACTACGCCCGGCCAAAAGCCCATTTCTATTTAAAAAGTAAAATAAAAATCTTAAATGGGCAAAGGATCTAAATATAGACTTCTTCAGAGAAGATACACAAATGAGGGCCAGGCATGGTGGCTCAAGCCTATAATCCCAGCACTTTGGGAGGCCAAGGCAGGCAGATCACCTGAGGTTGGGACTTTGAGACCAGTCTGACCAACATGGTGAAACCCCGTCTCTACTAAAAATACAAAATTAGCTGGGTGTGGTGGTGCATGCCTGTAATCTCAGCTACTAGGGAGGCTGAGGGAGGAGAATCGCTTGAATCTGGGAGGCAGAGATTGCAGTGAGCCGAGATCATGCCACTGTATTCCAACCTGGGCAACAAGAGTGAAAATCTGTCTCAAAAAAAAAAAAAAAAAAAAAAAAACCACACACAAATGGCCAATAAGCACGAGAAGTTACTCAAGTCTTTAGCTATCAGAAAATGCAAATCAAAACCCCAATGAGTTCACACCCACTAGAATGGCTATAATTTTAAAAAAGACAGAAAATAACAAGTCTTAGTGAGGATGTGGAAAAATTGGACCTTCTTACACTACTAGTAGGAATGTAAATGATATAACCACTTGGGAAAATAGCTTGGTACTTCCATGAAATATTAAACAAAGCTACAGTAAGACCCAGCAATTCCAGTTCTAGGTATATACTCAAGAGAAATGAAAACATAGGCCTGCACCAAAACATGTACGCAAAAATTCATAGCAGCATTATTCATAGTCGCCAAAAAATGGAAACAACACATCAATTAATGAATAAAGAAAATGAATATCCACATAATGGAATATTATTTGGCAATAAATAGAAATGAAGTACTGATATATGCTACAACATAGAGAAACCTTGAAAACACTGTGCTCGGCCAGGCGTGGTGGCTCACACCTGTAATCCCAGCACTTTGGGAGGCTGAGGAGTATTTTAGCAGAGATGGAGTTTCATCGTGTTGGCCAGGCTGGTCTTGAACTCCTGACCTCAGGTGATCTGCCCGCCTCGGGCTCCCAAAGTGCTGGGATTACAGGCATAAGCCACTATGCCCGGCCAAGAGCCCATTTCTATTTAAAAAGGAGGGTGGATCACTTGAAGTCAGGAGTTCAAGACCAGCCTGGCCAATGTGGTAAAGCTCCGTCTTTACTGAAAATACAAAAATTAGGTGTACGTGGTGACACATGCCTGTAATCTCAGCTACTCAGAAGGCTGAGGGAGGAGAATTGCTTGAATCTGGGAGGCAGAGGTTGCAGTGAGCTGAGATCACGCCACTGCACTCCAGTCTGGGTGAAAGAGCGAGACTCAGTCTCAAAAAAAAAAAAACCTTTGTGCTAAGAGAAAGAAGCCCTATATTACATGATTCTATTTGTATAAAATGTCCAGAATAGGCAAATTCATAGGGATAGAAAGTAGATTTGTGTTGCCACAAGCTAGTGTGAGGAGATAATGGGGAGTGACTGCTAATGAGGGCAGAATTTGAGCTTTTGATGAATGACAAAATTAAATTCTGGAATTAGATAATGGAAAGACAGATATAAAATTTTAAAGGGACAGATATTGCACAAACTGGTGAATATACTAAAAACTTTAAAATTGTACACTAACGGGTGAATTTTATGGTGTGTATATTATATATTAATTAATAATACAAACAGATCATTATATTCTAGAATTTCATGCCATGGTGGTGTTTCTCATAACAATCTGAATCACTGAAATGGAAATATTTCCAAAACATATCTACTTGAATGGATTAAGAAAATAAGAAAAAAAAGAAAGAAAGAAGCTAGTTGTGAATGCCTGCATATTATATACTTCCTTCTATATGAAATGTCCAGAATAGGGAAATATATAGAGACAGAAACTAGATTAGTGGTTGCCTAGAGATAGTGGTTGCCTAGGTTACACAGTTTCTTTTTGGGGTGATGAAAATGTTCTAAAATTGTGGTGATGATCACACACCTCCGAATATACTAAAAGCCATTGAATTGTATACTTTAAATGGGTGAATTGGACAGTATGTGAATTATATTTCAACAAAGCTGTCATATTAGGAAAAGAAAAAACAAGTGATAAATTGTGAGGGACTGAGTTAGCATTTGGGTAGGAAGAGTGACTATCAGCCTATCACTGTGCACTAATTTTAATGGCTCAGGATACTTAAAATAGCTACGCAAAATAGCATCTTTGGTGCTTGAAATTCTCTTCCTGGAGATTTCTTTAAAAGTCAAATCTTTAGTTTCTAAAAATTCCCTGTTTAAATGCCAATACTTCAGGGAAAAATAACATCTTGAAAAATCAGCTCCAATTTTTTTTTTTTAATCTTTCTCTGTTGCCTAAGCTGGAGTAGAGCGGCACTATCACAGCTCACTGCGGCCTCTCCCTCCTGGCTCAACAGATCCTCCCACCTCAGCCTCCTTAGTAGCTGGGACTACAGGCATATGCCACCACACCTGGCTAATTTTTGTATTTTTTATAGTGACAGAGTTTTGCTATGTTACCCAGGCTGGTCTCAAACTTCTGGCCTCAAGTGATCCACCTGCTTTGGCATCCTAAAGTGCTAGGGTTCAGGCAGGAGCCACCAAACCTGGTCAATACTATTAACATTTGATAAAGATCCTATTAGACATCTCTCCAGGCATATACACATATATAATTTTATGTAAATAGATTTGTACTATATATTGTAGAAAAGCAAGATTTGGTATTATGTTTGGTTATGAATCTCTTAGAGGTACTTCTTTTATTTATTTATAATTTGCAAGCTTGATGAGAAAACTAGATCCAGGATCTGTGATTTTTCTAAGAATTAGAGAATCTATATTATCATATATAATTATTGGTTAAATTATTATTATTATTATTATTATTATTATTTGAGTTGGAGTCTCACTCTGTCACCTGGGCTGGAATGCAGTGGCAGGGTCTCAGCTCACTGCAACCTCTGCCTCCCAGGTTCAAGAGATTCTTTTGCCTCAGCCTCCCAGGTAGCTGGAATTACAAGCATGCGCCACCACGTCCGACTAATTTTTGTATTTTTAGTAGAGACGGGGTTTCACCATGTTGGCCAGGCTGGTCTTGAACTCCTGACCTCGTGATCTGCCTGCCTTGGCCTCCCAAAGTGCTGGAATCACAGGCCTGAGCCACTGCGCCAGCCAAGTGTTGGTTAAATGAATACAAAGCTAGTGAGTTCATCTTAATAGCTTATTTGAGGAATGCAGGTACAATTTACGAATTAACAAAAATCCCTGAATAGACATATTTATTACTCCCTTTAACTCTCCAAATCATATTATAAATGCTCTGCAGGTAACCCGAGTCTTGGAGTTAAGGGACTACATTCCAGAATGCTAAAGACAGACTGAGTAGTAAAATAGTTTCACACACACATACGAATCTTATTTTTACATGATCTGCTAAGAAAATGTAATGGAGAAGATCTGAAACTTGTTATAGAGAAAATAACAGTCAAATTTAATCTTACTTAAGTCCTTTGCCTTAGCCTGATTAATCAGATAAAAAGAATCCTTATTTAGCTTCCTGAGTCGTATTCTCATCTTTCAGCTTTCTTAGCAGGAGAAAGACAATTTATAGCATAATGCCTAAATAAATAAAGTGCTTACACATGTGATATGTACGCATGTCTTAGAATAATGAGGCTTGCTCCAGGTAGGTGAGCAAACATGCAAGCATTTTCTTGTTCCGTGATTCCACGATTCCCTATGTTGTATAAAATGGCCCACCTGGTAGAGTGGTTTACATAATGTAATCCCAGCACTTTGGGAGGCTGAGGTGGGTGTGTTGCTTGAGGCCAGAAGTTCAAGACCAGCCTGGACAACATAGTGAGACCTTCTCTACAAAAAATAAAAAAAAATAGCCAGGCATGCGGATGCACACCTGTGCTCCAGGCTACTCAGGAGGCTGAAGGGAAGGATCCTTGAGCGCAGAAGGATCACTCAAGGCTGCAGTGAGCCATGATTGCACCACTGCACTCCAGCCTGGGCAACAGAGTGAGACCTTGTCTCTAAATAAATAAATAAATAAAATGGTCCACAGAGACTTTTGTTTGCTATGTGTAAAAAAACAACCAGCCAGGGGCAGTGGCTTATGCCTGTAATACCAGCACTTTGGTAGGCCAAGGCAGGCAGATCACCTAAGGTCAGGAGTTTGAGACCAGCCTAGCCAACACGGTAAAACTCGTCTCTACTAAAAATACAAAACATAGCCAGGCGTGGTGGTGTGCTTCTGTAATCTCAGCTACTCAGGAGGTTGAGGCAGAGGTTTCAGTGAACCAAGATCACTCCATTGCACTCCAGCCTGGGCGACAGAGTAAGACTTCATCTCAAAAACAAACAAACATCAAACCAAATCAAATCCAACCAAAAACATCCTCAGTACTGGGTGAAGTCCTGTAATCCCAGAATTTTTGGAGGTGAGATGGGAGGATGGCTTAAGGCCTGGAATTTGAGACCAGCCTGAGCAACATAGCCAGATACTGCCTCTAAAGAAATGAAAAGAGCTAGGCATGGTGGCTCACAGCTACTTCAGAGGCTGAGGTGGGAGGATGGCTTGAACCCAGATGTTTGAGGATGTAGTGAGCTATGATCATGCTACTACACTCCAGCATAGATGACACGGTGAGATCCTGACTCTAAAAGAAAAAAAAAAAAGATCTTCTGGTATGGTGCCATGTATGATACATGCTCAGTGTCGAGTACATGATTAGATGGCATGTGAACACACATATATACATACACACACAGTCTTTGGTTGGAATTGCATTGAATCTATAGACCAATTTTAGAAGAAATGACATTTTTATGAGGTGACTGTTACAACCCATGGACTAAGTACACAATATTTATTTTGGTGTGCTTTCATGTTTTTATAATGAAGAATTATCAAAATATATCTCGTACATTTTTAGGTTTCTCCCGAGGCACTTTATATACCTATTTTTTTACTATTATGAATGATATCCATTTTATTTTATTTATTTCTTTATTTTTGAGACAGAGTCTTGCTCTGTTGCCTGGCTGGAGTGCAGTGGTGCAATCTCCGCTCACTGCAACCTCTGCCTCCCAGGTACAAGTGATTCTCCTGCCTCAGCCTCCGGAGTAGCTGGGACTAGAGGTGTACACCAAGACGCCTCGTGAATTTTTGTATTTTTAGTAGAGATGGGGTTTCACCATGTTGGCCAGGCTGGTCTCAAACTCCTGACCTCAAGTGATCTGCCTGCCATGCCTCCCAAAGTGCTGGGATTACAGGCGTGAGCCACCGTGCCCGGCATCTCCATTTTAAAGTTAAATTTTCTAACCCTCTTTGGTTTATAAAAATGCAATTACTTTTGTATATTTTTGTATCCAGCTATCTATCTATCTTTGAGACGAAGTCCTATCAATATATATCTATTTTTCTTTTTTTGATGCTATCTCCAGATATCAATATATATTTTTAATCTATCTAGCAGTGTGCCTTTTGAGACAGGGTCTCACTCTGTCACCCAGGCTGGAGTGCAGTGGTGCAGTCATGGCTCACAGTGTCCTCCCAGGCCCAAGAGTTCCCCCCATTTCAGCCTACAGAGTAGCTGGGACTACAGGCTCATGCCACCACTCTCAGTTAATTTTTAAAATTTTTGTAGATAGTGGATCTCAATATATTGACCAGGCTGGTCTCAAACTCCTGGGCCCAAGTAATCCTCCCACTTTGACCTCCCAAAATGCTGGGATGACAGGCGTGGGAGACACCACCTCAGAATTTCTGGAGTTTATTTCAGAAATTATTAGTTAATTCTTTGTTTCTTTGTTTAAGATGGAGTTTCCCTCTTATTGCCCAGGCTGGAGTGCAGTAGCGTGATCTTGGCTCACTGCAACCTCCACCTCCCAGGTTCAGGCAATTCTCCTGCCTCAGCCACTCAAGTAGCTGAGATTACAGGCCCCTGCCACCATTCCTGGCTAATTTTTTCTGTACTTTTAGTTGAGACAGAGTTTCACCATATTTGCCAGGCTGATCTCAGACTCCCGACCTCAGGTGATCCGCCCACCTCGGCCTCCCAAAGTGTTGGGATTACAGGTGCGAGCCACCACATCTGGCCAATTCCAGTATCCTTATATCCTCATGGATTAAATGGTGGGTTAAAAGTGTTCTAACATTGCCAGGTCATGGTGGCTCACACCTGCAATCCTAGCACTTTGGGAGGCTAAGATGGGCAGATCATTTGAACCCAGGAGTTCGAGAATGGCTTGGGAAACATGGTGAGACCCTGTCTCCACCAGAAAAAAAAAAAAACAATAAATTAACTGGGAATGGTGGGTTGATCCTGTAGTCCCAGCTACTTGGGAGGCTGAAGTGGGAAGATCACCTGAGCCTGGGAAGTCTGCAGTAAGCTGAGATAGCATCACTGCCCTCTAGCCTAAGCAACGGAATGAGACCCTGTTTCAAAAACTATATATAACAATAAAGTGTTTTGGCCTGGCGCAGTGGCCCACATCTGTAATCCCAGCACTTCAGAAGGCTGAGGCGGATGGATTACCTGAGGTCAGGAGTTCGAGACCAGCCTGGCCAACATGGCGAAACCTGTCTCTACTAAAAATACAAAACTTAGATGGGCATGGTGGTGGGCACCTGTAATCTCAGCTACTCAGGAGGCTGAGGCAGGAGAATCACTTGAACCGGGGAGGCAGAAGTTGCAGTGAACCGAGATCCCACCATTGCCCTCCAGACTGGGTGACAAGAGCAAAACTCTGTCTCAAAATAAACAAACAAACAAATAAATAAAGTGTTTTAACATTAACAACCCAATTTAAAAATGGGCAGAGAACTTGAATAGGCATTTCTCTAAAGAAGATATACTAATGGCTAATAGGCAAATGAAAGCTGCTCAACATTACTAGTCATTAGGGAAATGCAAATTAAAACTACAACCACTTGATATTAGAATGGTTTCTATTAAAACAAACAAACAACCCGGGCGCGGTGGCTCAAGCCTGTAATCCCAGTACTTTGGGAGGCCGAGGCGGGTAGATCACGAGGTCAAGAGATCGAGACCATCCTGGTCAACATGGTGAAACCCCGTCTCTACTAAAAATACAAAAAATTAGCTGGGCATGGTGGCACGTGCCTGTAATCCCAGTTACTCAGGAGGCTGAGGCAGGAGAATTGCCTGAACCCAGGAGGTGGAGGTTGTGGTGAGCCGAGATCGCGCCATCGCACCTGGGGAACATAGTGAGACCTGTCGCTACAAAAAATGCAAAAATTAGCCTGGTATGGTGGCATGCTTGTAATCCTAGCTACTCAGGAGGCTGAGGCAGGAGGATCACTTGAGCCCTGGAGTTAGAGTTTGCAGTGAGCTGTGATCCCACCACAGCACTCCAGCCTGGATAACAGAGTAAGACTTCATTTCTTAAAAAGAAGTTTTGTAAGGTGAAACAATTCTGGAGATTGGTTGCACAAGAAGTGAATATATTTAGCAGTACTGAACTGCACACTTCAAGAATGGTTAAGATGGCTGGTGCGGCCGCTCACCCCTGTAATCCAGCATTTTGGGAGGCTGAGGCAAGAGAATCACTTGAGCTCACAAAATGGAGACCAGCCTGGGCAAGATGGCAAAACTCTGTCTCTACAAAAAAATACAAAAAATTAGCCAGGTATAGTTGCTCTTAGACCTGTGGTCCCCAGGAGGGGGGAGGAGGCTGAGGCAGGAGGATTGCTTGAATCTAGGAGGTAGAAGTTGCAATGAACCAGATCACGCCACTGTGCTCCAGCCTGGGCAACAACAGAGTAAGGCCCTGTCAAAAAGAAAGGAAGGTGAAGGAAGAGAGGGGAGGGCAGGGGAGAGAAGGAAAAAAGAAAAGGAAAAGAAAGAATTCCCCTTCTGCAGTTAAGACACCAACCTGATATTTGGTTGGATTTTCTCATTTTGTTTTCCATTTTTAAGGATTTTTTTTCACCTTAATTTAATTCTCTCTTTTATAACATGGTTACATGTTTCTGTAGTCAAATGACACAACAAATGCGTCAGAAGTGCAGTTAGATCATGTGCTCTCCCCATCGGCAATCATTTTTTTTTAGTTCTTGACTTACTCTTCCATTGTTTGTTTGTTTCTAAAATTGTGGTAAGATACATAAAACAGGCTGGGCATGGTGGCTCACACCTATAATCCCAGCACTTTGAAGGTTGAGGCAGTAGAATCTCTTGAGTCCATGAGTTGGAGACGAGCCTGGGCAACAGAGTGAGACCCTGCCTCTACAAAATATACAAAAAAATTAACTGAGCCTGATTGCATAGTCCCAGCTACTTGGGAGGCTGAGGTGGATTGCCTGAGCCTGAGGTTGCAGTGAGCTGTGATCTTACCACTGCACTCCAACCTGGATAACAGAGTGAGACCCTGTCTTTTTTATATATATATATAAAATATATATATAATATTATATATATATTATATATTATATATATATTATATATAATATATATATTGTATATATAATATATATAATATATATTATATATAATATATATTATATATAATATATATATGAGAGACTCCTCAAAAAAATTATAATATATATATTATATATATATATTATATATGTGTGTGTGTGTGTGTGTGTGTGTGTGTGTGTGTAAAATTTCCAATTTTAACATAATTTTTTTTGAGAAGGAGTCTCACTCTGTTTCCCAGGCTGGAGTGCAGTGGCGTGATTTCAGCTCTCTGCAACCTCTGCCTCCCAGCTTCAAGTAATCCTCCTGCCTCAGCCTCCTGACTAGCTGGGACTACAGGTGCCCATCACCATGCCCAGCTAATGTTTGTATTTTTTTTTAGTAGAGACAGGGGTTTCACCATATTATCCAGGTTGGTCTTGAAGTCCTGACCTTGTGATCTGCACCTGCCTCAGCCTCCCAAAGTGTTGGGATTATAGGCATGAGCCACCTCGCCTGGCTTACATAAGTTTTTTTTAGAGTCGGTGGTCAGAATCTCACTATGTTGCCCAGGCTGGAGTGCAGTGGCTATTTACAGACACAGTTAAAGCACATTACAACATAAAAAATCCTAGTCTTTTTTTTCTTTTCTTTTCTTTTTCTTTTTTTCCTTTTTTTTTTTTTTTTTTTTTGGTGGGTTTTCACGATGGCCAGGCTTGTCTTGAACTCCTGACCTCAGGTGATCCACCCATCTTGGCCTCCCAAAGTGCTAGGATTACAGGCGTGAGCCACAGCGTCTGGCCAAAAATCCTAGTCTTAAGTGAGACTCATGCAATCTTCCTGCTGGAGTAGCTGATACTACAGTCTGGCACCATCACGCCTGTCTCATTTCAGCAATTTTTTTTTTGAGATGTGGTTTCACCATGTTGGTCAGGCTGGCCTCGAACTCCCGACCTCAGGCGATCCACCCGTCTCGGCCTCCCAAAGTGCTGGGATTACAAGCATGAGCCACCACGCCCAGCCAGCAATTTTTAAGTGTACAATTCAGTAGTAGCATAAAGTACATTTGTATTGTGCAAGCATCACTATTAGCGATCTCCAGAACTTTTCCATTATCCCAAACTAAAACTCTGTATCCATTAAACAATAGTTATCTGCTGAGTATTGTGGCTCACGCCTGTAATCCCAGCACTTTGGAAGTCAAGGTTGACGGATCACCTGAGGTCAGGAGTTTGAGACCAGCCTGTCCAACATGGTGAAACCTCATCTCTAGTGAAAAATACAAAAATTAGGCCAGGCCCGGTGGCTCACCCCTGTAATCCCAGCACTTCGGGAGGCTGAGGCAGGCAGATCACGAGGTCAGGAGATTGAGACCATCCTGGCCAACATGGTGAAACTCCATCTCTACTAAAAATACAAAAATTAGTTGGGCGTGGTGGCACATGCCTGTAGTCCCAGCTACTCAGGAGGCTGAGGCAGGAGAATTGCTTGAACCCGGGAGGTGTTCATGCCACGGCACTCCAGCCTGGGTGACAAAGCGAGACTCCATCTCCTCAAACAACAACAACTAACTCTCTATTACCTCCTTCCTTCTAGCCTCTGGTAATCACTATTCTACTTTTTGTCTATGAATTTGACTCTAGGTACCTCATATAAGTGGAATCACACAGTATTTATCCTTTTGTTTCTGGCTCATTTCACTTAGTGTAATGTTTCCAAGGTTCATTTATGTTGTACATGTGTCAGGATTTATTTTTTTAAAGCAAAATAATATTTCATTGTGTATATACACCACATTTGGTTTATTCATTTGTCCATTGATAGGGCTGTTTCCACTTTTTTTTCTTTCTTATTTTTTTTTTTTTTTTTTTTTTTTCAGATACGGGGTTTCACCATGTTGGCCAGGATGGTCTTGATCTCTTGACCTCATGATCCATCCGCCTCGGCCTCCCAAAGTGCTGGGATTACAGGCGTGAGCCACCGCGCCTGGCCTTCCACTTTTTAGCTATTATGAATAGTGCTACTATGAACATGGGTATACAAATACCCGCTTGTGTCTTTGCTTTCAGTTCTTTGGGGTATATACATAGAGAATTGCTGGATCATGTGGTCATTCTATGTTTTATTTTTTGAGGAACTGCCATAGTGCATTTCTTTGAAGGGGAAGATGAAGTCTCAATATTTTGCCCAGGCTGGGCTTTGAACTCTTGATCCTCCCACCTCAGCCACATAAGTAGCTAGGACCACAACGACATGCCACCATACTCACATATTTTACATTTTCTTTTTTAAAAAATTATTTTTTTAATTGAGATGGAGCTTCCCTATGTTGCCCAGGCTGGTCTTGAACTCCTGAGCTCAAGAGATCTGCCTGCCTCAGCCTCCCAAAGTGCTGGGATTACAGGTGTGAGCCACCTTGCCTGGTGCATATTTTATATTTTCAATTTGTTGCAGTCATTACTGTTTTCAGTGCTCATGTTGTGTCATTAGTGAGAGCCCCTTCATGTTGGCTCCTATATCCTTCTGATATGACTGTAATAGTCTGATATCTTCCTTGCTTTCTGGAATGACAAAATATTTGAGGCAGAACTTGTATATTTCCTGCATCAAGCTTGAAACCAAAATTTCTCTAAAACATTCTAGTTCCTTTAAGTGGGAAATGGCATAGAGACACCACTATCTGGGGGCTAGGGAGTATTCATTACTACATTGGTCCTAGGCCTTTTTAGTGGACAAAGTTAGAAAATCTGGGTTTTTTTTTCCATTTTGTAATTTAGAATCAAAAGATCATAGGGCTTCTATTGAACTTATTTGGTTGTATACCTGTATCTCTTTTATCCTACATTTGGCTCATGTAACCAACAATCACTGTACACCCACCATCTTCCTTATACTTTGTTAGGTGCTGGGAATGCACATCAAAATCTACATTTCATCTAGTTTCCATATTGTTTTTATGTGAATTAGTGAGGCTTTTTACTTTTTGTGTTGGCTTGTAGTTAAAACTGACGAGCACAATATTGGATTGGCTTGGCTTTGAGATTAGTTTATCTTGATGTCATCCTTTTTTTTTTTTTTTTTTTTTTGAGACAGAGTGTCGCTCTGTTGCCCAAGCTGGAGTGCTGTGGCAAAATCTCAGCTCACTGCGACCTCCGCCTCTCAGGCTCAAGCAATTCTCCTTGCTTCAACCTCTTGAGTAGCTGGAATTACAGGTGTCTGCCACCACACCTAGCTAATTTTGTATTTTTTAGAGATGGGATTTCGCTGTGTTGGTCAGGCTGGTCTCAAACTCCTGACCTCAAGTGATCTGTCCACCTCGACCTACGAAAGTGCTGGGATTACAGGTGTGAGCCACCGTGCCCGGCCCATCTTGATGTATTTATTTTTCTTTTCTTTTCTTTTCTTTTCTTTTTGAGATGGAGTCTCAGTCTGTTGCCAGGCTGGAGTGCAGTGACACAATCTTGGCTCACTGCAACATCCGCCACCTCCCAGGTTCAAGCAATTCTGTCTCAGCCTCCTGAGTAGCTGGGACCACAGGTGCCTGCCACCATGCCCCACTAATTTTTTGTATTTTAGTAGAGATGGAGTTTCACCATGTTGGCCAGGATGGTCTCGATCTGCTGACCTCGTCAGCCACCTGCCTCGGTTTCCCAAAGTGCTGGGATTTCAGGTGTGATCCACGGCGCCTGGCCCCAATGTATTTCTTATATTACATTATTTCCATTAACTTACATGAACCATAGATTTCAGTAATTACAATACTATTATACCCCATAGTTGCCAGTGTCAAGGGAAAAACAGATTAAATGGGTCATTAATACCAAAAAAGACATTTCATTGCCATTGGGTATTATCCTGATATGTTTGGCGGTGTCCCCACTCAAATCTCATCTTGAATTGTAGTTCCCATAATCCCCACGTGTGGTGGGAGGGACCCAGTGGGAGGCAATCGAATCATGGGGGCAGTTTCCACCAAGCTATCTTTGTGATAGTAAATTCTCATATATCTGATGGTTTTAAAAGGTACTTTCTACTTGGCTCAGCACTCATTCTTTTCTCTTCTGCCACCATGTGAAGGACGTTTGCTTCCCTTTCTGCTATGATTGTAAGGTTCCTGAGGACTCCCCAGCCATGTGGGACTGTGAGTCAATTAAACTTTCCATTATGAATTACCCAGTCTCGGTTGCTTCTTCATAGCACCGAACTAATATGTATCCCAGAACCAGAAAATGTGAGAGTAGGAAGACGATTTACTGTGCTTGGGAATAGACTTTTGGTCAGTTGGACTGGGGCACAGCTCTATTGTTGGACAAATCCTAAGTCTAAAACATTTTCTGTGTTTATGCTGATGCATACAATTGCACTATTAAGGTTTCCTCTGAAGCTATTGGCCCATATTAACCCGGAGAGTTAACATTCAAGTATGTAATTAACACATTAGAGTGAATAATGTACTAGGCTTTTCCAAAATGACATTTAGCTTGAAATAGATTTGGGAAGAAGGTAAATAACTAAGTCTAGCATAAGGCCACTTGCACAGAGAGCAGATTTGTTTTGGGAATCCTGGGCAGAGGAAGCATAATGGCACTAGACACATGCCAAGGAGCTGAGGGCACATGAAAAGGTGATGCATTTGCAATATTCACCATTTTATGTTAAGTTACATGAGATTCGGCAGTCAACCAGATTCTGGCTGTGCATTACCAACTTTCAACTCCTAAAAAGTACTGGCAAGTTAAGTAACTTTATTATAATAATGAGGTAAAAACTTAAGAATAGTATGAGCCAGACAAGGTGGCTCACGCCTATAGTCCCAGCACTTTGGGAGGCTGAGGCCAGCAGATCATGGGAAGTCAAGAGTTTGAGACCAGCCCAGCCAACATGGTGAAACCTCGTCTCTACTAAAAATACACAAATTAGTCAGGTATGGTGGTGGGTACCTGTAATCCCAACTACTCCAGAGAAACTCTTGAACCCAGGAGGCCGAGGTTGCAGTGAGCCAAGATGGCGCCACTGCACTCCAGCCTGGGCAACAAAGCAAGACACCATCTCACAAAAAAAAAAAAAAAGTATGTGATGCTCTGTAATGGTAATCTTTACATATGCATTTTATGTTTTATAAATAAAAGTTTTAAATTACTATGTATAAACCACAGGCAATACTTATTCTTTATTCTCAATGCACTGAATACATAACAAATTTCAGACACCCAGATAGAAAACACAGGACTGAATTCATTTAAGACAGGGAATACTTTATTCGAAACCCATCAAAGAAATGGACAGCTTGGGTCTGTAACAAAGCATTCATGTTTTAGAGCATAGGTCAGTAATTGTATATGAGAGCATACACTGCTACATACAAATTAACTGATCAGACCACAACTTTTCAACGTTTAAAACAGAATAAGCTTCCCTGTAAAAGCAGCACCTTTGTGACATTTTAACTTTAGTATTCCTCTCCTTCTTCTTCACCCTCTCCTTCAACAGAATCCACACCAACCTCCTCATAATCCTTCTCAAGGGCAGCCATGTCCTCACGGGCCTCAGAAAACTCTCCTTCCTCCATCCCCTCACCCACGTACCAGTGAACAAAGGCACGCTTGGCATACATCAGGTCAAACTTGTGGTCCAGGCGAGCCCAGGCCTCAGCAATGGCTGTGGTGTTGCTCAGCATGCACACAGCTCTCTGCACCTTGGCCAGGTCTCCACCAGGCACCACAGTGGGAGGCTGGTAGTTGATGCCAACCTTGAAGCCAGTGGGACACCAATCCACAAACTGGATGGTACGCTTGGTCTTGATGGTGGCGATGGCAGCATTGACATCTTTGGGAACCACGTCACCACGGTACAACAGGCAGCAAGCCATGTATTTACCATGGCGAGGGTCACATTTCACCATCTGGTTGGCTGGCTCAAAGCAAGCATTGGTGATCTCTGCTACAGAAAGCTGTTCATGGTAGGCTTTCTCAGCAGAGATGACAGGGGCATATGTGGCCAGAGGGAAGTGGATGCGGGGATAGGGCACCAGGTTGGTCTGGAATTCTGTCAGGTCAACATTCAGGGCTCCATCAAATCTCAGGGAAGCAGTGATGGAGGACACAATTTGACCTATTAATCTATTCAGGTTAGTGTAGGTTGGGCGCTCGATATCGAGGTTTCTACGACAGATGTCATAGATGGCCTCATTGTCGACCATGAAGGCACAATCAGAGTGCTCCAGGGTGGTGTGGGTGGTGAGGATGGAGTTGTAGGGCTCAACTACAGCTGTGGAAACCTGGGGCGCCGGGTAGATGGAGAACTCCAGCTTGGACTTCTTGCCATAATCAACTGAGAGCCGTTCCATGAGCAGGGAGGTGAACCCAGAACCAGTTCCCCCACCAAAGCTGTGGAAAACCAAGAAGCCCTGGAGACCAGTGCACTGGTCGGCCTGTGGGGAAAGAAAAATATTTTAATGCCAGGAGACTTTCTCTTAGAAAATCTATTTAAACTTCTTTAGATTATGAACCGAACAGATTGATGCAAGCATGAGGAACTGGAAAAACAGACATATACACATAACCTAGGGATCATCTGATTTATAAGTCCAGTTAATATAGCAAGCAGCCTATTCCACATTTTGGTAGGTGCCAAGGAATGAACAATGTCAGTCACTCTACCCAACTTGCACTGGAATTATCTCACTGCACTCTAAATGCATATTTATATATGGTGTTTACCAGTTTACGAATTCGGTCCAACACGAGGTCAATGATCTCCTTGCCAATGGTGTAGTGCCCTCGGGCATAGTTATTGGCAGCATCTTCCTTGCCTGTGATAAGCTGCTCCGGGTGGAAGAGCTGGCGGTAGGTGCCAGTGCGAACTTCATCTGGAGAAGGAGGGAGAGAAAGACAGAGGGACTGGGTGAGTGAGCGAGTGACCAGCAGAGCCCCCAGGACAGGCCTCCTGTCCCAGCACCCTGGGATCTCACTTGGGTTACTGAGGCCAACTCACCAATGACCGTGGGTTCCAGGTCTACAAACACTGCCCGGGGCACGTGCTTGCCAGCGCCCGTCTCACTGAAGAAGGTATTGAAGGAGTCATCGCCTCCCCCAATGGTCTTGTCACTTGGCATCTGGCCATCAGGCTGGATGCCATGTTCCAGACAGTAGAGCTCCCAGCAGGCATTGCCGATCTGGACACCAGCCTGGCCGACGTGGATGGAGATGCACTCACGCTGTGGGAAGGAAAAGTGAAAAAAATTATAAAATTAAGCTGTATTAGCATTTCAAACTTTGAGTAAATTTCTACAACTATTTCTAATGACATTCAGGTATTTTTCAAAATCATTTGAGGTCATATCCCCAGCATGCTACAAAGATTAAGAAAAATCATCTGCTACAAATGCTGCATATGGGTGTGGTCTGAATAATGATGTCACCTTGGCCCTGTTCAGCACATGGTACCAGCCCATTGTTCCTACTACCACGCTTGAATAGAAGACTTTTCATATTTAAAAAGTATTCCAGGCTGGGCGCGGTGGCTCACGCCTGTAATCCCAGCACTTTGGGAGGCCAAGGCGGGTGGCTCACCTGAGGTCTGGAGTTCAAGACCAGCCTGACCAATATGGTGAAACCCCACCTTTAAGAAAAAAAATAAATAAATAAAATAAAATAAAAGTATTCCATATCCGAAGCACAAATTTTGTAAAATAAAGTAAATCCAATCCATGACTTAATTGGGATCAATTTTACTGCTTTCTTCCCTTTTAAATAAAGATTAACGTTTCTTCTGAATAGGACTTGATATTGTAACAGGGACATCTGAACTGCAGCTGAGGCAAGAAGCCACACCCTTCTGCAGTCTGTCTGCAGAATCCATCACTACCAGGGGTTTAGAAGCTAGACAAGGTCTGCCTTCTGCATTGCTGTATTTGCAGCGCCTGGTGCTAGCCTGTACTGTCTGCTACATTATTTAACAGAGCAAGCTCTATTTCCAGCAACTGCCTACATGATCTCATTGTGCTGTTTTGCCAGTTTTCCTCCTCTGACCCAGCCCGGGACCATGTGCCTGAATTGAAATGAATTAATGAAGATTCGCTAGAACAAAAGACAACGGGATGTGGAATATAATTCTTCTTTGTCTGCAGCAATTTCATCACTTTTCTTTTCTTTTTTAAAAAAAGGTTTTTCCAGATCTTCTCCACTGTTAAAAGTGAAAAATAACTGGAAATTTAAAAAAAAAAAAAAAAAAAAAAACATACAAAAAGGTTCCTAAGTTAGAAAGAAGCATCACATGATAAGCTACCGAACAAAGAATAAAAGCCCAGTGGAAGGATAATGAAATATTTATTTAAAACAACAAAATAGTATTTTCATCTTGAGATTCTCTACCTACCACATAATATTCATATTCTTTGCATCCAATAGAGGTTTTCTTCCTCCGTGATCTTTAGGGCTACCACTTTCATTGTCTATTCACTGATGTGGTGGGGGCCATCGGCGGGGAAGGGCGTTTCCTAGGTCCTGACTATCAGGGTACCCCGGGGGCTCATAAAGTGCGCTATCTCTCTCGCTGAACGTGCAGCCCAGACACACACACACACACACACACACACACACACACACACACACACACTCTCTCTCTCTCTCTCTCTCTCTCTCTCTCTCTTTCTCTCTCTCTCTAGTCGGTCAGGGCAGACGTTAAAGAGCTTGTCAAGTGAATTGTGATTTTGCTCAAAAAAAAAAAAGTCATCTAACATATAATAGTGAAGAAAACCCTTTTGGATCCTACAGTTTCGCAATGACGAAAGGCTTTTCTTAAAGTCTGCTACTGACAGAGGAGGTTCAGCGAGGGCGAACCCCGCCCCGTGGCTCCAACGCCATAGAAGCCAGAAACAAACAACCCCGCCCCTGCGCCGCCCTGAAACCCGCTGCCGGGGGCTCCAGCAGAAACTCACCGTGTTTTCCCGGGAAAAAAAAACGCCAACGACCGCGAGGGGTCTTCCCACGCTAACCCCAGGCTGCGCTTTGTTCCCGTCCCCCCTCCCGCATCCCCCAGGTCCCCCACCGTCCCAGCTCTTTTTGGGCGCCTCCTCCTCTCGCGGTCCTCAGAGAGCGACGCGAGATGGAAAGAGGCCCCTCCGCGGCAGCGAAACCGGGCGCACAGCCACGGGGCCCAGCCGGGACGCCCCAGACCCCTCGGTCGCGGCAGACGGGCTGAGCTGTCCTCAGCCCCGAAAGGCTCTTGGACAACACAGGCGCCCAGGCGCCGCCTTTGTACCTCCCCAGCGCTCAGCTGCGCTCTGGGCGCAGTCCTGGCCCGGATCCTGCACCCGCACTGCGGCGGTGGCGGCGGGGCTTGAGGATTTGGGGCAGACAAAGCTAAAGCACACGACGACCCTCGCCCAGACAGCTTACGAAAGAAAAGAGCTTAAAAGTTTTCCAAGTAGACCCTGGGGGCGCTGACTCCACCCAACGGCCTCAAAGAGCGGAAGCCGATTCTCACCATGGTTGCTGCTTCGCGGCTGTCGAGCAGATGGCGGAGACGAGGAGGAGAAGTTGTTGCTTCTTACAGCGCGACTCTTAGGCGGTCGATGTAAGAGAACCTGCGGCACATGGGCGGATGCGGCTCCCTATATACAACTCGGTCACCATGGGGATGGGCTGGGGCCTTTTCCTGTTGGTCCAGACCCCCAATCTGCCCAGAGAAGTCATGACAGGAGACTGGTGATTGGTGCAAGCGACGTGGGATGAGGTAATCTCTCCCCCACCCTTTTTTCTCTAGCATCCATAGACTGTTTGCATCCTTTAGACAAAGAGACCGTGCAGAAGCAGTCTGCCGAGCATCCATTATGGGGTGGGGTTGGGGAGGGGCGGAAGAAGAAGAAAGGGGACTGGGTTTGGAAGACTTTATATTGCTTAAATCTCAAACTACGGTTAAAATTGTCTATGTGAGGGGTTTTTTCCTCTACACTTAATAACGGAATTTGTGTTCAGATGCACTATTTAGAGGAAAATTACTGCCAGCCCCTCCTCGTAGTATGTTAGACTTGACTACATTCTGTTAGGGTTTAGCGTCTCTAATTGCTGTAAAAATAAAGTGGGAGAGAAAATGGGCGTGATTGCTCAAAATGGCTTGGGTAAATGTGATTTTTTTTTAATTTTAAAAAGTATTTATTAATACAGTCATTCAAAATGGTTTCTCAGGTTCAACTAATTTATTTTCAGACCTTCTTTTGCAGGCACACGCACACCCAAATAGCTAAACAAAACTGGAAGATGGAAAGAATAACCATACTAAATAAAGAAGCGAACACATAGTTCTAACATGGCAATAAACAATCGCCAGTGAAGGTAGAGTAGTTATAATAGTTTACTAGAGGTATTCCTTTATGAGACGTCTATGTAACACATTTTGTGTGGTACATTGTCCTTGGAATGCATCATCTTTCCTGATATAGAATTGGGAAAATACAAGGAGAAATAATTGAGTTCACAAGTTAGTACTACATGTGTGCAGTTATGTTTATGCACTGTACTTTTGTCTGAAAAGTAACAAGCAAAATAATAATTACCAAGAAACCAAATTTAAAAGAAGAGAATAGCATAATGTAAAAAGCACACCATTTTGCAATGTTGCCTCCATCCACAGACAACTGTGAAACGTCAGCTCAATAACTGCATTTCCTTTTTATGTAGTTCTTATGTCAATTTGGTAAATATCCTCCTGCAGGTGGACTTCTAACTGTGGGAATTCTAGCCAGCCTCACACCCTTGCTATTCAACTAGAGACTCTGGTGGTTGCTCTGTTGCCCCTTGGGACAAAAAGCTTTGCTTTCACCCCTAGGAAATGAATTGTAGTAACATTCTCTTGCTATTTAGAAAGGCTCCATTCTCAGCAATGATGAGCTATGCAGAATAAGTCACTGGACTTCGTACCACCAGATATTGGTGATGAAATTTCAGAGGTAAATAAATAAGTTTGGCCAGAGAAGTTGAAATTTCATTTGTATTTTGACAAATAATTTTTCCTTTTGGTTTCTAGTGACAGATTTTCAGCGTCTGCAGCACTATTCACACAGTACTCTGCGGAGCCCATTCATTCCTGCTGGGCTGGCAGGCTGAGCAGGGCGTGGGAGGGAGGGACTTGAGAATACAGCTGCTGCAGGTTGTGGTGTGTCGATGGCGACCACAGATTTTTCTAGCCTGCCATCCACAGTTCTGCTTTACTTGTTCAATTTTGCTGCAGTAATATTCTCTGGAAAAAATATCCAAAATGCAACATCATTTTGTCTAATTGTTGTATATTTCCCAGGAAAAAATAATCCTCAACATCATCTTATCTCCATCTCTTTAGCAAAAAAAAAAAAAAAAAAGTATATTTCAGTAAAGAGACAGGAGGATTAGATATTTGAATGCTTCAATAATTAAATGGCGTGAGGAAGCATAAGGATTAATAAGTAGCCCATTCAAAATACTTCCACAATTTTAATAATAAAATATATCAGATACTATTGGACTATAGTAACATGTACAAGTCTTTTTGGAATGAGAAGCAGAGCTTTGAATTATTCTCTTTACAATATAAAAAGATTAATTAAGAAATATGTGATTTACCCAATTGTCTCAGTTCTTTATGCAATTTCCAGAGCATTAAATAGAAGAGAGGTGGATTCACGCAGTTGAGTCTTTGTAATTCTATCTCAGAGCCATTGTGTTCCTTAGGTAAATGAGGGTTACTCCCTCCCCTTGAGCCTAAGTAACAAGATCTAGGTCAGAAATAGACTATTTGAGCACTGATAATCTCAAATATATAAACAAGAGATTGGAGAAACAACCAATCTATAATTTTTGTTCCTTATTATCTGATTTAATAGCACTCAAACTCAAACTGTGGAAAGCAAAAAAATATTTTTTACTAGTTTACCTCTTATTTTTACTGACATTTTAAAAAGTTGACATCGATATACATGTACAGGTATTCTGCTAATGGATTCATTCTTGTACACAGTGAGATTAGCATGAAGCATTCTTCTTTCATAATATTTGTAGAATTTTAATCATTTATTTACATGTCTACATTTCTCTGCCATTAAAATGTAAGTCCTAGTTCCTGCCAAAATGCCTGACATACAGTAGATATTATACACGTTTGCTTAATTAAATGAACAGGTCTCTGTGCAGAGTTTCTTTTCTTTCTTTTTATTTTTCTGTGATGGAGTCTCACTCTGTCTCCCAGGCTGGAGTCCAGTGGCATGATCTCGGCTCATTGCACCCTCCATCTCCCGAGTTCAAGTGATTCTCCTGCCTCAGCCTCCCGAGGAGCTGGGATTATAGGCGTTGGCCACCACGCCCGCTAATTTTTGTGCTTTTAGTAAAGATGGGGTTTCACCATGTTGGCCAGGCTGGTCTCGAACTCCTGACTTCAGGTGCTCCACTCGCCTCAGCCTCCCAAAGTGCTAGGATTATAGGTGTGAGCCACCATGCATGGCCTGGGCAGATTTTCATTCCCTATTATCATGCTTAGTAATGTAAAGATATTAGCCAGAGTGGTGGTTTACTCCTGTAATCCCAGCATTTTGGGAGGCCAAGGCAGGCAGACCACCTGAGGTAAGGAGTTTGAGACTAGCCCAACATGGCAAAACCCTGTCTCTATCAAAAATACAAAAATTACCCCAGGTGTGGGGACTTAGACCTGTAATCCCAGTACTTTGGGAAGCCAAGGTGGGGGGATAATTTGAGGTCAGGAGTTCAAGACCAGCTTGGCCAACATGGTGAAACTTGATCTCTACTAAAAATAAAAGAAAATCAGCCATGTGTAGTGGCTCTTGCCTGTGATCCCAGCTACTGTGGAGGCTGAGGCATGAGAATCACTTGAACTTGGAGGGTAGAGGTTTCAGTGAACTGAGATAACACCACTGCACTCCAGCCTGGGAGACAGAGGGAGACTCTGTCTTAAAATACATATATATAGATATATTTAATAAGCTATTTTACCATTTATAATCAGCAAGCATTTACTAAGTAAGCCCAAGATTATCCTAGGTAGAGAGGAATTCAGAGGTAATAGCATGATCTCTTTTTCTAGAATCTTCCAATTTAATTGAAGAATTGAGGCACATACATTCCTATAGGTTTGAGAATGACCTGTATGTGTGTGTGTTCGGAGAGAGGCATGCAACAGATCTCAACAGAGGGATCTATTGCACGACTCTATATATCATAACTTATGAGGGAAACCGAGTTGTTGAATGCTTGTTTTTACACCGTCACTTCCTAGTCATCCCTAAATCCATTTCAAACTGGATTCTGCTCCTACCACTCCTTTAAACTAAAGTGCCTTCCTGTTTTGTTTTTTTTTATTATTATTATTCCTGTTTGTTTTTTGAGATGGAGTCTCGCTTGAGTGCAGTGTTTTGATCGGCTCACTGCAGCCTCCGCCTCCTGTGTTCAAATGATTCTCCCGCCTTGCCTTTCAAGTAGCTGGGATTATAGGCCCCACCACCACACCCAGCTAACTTTGGTATTTTTAGTGGAGATGAGTTTTCGCCATGTTGGCCAGGCTGGTCTCAAACTCCTGGCCTCAAGTGACCAACTTTCTTCAGCTTCCCAAAGTGCTGGGATTACAGGGGTAAATCACCTCGCCCGGCCTATGCTTGTTGTTAAATCCACTGGAAACATTTTAGTTCTTGTTGACCTGTGACAGGCTGTGTCACAGTTGACTATTATTTCCCTCAAGACACTTCTTCCCTTAGCTTCAAAAACTCTACATTTCTGGGTTTCCCTCCTACAATTTTGTTTCCAGTCTGTCTCTGCTGGTACCTCCTCCTCCTTTCCCTAATCTTCAAATGTTGGAATTCCTCAATCTTCAGTCCTAGAGCTTTTCCTTATTTTATTCTATGTGGTCTCCTACATTTTTAGTAGATGGCAAGTACATTCATGCCCAAGGCTTCAAATCCTTTCTATATGCTGATGACTTCTTTTATTTACTTATTTACGTTTATTTTTTTTTTTTTTTAGAGACAGGGTCTCACTATATTGCCTAGACTGGTCTCAAACTTCTGGCCTCAAGTGATCCTCCCACCTCAGCCTCCTGAGTAACTGGGATTACAGGTGGGAGCCACTGTGCCTGGTGCTGATGACTTCTCTTTTTTTTTGAGTTGGAATTTCACTTGTCACACAGGCTGGAGTGCAATAGCGTGATCTCAGCTCACTATAGCCTTTGCCTCCTAGGTTCAAGTGATTTTTCTGCCTCAGCCTCCCGAGTAGCTGAGATTACAGGAGCCCACCATCACACCCAGCTAATTTTTGTATATTTAGTACAGACTAGGTTTCACCATGCTGGACAAGCTGTCCTTGAATTCCTGACCTCAGGTGATCCACCTGCCTCTGCCTCCCAAAGTGCAGGGATTACTGGTGTGAGCCACCATGCCCAGCCTGATGACTTCTTGATATCTCTTCTTAGCCTCAGATCATATAGTAAATTTCCAGTCTCTGGCTTGTTTTCTCAGATATCTCAAATTGAACTGATGTTTATTTATTCATTCATATTTTAATTATTTTTTTTGAAACGGAGTTTCACTCTTATTGCCCAGGCTGGGGTGCAATGGCACCATCTCGGCTCACTGCAACCTCTGCCTCCCAGGTTCAAGCAATTCTCCTGCCTCAGCCTGCGAAGTAGCTGGGATGACAGGCGTGCATCACCACACCCGCCTAATTTTTGTATTTTTAGTAGAGATGGGGTTTCACCACGTTGGTCAAGCTGGTCTTGAACTCCTAACCTGAGGTGATTCACCCACCTCGGCCTCCCAAACTGTTGGAATTACAGGTGTGAGCCACCACGCCCACCCCTATTTGTTTATTCTTTGAGAGGGAGTCTCGCTCTGTTGCCCAGGCTGGAGTGCAATGGCACGATCTTGGTTCCTGCAACCTCTGCCTCCCAAGTTCAAGCAATTCTCCTGCCTCAGCCTCGAGAGTAGCTGGGGTTACAGGCTCATGCCACCACACCTGGCTAATTTTTTGTATTTTAGTAGAGACAGGGTTTCACCATATTGCCCAGGCTGGTCTCGAACTCCTGAACTCAGACAATCCACCCACCTCAGCCTCCCAAAGTGTTAGGAGTACAGGCATGAGCCACCGTGCCCAACCTGAACTCATGTTTATAATGGAAGCTTTTATTAGGAATGGTGGCTCTTGAATAGAATGAGAGTGGAATAAATACTCTAAATGGAAAAAATAACATTAGCAAAGATATGGTATAATGATGATCTGTTGCCTGTATAAGGGAGGACAAAGAAATTGGCTTGATTAGGGCATTCAAGGGTGGGCCGGTGATGTGTTATGTGGGGAGGGTGGAGCTAGTTAACAAAATGTTTTGAACTTCAGTCTGAAGGAGTTTGGGATTGAGTCCATACACATCGTGAAAGCCTTTTATATTCTTATCCAAAAGAGTGACAGGCCAGGCATAGGGGTTCATACCTGCAATCCCAGCACTTTGGAAGGCCGAGGCGGGTGGCTTGCTTGAGCCCAGGAGTTCTTGACCAGTCCAGGTGACATAGAGTGACCCCATTTCTACAAAAAGATTGCTGGACCCTGGGAGGTCATGGCTGTGATGAGCTGTGATGATTGTGCCACTGCATTCCAGCTTGGGCAGCAGAGTGAGAGAGACCCTGTCTCCAAAAAAAAAAAAAAAGAGTGACAAAGTTATGAAGAGAACAGCATTTTCGTAAAATTAATGTGACTGGTATACAGTCAGTATACAGAGTAGGAAAAAAGACTGGAGAATGAGACCAAAACATTATTGCAGTAATCTAGGCAGAAGGTCTCAGGCCATCATAATCACAGTGAGAATGGATAGAAAGGGATAAGAGAAGAGAAGAGATCATTCAAAGGAAGAATCCTGGTGGTAATTGGTTGGACATGTGGTAAAAACGAAGGAGTCAAAATCAACCCTTGAAGTGTATTTTTTTCTTTTCTTTTCTTTTCTTTTTTTTTTTTTTTTGAGACAGTTTTGCTCTTATTGCCCAGGCTGGAATACAGTGGCACCATCTCGGCTCACAGCAACCTCTGCCTCCCAGGTTCAAATGATTCTCCTGCCTCAGCCTCCTGAGTAGCTGGGATTACAGGCATGTGCCACCATGCCCAGCTAATTTTTTGTATTTTTAATAGAGAAGGGGTTTCACCACGTTGGCCAGGCTGGTCTCAAACTCCTGACCTCAGTTAATCTGCCCGCCTCAGCCTCCCAAAGTGCTGGGATTACAGGCGTGAGCCACCGCTCCCAGCCTTCTCTTTTCTTTTATAGAGGCAGGGCCCAGGCTGGAAATCAGTGGTGTAATCATAGTTCACAGTAGTCTCAAACTTCTGGGTTCAAGTGAGCCTCCCACCTCAGCCTCCTGTGTAGCTGGAACTATAAGCCCACACTACCACATCTTTTTTTTTTTTTTTGTAGAGACAGGATCTCACTTTTCTTGCTCAGGCTGGTCTCAAATTCCTAGCCTCAAACAGTCCTCCTACCCCAGCCTCTGAAAGTGCTGGGATCACAGGCATGAGCCACCGTGCCCTGCCTAACCCTTAAAGTTTTTAGCCTGAAATGAAATGGTAGTGGTGCTGTTAACAGAATAGGGAAGTTGAGAAGGGATGCAAGTCTAAGCAGAAAATGCATTTGTGTGTGTACTGGGGGTGGGTGTTGAGGGCGGGAAAGGTCAGTCCCCGTGATCTAACACGCTGCATGCTACACCATTTTAGGTGATAGAGGAATGGAGGCCAGAGGTCTTGGAGGCCGCTGGGAATCTGAGATTGGCACTACTCAGGGAAAGGTCAGGACTGGAGGGGATGGAGATGTGTATTTGGTGTCTAATGACAACAGCATGGTTATAAAGCTGGTGGCATAGTATGAGAATAGAATTCTCCCACTGTAACCAATAATTTCAAGTTATGCCACTGAATGGGAACGAGATAGATTTGTGGACTATTTAGGGATATTTAGGAGACTGACTTATCAGGCTTGGGAACAGATTTAATAAATTAAAAACAGGGTCATGTGTGGTTGCTCACACCTGTAATCCCAGCACTTTGGAGACCGAGGTGGGCAGATCAATCTAGGTCAGGAGTTGGAGACCAGCCTCGCCAACATGGTGAAACCTCATCTCTACTAAAAACATAAAAATTAGCTAGGCGTGGTGGCAAGCACCTGTAATCCCAGCTACTCAGAAGGCTGAGGCAGGAGAATTGCTGGAACCCGAGAGGTGGAGGTTGTAGCAAGCCAAGATTGCACCACTGCACTCCAGCCTGGGTGACAGAGCTGGACTCTGTGCCCCCCACCAAAAATAATAATAATAATAAAAAACAGTAGGCTGGGTGAGGTGGCTTACGCCTGTAATCTCATCACTTTGGGAGGCTGAGACAAGAGGATCGATTGGGCCCAGAAGCTCGAGACAAACATGGGCAATGTATCAAGACCCCCATCTCTACCATAAAAAAAAAGTTAACTGGGTATGGTGGTGCATACCTATTGTTCCAGCTACTTAGGAGGCTGACGTGGGAGGATTGCTTAAGCGCAAGAGATCTAGGTTGCTGTGAGCTGTGATGGTGCCACTGCACTACAGCCTGGGTGACAGAGAGAGACCCTGTCTCAAAAAATAATAATAATAATAATAGGCCGGGCGCAGTGACTCACGCCTGTAATTCTAGCACTTTGGGAACCCGAGGTGGGTGAATTGCCTGAGCTCAGGAGTTCAAGACCGGCCTGGGCAACACAGTGAAAGGCTGTCTCTACTAAAATACAAAAAACTAGCCAGTCTTGGCAGCATGCGCCTGTAGTCCCAGCTACTCGAGAGGCTGAGGCAGGAGAATTACTTGAACCTGGGAGGGGGAGGTCGCAATGAGCTGAGATCATGCCATTGCACTCCAGCATGGGCGACAGAGTGAGTGAGACTCAATCTCCAAAAATAATAGTAATAATGAAAAATAATAAAAATAAAAACAGTAAAGGACTGCAAGACAAAGAAGTGTCAGAAAAGGAAAGAAAGAAGGAGTGGCCATAGGAGGCAGTAAAGCAGAACACATTGATGTCACAGAAACAAAGAAAGGAGAGTGTCGGCTGGACGTGGTGGCTCACACCTGTAATCCCAGCACTTTGGGAGGCCGAGGCGGGTGGATCACAACAAGGTCAGGAGTTCAAGACCAACTTGGCCAACATGGTGAAACCCCGTCTCTACTAAAAATACAAAAAATTAGCCGGTTGTGGTGGCGGACACCTGTAATCCCAGCTACTCGGGAGGCTGAGGCAGGAGAATTGCTTGAACCCAGGAGGCGAAGGTTGCAGTGAGCCTAGATCATGCAATTGTACTCCAGTCTGGGTGACAAAAGTGAAACTCTGTCTCAAAAAAAAAAAAAAAAAAAGGAAGGAGAGAGTGCTGAGTAATACCAAATACTGCAGAGGAGTTGTTAAGTAAGGACAGAAGAGTGCTCATTGAATTTAGTGACAAGGAAATCAGTATAAAGGAAGGGCTTGGCCTAAAAGACAAAAAAAATTTCCTGCCTCAGAGGAGCTCAAGGTGCAAGGAAAGAAACTGTTATTACAGTGTGAAGAGTGCTGTGAGATGGAGTTCAGCCTGGGAGCTGCCTTGAGGGCACCGAGATGAAGCTGGTGGTCCAGTTTTCCAGGTGCTCTTGGTTCACATTTCCCAACTTCATTTCCCCGTGGTGTTACCCGTCTCACACCACATCACTGCCTCTGCATCTTTTGTAAAATTAGCATACCTCTCCATGTCACATTGCCTCCTTAGAGCATGTTGGGAGTGGAAATGGGTATATTCAAGCAACCAAATTTAAAGTTTCCCTTAAATTCTCTTGCTAAACACTATTCAAACTCTAAATGTAAACAAGGGAATGGACATGATTACAATGATACATGAAATTTAAGTTTATCTTCATTTTAGGGTTCAGTATCGATCAATATATTGAATGAATTGGCTCTCACTATGTGTGGCTATCCACACAAAGACTATCCACTGAGTTTGCCTTGGCCAAATTCCAACACTAACAATTTAGGTAAGAATATGGTTCCACATCTAGAATTCAGAATTTTATTTAGAGCTTAACATTCTTTTTCCCAAGATCTGGTCAACAATGCAGTATTACTAAATAATAGCTTTTTTCCTGGATAACTATGGTAAGAATTATCTGTGATTATTTTGGTAACTGAGTTTTATCTTTTTGGGGAAGGATTTTTGTGTGTATAGCAGAGATAAATATTAATGGATTTCTATTCCAGAAGTAGGACTTATAAAATAACACAATAAATACCTGAACCCTGTAATATTAAAAACTTATCTCTGGCATTGGAATACAATGCTTTGAAGTAACTCATTAATGTTCATTTATTTACTGGAGCAGTCTTTTTTTTAATGTGTCAGAGTCTAACTCTGTTGCCCAGGCTGGAGTGCAGTGGTAAAATCACAGCTCACTGCAGCCTTGACCACCTGGGCTCAAGCCATTCTCCCACCTCAGCCTCAGAGTAGCTGGGACTACAGGCCCGTACCACCACACCTGGCTAATTTTTGTATTTTTTGTAGAGATGGGGTTTTGCCATGTTGCCCAAGCTGACCTTGAACACTTGGGCTCAAGCAATCAGCCCGCCTCAGCCTCCCAAAGTACTGGGATTTCAGGTGTGAGCCACCACGCCTGGCCTCTGGACCACTCATTTAAACAAAATATTTATGTCCTGAGATACATATTTTAATTTGTAATTTTGTTCTGGTACATTGGGGTGGTGATTTAGTCACGCCTACTGATGAAATCTGACACTTGAGGAAAGGGGACAAAACTTGAAGAGGCTCAAAGGCATCCAGAGAAGACAAGAAAGAGAAGCAAACAGAGGAGACAATAGATCGTGTCAGTTTTCACGAAACAATTTATAATTCGATTGCATTTTACACAGGCTCACAAGAATGCACATTGAACTACCTCTAGCCCGCCCCCTTCCTTCTCCAAAGCAGATGGAAATGAGGTGGCTGACTGGGAAGGTTGCCATGGTGCACTGGCTACAGGGATTCAATTGTAATCAAAAGAGGCTCCACGGTCCCCTCCCCCAACCTTCCAAATGTGGGTTTCTCTCTTTTCTCTCAAATCCCTGTCTTACTTTCATGCCGTAGGTAAACCAGAATGAGATTGATTTACTAGTGAACAAAAAACCATTTAGTGCCTCCAAAAGTTTACAGATGCATTGATCTTGTTAGATATAAAACACTGAGAAATTAGAACTGGTCCATTTTGAGATATAGCTAGTCACACAAAAGTCAGGATTCACTTTTAAAATGTCTTACACAACACACCTCCATCTTTGAGTCTTACATTTCTTACTGGTTTTATCCCCCCGATAACCTGCAGACATCTCAAATTCAATATATCTAAATGGAATTTATTTTTCTCCATCACTTGCCTCAGTATTTTATATTCTCAGTGATCCTGTATTCTTAATATCAGTTAATTGTCTCCATCTTTCTGGTCTACCAAGCTAGATTAAAATGATAATCTCTGCCAGGCGTAGTGGCTCACACCTGTAATGCCAGCATTTTGGGAGGCGGAGGCCGGTGAATCACTTGAGGTCAGGTGTTCAAAACCAGCCTGGCCAACACGGTGAAACTCCATGTCTGCTAAAAATACAAAAATTAGCCAGGCGTGGTGGATCACACTTATAATCCTAGCTATTAGGGAGGCTGAGGCATAAGAATCACTTCAACCTGGGAGGCGAAAGTTGCTATGACCTGAGATCACACCACTTCATTCCAGCCTGGGTGACAGAGTGAGACTTTGTCTCAAAATAAATAAATAAATTTAAAAAATATATGTATATATATAAAATAACCTAATGTAACACTGTGTTCTAGGCACTACTGTAAGTACTTTAATTCATTTAAATTAATCCTAACTGATCACTAAATTCTGTTCATTACAATTCAAAATTGTCTTAATAAACATTTGCAAATGAACAATTGAGGAGGCCAGGCGCGGTGGCTCAAGCCTGTAATCCCAGCACTTTGGGAGGCTGAGGCGGGTGGATCACGAGGTCAAGAGATCGAGACCATCCTGGTCGACATGGTGAAACCCCGTCTCTACTAAAAATACAAAACATTAGCTGGGCATGGTGGTGCGTGCCTGTAATCCCAGCTACTCAGGAGGCTGAGGCAGGAGAATTGCCTGAACCCAGGAGGCGGAGGTTGCGGTGAGCCGAGATCGCGCCATTGCACTCCAGCCTGGGTAACGAGTGAAACTCCGTCTCAAAAAAAAAAAATAAATAAATAAAATAAAATAAAATAAAAGGTGCCGGGCGCGGTGGCTCACGCCTGTAATCCCAGCACTGTGGGAGGCCGAGGCGGGTGAATCACGAGGTCAAGAGATCGAGACCATCCTGGTCAACATGGTGAAACCCCGTCTCTACTAAAAAAAAAAAATACAAAAAATTAGCTGGGCATGGTGGCGTGTGCCTGTAATCCCAGCTACTCAGGAGGTTGAGGCAGGAGAAGTGCCTGAACCCAGGAGGCGGAGGTTGCGGTGAGCCGAGATTGTGCCATTGCGCTCCAGCCTGGG
>NW_022436942.1:27027667-27081633 GCF_009761245.1 Sapajus apella | reverse complement strand
TAAAAAAAAAAAAAAAAAAAAAAAAAACAATTGAAGAGCCCCTTCTGAAGCTTGACCAGTTATTTATTTATTTATTTTTTAATTTTGAGATGGAGTTTTGCTCTTGTCACCCAGGCTGGAGTGTAGAGGTGTTATCTCGGCCCACTACCACCTCTGCCTCCTGGGTTCAAGCAATTCTCTTGTCTCAGCCTCCCGGGTAGCTGGGATTACAGGCATGTGCTACCGTGCCCAGCTAAGTTTTATATTATTAGTAGAGATGGGTTTTACCATGTTGGCCAGGCTGGTCTTGAACTCCGGACTTCAGGTGGTCCCCCCACCTCGGCTGGGATTATAGGCGTGAGCCACCGTGCCCAGCCCATATTCCCTTTTAAAATGTTTTTTCTTTTTTTTTTTTTTTTGAACTTGTCTGGAAATAATGCTGGATCTGTCTCCATTTAGATTTAGAAATCAATTATGCATGGGCAAAAGAGAAGTTAGAAAAGGCTGCATTTTTCTTCATCTGCCTAGCCTAAAGATCATTTAGGAAACATTTATCCCTTTCCCTGTGGATGTAAACATGATTATGTATGTGTAGAAGAGAAAGGGTTAGAGAACGATATGGGTTTTTTGCCTTCATCTGCCTATGTGAACAGCAATCTGTTATTCTAATACTGTCTACAGATTATAAGAGATGTAGAGGTTCTCACAAGGTTGAGAAAGAGTTGTCAGAAAAAAAAAAAAAAGAGAGATATAGAGGTTCACTCAAGATAGCATAGCATGAAATAAGTCCCTTACATGGCAAGACTATTTATGGATTTAGTATATTTTAATAAATAAGCCCACTATTAATCTTTTTAAAATGATTTCAGTATTTTTAGACTTGTAAGTTCGACTTCACTCTCACCCCCTGTTACTAAGCAACGTATTATACAGTTGCTAGGAGACAGACCAGCAAGGTCAGGGGTATTTCAAATTTCCCTTGTCACCTTGCCTATCACATGACTATACCCAAGAGAGTTTTACAGCCTTAGAGAAAAGAGAAAAAAGTTAATGGCACGTAGAAAAGAAGGAAAGAGAGAGGAGGTTGAAGAAGAAAGGAATAGAATAAGGAAAATTGCAAGGTATTTGAGAAGAGTCTATGAACTTGGCAGGGAAAAGCTATTATGCAATTTCCTTGAATGAGTCATGGAAAAACCTTAAATTGCCAGTGCTGTATTTCATATTCTGTATGCTTCTACCTTTTCTAAAAATGAATTAGAGAATAAGCTTGGAGAAGATCTTTCAGATCGTTTTTCTGAATATTTTCAAAAGGGCAGAAATCAATTATAACTCTTACGGAGGGCAGGCATTTACCAATGAGTTTTTCAAAGTCACACATAATTTAAAATCCCCAAGTTAGATAAGCAACCTTATTTCCTTCTATTTCTACCTCAAAATAGTAAAACATGACAGCACTGAGAGGAAGGTTAGAATCCAAGTGTTCTTAGACAAATCGAGATGCAAGATGGTCATGTCGGCTCCTGCGTGGTATGTGTTTCTGCACACAATTGTAAAAGTCTAATATGAAGGGGAGAAAGAAGAAGCCATTGTGCTCTATCTTGAGGACTCTGTATCTGAAATAAGAAACCAGGCTCCAGGTCTCATCGTGTGTATGTGAAAGGCTGAGTCTTTGTGTCATTGTGTCTCCATGGTATTTACTGTTGCTAGCAACCAGGAAGCTCCCTACTGATTGTCACTAGGTCCTCCATGCCTCTGTCTGCCTGAAACCTTAGTCGATGTCAGAAACACCAGAGATAAAAATCATTGCAAAAAGTCCAGTGCACGTCTTCCCCAATGGTTTTCCAGCAAATGGTTCATCTCATGTTCAGTGAAAATCTGTGTAAAATGGAGACTTCACACAGAGCTCATCCCCAGCTTCCTCTTCATGAATGCCAGTCTCTCCGTGAAGAGCAGAGTGGACGTTATGATGGTTTAATTAAAATAAGATTTATATCCTAGCATCATCAGCTTTAACTAAATGCATAATAAAAAAAAAAAATCAGACAGCTGGGTGCGGTGTAATCCCACCTGAGGCAGGTGGATCACCTGAGGTCAGGAGTTCGAGACCAGCCTGACCAACGCGGAGAAACCCCATCTCTACTAAAAATACAAAATTAGCCAGGTGTGGTGACATATGCCTGTAATCCCAGCTACTCAGGAGGCTGAAACCAGAGAATCGCTTTAACCCGGGAGGCAGAGGTTGTGGTGAGCCGAGGTTGCACTATTGCACTACAGCCTGGGCAACAAGAATGAAACTCCGTCAAAAATAAATAAATTTAAATAGTACGTCTCTTTACAGCTGATAAGTAACAAAATGAAAATTCAAGGTCTTTTACAGCTAAGTAACAAAATGAAAATTCAAACCTGAGTCTATCTGGCTTTAGCGTTTGACTCTCAACCATTATTATTTTTATTGATTTTTTATTTTTTTGAGATGGAGTCTCACTTCGTAATCCAGGATGGAATGCAGTGGTGCAATATTGGCCCACTACAACCTTCGCCTCCCAGGTTCAAGCGATTCTTCTGCCTCACTCTCCTGAGTAACTGGGATTACAGATGCACGCCACCACACCAAGCTAATTTTTGTATGTTTAGTAAAGATGGGGTTTCACCAGGTTGGTCAGGCTAATCTTGCACACCTGACCTCAAGTGATCCACCTGCCTCAGATTCCCAAAGTTGCTGGGATCACAGGCGTGAGCCACCTCGCCTGGCCTATTATTATTTTTTAAATAAATCTTTCAACATCCCTTAACCATTATTTTATATATTTTGTGTAACAGAGAATGCTTTTTATAAGGAATTAAATTGTGCAGGACAGTATTGTGTCAGGGTGAATCCCTCTGTCCCCTTACAAGACAATGGTGACCCACAATGCCTGCTCACTCTAGGGCTGGCCTTGCCACAGGGTTCTACCTAGATGATCATCCAGAACTAACAATTCCCCATCCTCAGATTTCCTCGACTTTAGGTGATTCAATCTGGAAGACCAGCATGTGGTCTTTAGATGGATAGTTTTCATTGGGCTCTGTGATGCCAGTCCAGTCAACCTGATAGTTCTTTTTCAGTGCGATGCAAAGACTTGCCTCTAGAGCCTTCCTGCATTCATCTGATCTTCTCCCCTCCTTTTCTTATCTAATAAGAGCCGGAGATCCATTTTAGGGACCATATGGCCTGAATTCTAACTTAGAAAAGAATGTGTTTTGAGAAGAACAGTCTGGAGGACTGCAGCGTTTCACATTCTTCAGGGCTTGGTTCAGTTCCTTGGAGCCATGTTGTCTCCACATCTTCATTTCAGAATAAAATATTGGCTTTCCCTTGGCATCATCAAAAAGTCCGTTGACTTGGTATTCTTAGAACAAAGAAACATTTAATACATATATGTATTTTTTTCCATTTTAAAATGCATTTCTTCTTACATACACACTGAGCACAAAACATGTGTCCTGGAGCCTGTTCGTAAGAGTCCTGAGAACTAATCGTATACAACCAGTTGTATACACCCATTTCTCTTGCCCGATTGCCCTGGACAGAACTTCCAATACTATGTTGAATAGGAGTGGTGAGAGAGGGAATCCTTGTCTTAAAAATATAGAATGCTTCACGAAATTTGCATGTCATCCTTGCCCAGGGACCATGCTAATCTTCTCTGTATCGTTCCAATTTTAGTATATGTGCTGCTGAAGTGAGCACAGACATATGATTTTAAAAGCTATAAGAGGTGGGAGGCTGAGGAGGGAGGATCACCTGATCCCAGGGAGGTTGATGCTGCAGTGAGCTGTGTTCATGCCACTGCACTCCAGCCTGGGCAACAGAGTGAGACCCTGTCTCAAAAAAAAAAAAGTGAAAAAAAAGAAAGAAAAGTGAACCTTGAGGAATTCCTTAAACCAAAAAAGCATGCAAATGATTCCTAACTATAGGTCTGAGTGTTCCCTGAGGGCTTAAGTAAAGGAGAATAAAGAACAAGGTGCAGGTGGTGGGGGGCCGGGCGTGGTGGCTCACACCTGCAATCCCAGCGCTTTGGGAGCCCTAGGTGAGCAGATCACTGGAGGCCAGGAGTTCCAGACCAGCCTGGACAACATGGCAAAACCCCATCTCTACCAAAAATACAAAAATTAGGCAGGGCGCAGTGGCTCAAGCCTGTAATCCCAGCAGTTTGGTAGGCCATGGTGGATGGATCACCTGAGGTCCGGAGTTTGAGACCAACCTGGCCAACATGGCGAAACACCATTTCTACTAAAAACACAAAAATTAGCTGGGCAAGGTGGTGGCCACCTGTAATCCCAGCTACTCGGGGAGGCTGAAGCAGGAGAATTGGCTTGAACCCAGGAGGCGGAAGTTGCAGTGAGCTGAGATCATGCCACTGCACTTCAGCCCGGGTGACAAAGAGAGACTCCGTCTGAAAAAAAAAAAAGGTGGCGGTGGGAAGGCATGTGCTGGATACTATTACTAAAAGATCGATCAAATATGACTATTCTCCTTTAGGAGCTTAAAATCTAGTACATCATCACATGGAGGAAAAGGTTTTATTTTTTCACTATGCCACATAGCTAGGAATAATATTTATATAGTGCCTGTGGTTTACAGAAAGTTTCACCTCTGTTATCTCATTTAATCTATACAGCAGGTATCTGGAATAGATATTCTTTATCTTATACACGTAAGAAGACAAAGACTCACATAAGGTATTGATCTTGGGTACATCTAAATTTGAGTTTAATTCTCTTTCAACTATTTTTTTTTTTTGCCACGGTCACTTCTGGTAAAGTGTCCACCATTTCAGAGATATTTATTAGCAATAAACTACAAGTACTTACTTCAGGAAAAAGGCGATAAAAACAAACCACCACCACCAACAAAAACTGCAAGCACTAAGTGAAATTTACCTGATTAAGTTTCCTACCATGGAAGATGTGCTGGGAAAAGAGCAGAGACTTAATAAAATTCTATAATTAAAAACAAATATCAGGCCGGGCGCGGTGGCTCACGCCTGTAACCCCAGCACTTTGGGAGGCTGAGGTGGGCGGATCACAAGGTCCAGAAATCCAGACCATCCTGGTGAAACCTGTCTCTACTAAAAATACAAAAATTAGCCAGGTGTGGTGGCAAGCACCTGTGCTCCCAGCTACTCCGGAGGCTGAGGCGGAAGAATCGCTTGAACCCAGGAGGCAGAGGTTGCAGTGAGCCGAGATTGTGCCACTGCACTGCAGCCTGGCAACAGAGCAAGATTCCGTCTCAAAAAAATATATATATATATATATCTGGGCCAGGTGGGGTGGCTCATGCCTGTAATCCCAGCACTTTGGGAGACCAAAGTGGGAGGATCCCTTGAGCCCAGGAGTTCAAGACCAGCCTGAGCAACATAGAGAAAACCTGTCTCTTTAAAAATGCAGAAGTTCGTTGGACATGGTGTTGTGCACCTGCAGTCTCAGCCATTCAGGAGGCTGATGTAGGAGGATCACCTGAGCCTTGGGAGGTCAAAGCTGCACTGAGCCTTGATTGTGCCACCGCACTCCAGCCTGGGCGACAGAGACCCTCTCTCTCTCTCTCTCTCTCCTCTCTCTCCCTCTCTCTCTCTCACACACACACACACACACACACACACACACACACACACAGAGTCTGAAATCACACCCTAAGATGGCTATAATAAAAAGCACAAGGCCGGGCCTGGTGGCTCACACCTGTAATCCCAGCACTTTGGGATGTCAAGGCAGGTGGACCAATTGAGGTTGGGAGTTCGAGACCATGCAGAAATCCCGTCGCTACTAAAAATACAAAATTAGCTAGGCGTGGTGGTGGGTGCCTGTAATCCCAGTTACTTGGGAGGCTGAGGCAAAAGAATCACTTGAACCCAGGAGGCAGAGGTTGCAGTGAGCTGAGATCACGCCGTTGCACTTCAGCCTGGCAACAAGAGCGAAACTTTGTCTCAAATAATAATAATAATAATAATAAAATAAAAAGCACAAATAGTAACAAGAGTTGTTGAGGATGTGGAGAAACTGGAACCCTCATACACTGCTGCATGAATGTAAATGACACAGTCACTTTGAAAAACAGTTTGGCACTTCCTCAAAATGTTAAACACAGAGCTACCATATGACCCGGAAATTCCACTCTTACACCCAAGAGGAAAAGAAAACGTGATGACACAAAAGCTCACACACGAATGTTCATGGCAATGTTATTCATGATAACCAAAAAGGAGAAACAACCAAACATTTACCAGCTGCTGAGTCAGTCAATCATGGTATATTCTTACAATGGAATCTCATTCAGTAATAAAAAGGAATGAAGTACTGATACATGCATAAATAAATGAACTCTGAAAACATTACGTTCACTTTGGGAGGCTGAGGCAGGAGGATTGCTTGAGCCCCAGAGTTCAAGACCAGCTTGGACAATATTCTGAGATCCCATCTCTACAAAAAAATTAAAAAATTGGCAGGATATTGTGGCACATTACTATGGCCTACCTACATAAGAGGCTGAGGTGGGAGGATGGTTTGAGTTTGGGAGGTCAAGGCTGCAGTGAGCCAAGACTGCGCCATTACATTCTAGCCTGAGTGACACAGCGAGACCGGTCTTAAAAAGAAAAAAAGTCTGGGCATGGTGACTCAGACCTGTAATCCCAGCACTTTGGGAGGCCAAGGCAGGAGGATTATTTGAGTTTAGGAGTTTGAGACCAGCCTGGGCAACACAGGAAGACCCCATCTAGGAAGAAAGGAAAGAAGGAAGGGAGGGAGGGAGGGAAGGAAGAGAACGAAGGAAGGAAGGAAGGAAAGGGAGAGAGAAGAAGGAAGGAAGGAAGGAAGGGAGGGAGGGAGGGAAAGAAAACATGCTAAGTGTTATAAGCAAGACTGAAAAACACTACTTATTATGTGATTCCATTTACATAAAATGTCTAGAATGGACAAATTTATAGAGACAGAAAGTAGATCAGCGATTGCCTGGGACTGGTAGGGAGAAGGAGTACAGGAAGGGGTTGGGGAAAATGGGTAGTAATAATGGATACAGGATTTCTTTGTGGAGTGGTGAAAACAATCTAAAATTGACCATGGCGATGGTTGCACAACTTTGTGAAAGTACTAACAACCATTACATTGTGTTTTTGTTGTTGTGGTGGTGGTTGGTTTCTTGAGAGGGAGTCTCATTCTGTTGCCCAGGCTGGAGTGCAGTGGCGCAATCTCAGCTCACTGTAACCTCCGTCTCCCAGCCTCAAGCAATTCTTGTGCCTCAGTCTCTCGAATAGCTGTGATTATAGGCGTGCACCACCATGCCCAGCTAATTTTTTGGTATTTTTGGTAGAGACTGTTTTGCCATGTTGGTCAGGTTGATCTTGATCTCTCAACCTCAAGTGATTTGCCTGTCTTGGCCTCCCAAAGTGCTGGGATTACAAATGTGAGTCACTGTGCCTGGCCAAGTTGTGTACTTTAAATTGGTGAGTTGTATGGTATGTTAATTTCTCTTTTTTTCTGAGTCTGAGTCTCGCTCTGTTGCCCAGGCTAGAGTGCAGTGGCATGATCTTGGCTCACTGCAACTTCTGCCTCCCGGGTACAAGCAATTCTCCTGTCTCAGCCTCCCAAGTAGCTGTGATGACAGGTGTATGCCACTACACCTGGCTAATTTTTGTATTTTCAGTAGACATGGAGTTTCACCATGTTGATCAGGCTGGTCTTGAACTCCTGACCTCAGGGGATCCCCCTGCCTCGGCCTCCCAAAGTGCTGGGATTACAGATGTGAGATACTGCACCCAGCCTGGTATGTTAATTATATTAATAAAGCATTAAAAAAAAAAAAGGCTGGGCATGATAGTTCATGCCTGTAATCCCAGCACTTTGGGAGGCTGAGGCAGGTGGATTGACTGAGGTCAGGAATTCCAAACCCAGAAGACCTCGGCTTTACTAAAAAAAATCTTTTTTTTTTTTTTTTTTGCTCAGGTGGGAGTGTTAAGTGGTGTGATCTTGGCTCGCTGCAACCTTCTCTCAGGTTCAAGCAATTCTCCTGCCTCAGCCTCTCAAATAGCTGGGATTACAGGCATGTGCTATCACGCCCAGCTAATTTTTTGTATTTTTAGTAGAGACAGGTTCTCCATGTTGGTCAGGCTGGTATTGAACTCCTGACCTCAGGTGGTCTGCCTGCCTCGGCCTCCCAAAGTGCTGGGATTACAGGCATGAGCCACTGTGCCTGGCTATTACCTAGTTTTGTTCACTGAATAGGTCTAGAAATACTGTCATTCCAGTAACAAAAATTTCCCTTAGCACTGAGATTGTGACTTTTAAAAATGATTCTGGGGCCGGGTATGGTGGCTTGCGCCTGTAATCCCAGTACTTTGGGAGGCCAAGTCAGGTGGATTACTTGAATTTAGGAGTTTGATACCAGCCTGACCAACATGATGAAAATTTGTCTTTACTAAAAATACAAAACTTTGTCTTCCCAATTGTACTCAGAAAAAAAAGAAAAAGAAAATACAAAAATTAGCCAGGTGTGGTGGTGGATGCCTGTAATCTCAGTACTCTAGAGGCTGAGCCAGGGGAATCACTTGAGCCTGGGAGGTGGAGGTTGCAGTGAGCCAAGATTGCACCACTGCACTCCAGCCTGGGCAACGGAGTGAGACTGTTTCTCAATAAAAAAATAAATAAATAAACCCCAAAAAACTATTCCGGCCAGGCATAGCAGCTCATGCCTATAATCCCAGCACTTTGGGAGGCTGAGGTAGGCGGATCACTTGAGATCAGGAGTTTGAGACCAGCCTGGCCAACATGGTGAAACCCCATCTCTACTGAAAAATAAAAATAAAAATTAGCTGGATATGGTGACGCACACCTGTGATCCCAGCTACTTGGGAGGCTTAGTTGAAAGAATTGCTTGAACCCGGGAGGCTGGGGTTGCTGTCAGCCAAAATTGTGCCACTGCACTCCAGCCTGGGCAACAGAGTGACACTCTGTCTCAAGAAAGAAAGAGAAAGAGAGAGAGAGGGAGAGAGAAAACTAAATAAATCCGAATAAAGTATGGACTTCAGTTAACAATAATGTATTGATATTGGCTCATTAATTGGGGAAAATATACTAATGTAAGATACTAATAATAGAGTAAACTGGGTATATGGAATTTCTCTGTATCTTTGCAATTTTTCTGTAAATTGAAAACTATTCTACAACAAAAAAATGATTTTAAAAAACTATTTTCTACTACAAAGAATTAGGGCTTTAAAAAAAATCAGAGCTTCTGGAAGAGAAAGAATCAGGGCTTTTTAGAGAAATTGCTAATTCCTGGTCTGAAGCATGAAATATTCACAGTGTGCCTGGTACATCTTGTTATGCCAGAAAGCAAAGAAGTTATCCAAAAAATTAGTGGGATTGTCAAAAGGCTACAGGAGCCAACATAAAGAAGCTGCTATTGGCCCCAAACAGGACACTATAAGCATTCAAAAAAACAATGACTGCAATTGAAAGAGACACACTGATCATATTTTTTAAGTCAATAAATTCATGAGTTTTTTTTTTTTTTGGGACGGAGTTTCGCTCTTGTTACCCAGGCTGGAGTGCAATGGCGCGATCTCGGCTCACCGCAACCTCCGCCTCCTGGGTTCAGGCAATTCTCCTGCCTCAGCCTCCTGAGTAGCTGGGATTACAGGCACACACCACCATGCCCAGCTAATTTTTTGTATTTTTAGTAGAGACGGGGTTTCACCTTGTTGACCAGGATGGTCTCGATCTCTTGACCTCGTGATCCACCCACCTCGGCCTCCCAAAGTGCTGGGATTACAGGCTTGAGCCACTGTGCCTGGCCAATTCATGAGATTTTTAAAGAGAGAAAACAAAAAAATTTGTCAAAATATTCTAAAAATTGGCAATTTAAAAGGATGGAATTAAGCTTTTTACTCTCTTTTCCATATTAACTATGCTTCAGGCAACCAAATAGCACTTCTTTACAAAATCATTTTAGCTCATAAATGTAGAAAAAAGTACAGAATTAGAAAATTACCACTTTGCACCCCTTAATAGCAAATAGTGGACTCAGGCAAAGGCCATCGAAGGATGACAGCATTACAAGCAAGGTTGAGGCATTTTATAAGGCAGGCACCAGGCTGTCACACCTCGAATCTGCTGATGAGTCTTGGCATTTCTACCAGTTGGAGAACCGGAAACGGTGTGCCTTCTTATGTGACGCAGTGCGAGGTGCACAGCACAACCTGAGGTAGACCCTTGAATCTGGATCTAATGAAGCCTTCGAGCTAGCTTCTTACAGGTAATATGGAGAACAGAGGGCAAATTAAATAAACCACTAAGAAGCAAATGAGCAAATTCCGAATGTGGACCATTTTAAAGACAACTGTGTCAGCCTGTTCTCGTATTGTTATAAAGAAACCCCCAAGGCGGGGTAATTTAAACAGAAAAGGGGTTTAATTGACTCACAGTTCTGCAGGCTTTATGGGAAGCATGGTCCTTACTTCTGCTCGGCTTCTGGGGAGGCCTCAGGAAGCTTACAGTCCTGGTGGCAGGCAAAGGGGGAGCCCCCGAATCACATGGTGAAAGGAGGGACAAGAGGGCAGGCAAGTGCCACACACCTTTAAACAACCAGATCTCCTCAAGAGAACTCACTACGTGAAGACAGCACCATGCCACCAGGGATCTGCCCCCATGACCCAAACGTCTCCCATCAGGCCCCTCCTCTGGCACTGGGATTACAATTCAGCATGAGATTTGTTTTATTTTTTATTTTTATTTTATTTTATTTTTTTTTGTGAGACAGTCTCACTCTGTCAGCCAGGCTGAAGTGCAATGGTGCAATCTCTGCTCACTGCAACCTCCTACTCCCAGGTTCAAGTTATTCTCCTGCCACAGCCTCCCAAGTAGCTGGGACTACAGGTGCACACCACTGCGCCCAGCTAATTTTTGTATTTTTAGTAGAGGCAGGGTTTCACCATGCTAGCCAGGCTGGTCTTGAACCCCTGACTTTGTGAGCCACCTGCCTCAGCCTCCCAAAGTGCTGGATTACAGGTGTAAGCCACTGCACCTGCCCTAGATTTTTTTTTTTAATTTTTAGATTATTATTTCTCTCTTTTTTTTTTTTTTTTTTTGAGATGGAGTCTCACTCTGTTGCCCAGAGTGCAGTGGTAAGATCTTGGCTCACTGCAACGTCTGCATCCCAGGTTTAAGTAATTCTCCTGCCTCAGCCCCCTGCGTAGCTGGGATTACAGACGTGCACCACTACACCTGGCTAATTTTTTTTTTTTTTTTTGAGACGGAGTTTCACTCTTGTTACCCAGGCTGGAGTGCAATGGCGCGATCTCGGCTCACCGCAACCTCCGCCTCCTGGGTTCAGGCAATTCTCCTGCCTCAGCCTCCTGAGTAGCTGGGATTACAGGCACGCACCACCATGCCCAGCTAATGTTTTGTATTTTTAGTAGAGACGGGGTTTCACCATGTTGACCAGGATGGTCTCGATCTCTTGACCTCGTGATCCACCCGCCTCGGCCTCCCAAAGTGCTGGGATTACAGGCTTAAGCCACCGCGCCCGGCCTAATTTTTGTATTTTTAATAGAGATGGGGTGTCACCATGTTGGCCAGGCTGGTCTTGAACTCTTGACCTCAAGTGATCCACCTGCCCTGGCCTCCTGAAGTGCTGGGATTACAGGTGTGAGCCACTGTGCCCAGCTGATTGTGCCTTTTGATCATTGTCTTTATAGAGACTAAAATAAAAACCTTTTAAGAACAAAACACTCTTAAAACTACAAAAAGTTTTTGTACTAAAACTACAAAAATTAGCCGGGCATTGTGATGGGCACATGTAATCCCAGCTACTCAGGAGGCTGAGGAAGGAGAATCACTTGAACCTGGGAAGCAGAGGTTGCAGTGAACTAAGATTGTGCCACTGCACTCCAGCCTGGGCAACAAGAGTGAAACTCTGTCTCAAAAAAAAAAAAAAAAAAAATTGAAAAGCAAGTTGCAGAAGACATACAGCAAGACTCCATTTTTACAGACTCCACAGCCAGTGTTACGGACACTGCGATGCACTGCCCAGGTCCCTCTTTACTAGGGGGCTTGCTGTCCCTGCTGCTGGAGAGTTGTTGGCAGATGCCTGCAGCTGTCAGTCCCTGCAGAGACTTCCTCAGCTTTGAGGAGCTGTAATCAAGTTAAAATGAGGTCATTAGGCCGGGTGTGTTGGCTCACGCCTATAATCCCAGCACTTTGGGAGGCCGAGGCGGGTGGATCATGAGGTCAAGAGATCGAGACCATCCTGGTCAACAAGGTGAAACCCCGTTTCTACTAAAAATACAAAAATTAGCTGGGCATGGTGGTGCATGCCTGTAGTCCCAGCTACTCGGGAGGCTGAGGCAGGAGAATTGCTTGAACCCAGGAGGCGGAGGTTGCTGTGAGCCGAGATCGTGCCATTGCACTCCAGCCTGGGTAACAAGAGCGAAACTCCTTCTCAAAAAAAAAAAAAAAATGAGGTCATTAGGGTGGGTCCCGCTCCACTATGACTGGCGTCCTCATAAAAAGAGGAAAGTTGACCAGAGACACAGACCTGCACAGAAGGGAGATAGACACAGGGAGAAGGTGGCCATGGAGAAGCCAAGGAGAGAGGCCTGGAACAGATCCTTCCCTCACAGGCGCTCCGAACAAACCAATCCTGCCAGCACCTTGCTTTTGAACTCTTAGGCTCCAGGACTGAGACAATACATGTCTGCTGTTTAAGGCACCCAGTTTGTGGTACTTTGTTACAGCGGCCATAGCAAACTCATACAGATGGCAAGCAAAACTAAACATTTTTGTCCAAGCATGCACACATATGTAGCAAAACCATCAAGAACAGCAAGAGAAAAAGCACTGATTCTTCCGTTGAGGAGGAAAGGGCTGCGTCGGGCAGGAGGCAGGGGAGCGTCACCAAGAGTCCTTCATCATGATGTGGTTCCTGACGCTCCAATTCTTGACCGGGTGGGAAGTTCATGGACACTGGTCCTATAATTATGATTTTAAAATTTTACATTATTTATATTCTTATTCCTATATATATATATAGAGAGAGAAAGAGAGACAGGGTCACTGTCGCTCAGCAGGAGTGCGGTGGCACAGTCACTGCTCACTGCAGCCTTGGCCTCCTGTGCTCAATCACTCCTCTAGACTCAGCCTCCCAAAGTGCTGAGATTATAGGCGTGAGCCACCCTGCCTGGCTTATTTTTAAAAAATGTAGAAAACTCATCTGAATTGTGGCAATATGTGCCAAGTTCTCTCACAGAGTTTGGCATTACAAGAGAGGGGATGTATGGACAAACACGAGAATCTATTTCCTTTTATAGGGACCGGAGTTCAGATGGAGAATCTCTTTGGGAATATTCACATTTGGTCCTTCTGGGCCTCTTTCATGGACTGTGGGATGTAAGAGGCAAAAATTTGTACTTCAATTTTTAATGCCCCAGGAAACATACTGCTCATATAAACTCAATGATGAATCAGCTGAAGTGACTCATTTATGTAATTTTGAGAATGGATTCAGCTGATTTCTTTAATTCCAACATTGACTGCAGTAGAAAATAAATGTGCTTGACCTCATTCTATAGCTTGGTGGAAAATAGGATTAATGTTTACCTCAGAACAGTCATAGGAGGCCTGATGTTTCAGAGATTTTTGATGAGAGGTGTTTAAGAAATCTAACCTGTTCGAACTACAATCAAGATTAACTATTTTCTTTCTTTCTTTTTTTTTTTTTTTTTTTGAGATACAGTCTCGCTCTGTCACCCAGGCTGGAGTGCAGTGGCACGATCTCAGCTCACTGCAACCTCTGCCTTGCAGGTTCAAGCAATTCTCCTGCCTCAGGCTCCCAAATAGCTGGGATTAAAGGCATGTGCCACCACGCCTGGCTAATTTTTGTGTTTTTTTTTTTTTTTCAGTAGAGATGGGGTTTCACCATGTTGTCAGGCTGGTCTCAAACTCCCGACCTCATGATCTGCCTGCCTCGGCCTCCCAAAGTGCTGGGATTACATGTGTGAGTCACCACATCTGGCCTAATTTTTGTATTTTCAGTAGAGACAGGGTTTTGCCATATTGTCCAGGCTAGTCTCGAACTCCTGGGCTCAAGCTATCTGCCTACCTCAGCCTCCCAAAGTGCTGAGATTACAGACGTGAGCCACTGCAACTAGCCTTGTTCTTTTAGTGCTGGTCTTGTGCCTGGTACTCCCCCAGGGGCCAACATCCTGGCCCTCTCGCTTTTCGGGGATAGTTATTAGAGTTCCTGAAGCCATGGCCAGGCAGATCACTGCCCCCACCCCTTGAGCAGTGCTATTCCGGGGAGGGTACGCCTTCCCTGCTGCTCAAAGAATCAACCCTTCCTTCCTCAGCTAACGCTTTCTATACAAGAGGATTACTTAGGGCTGGGCAGCTTCAAGAGGCAATTAGCATAAAGCAGGAAAGCAGTCCAGTCTCAGAACCTGGCAACTAAAGGGACTGTAACTCACATTACACATCTAAATGTTGGGAGTGGGACACAATGAAAGGGAGCAATTGCTTAGTGGATGTTTTAAAACTGTACTCCTAAAGCAGCAGCCCTGTCTGCCTTTTTTAACCCAAAGTAAAAGACATGGTTAAAAAGCTCTTCTCGGAAAGCAGGTGGGCTTGAAGAGATTTATTTATGACTTACTGGAAGCACAAAGAGAAGCTTTTATTGTTGATAGTTGGGCTGGGTAAGTGCCAGGAGACAGATCCCAGAAGAGCTGCGCTGCCAAGCACTGACACACAGAGAGCTGACCCCGTCCTTTTTTATGCTGACTGCTTGCTAAGAAATTATAGCAGAGGACCGCATGGAAAGACCCAGAGTGGTTTAGAACAATTATGGAGACTTTAGAGTGATCCTGATTGCAAGGAACCATTTGAAGGGAAATAGGCAGTACTTCTGTAGAAGTACTGTTCAGTTCATTCAGGGAAACTGCCTTGAAATCACTCCACATGGCCACACTTTCAGTGTCATCATCCCCCTTGTTTTTTTGAAACTGCAGATTTAAATTTAAGCTTTCAGCAAATGCCTACCAGAGACCACCAGGTTAAAAAAATGTAAAGAGCACATCATTGTAACTAATATATTTAGGCTTGGGAATATTTTTTAGATTCTGATCAGAAATTCAGAGGAAGAGAGGGACAGGGTGTGCATACTGGTGGGAGAGAAGGAAAAGAGGGAGAAAGATTGATTTTTGAGGGAAATAGTAACCTACAGCCCAGAATAATGCATAGATTTTGTTAGACTCAACAGAGTCATGAAATGCCAGTGTGGAAAGATTTTGAGTGATGGCATCCCTGTCCCTCATTGGTCATCCTACTGACGATGAACCTTAGACCAGAAAATGGAGTGACCAGGTGAAAGACGTAGAGCCAGGTGGTGGTGGAACCACACTGGAAGCCAGGTGTGCTCATCCTTCCCATGACACCCCAGGCCTCCGAGACCTCGAATCCCACTTGGCCTGATGACTGTGGCCCTTCTCCTTCACTTTTAGAGCTGGTGGACAAAGGGCCCGTAAAGCAGGCGGGATTGCGATTTGCGCAAATGCCTCCTAGCCTCCAGGTCTTACATCTCCACATCCTAAGACAATACAATTCCATTTTCCAAGAAGCTCTTATTTTTTAAGCTTTCATTTGGAAAATATTTTAATGTAACAGAGGAGAAATATTCCCATAGAATTTCTTTCCAGAACAATTCACATTCTACAGTCTTTTTTTTTGAGACAGAGTCTCCCTCAGCTGCCCAGGCTGGAGTGCAGTGGTGCGATCTTGGCTCACCGCAATCACCATCTCCTGGGTTCAAGCGATTTTCCTGTCTCAGCCTCCGGAGTAGCTGGGATTACAGGCACCCGCCATCATGCCCGGCTAATTTTTGTATTTTGGTAGGCACGGGGTTTCACCATGCTGGCCAGGCTGGTCTTGAACTCCTGACCTCAGGTGATTTGCCCGCCTCAGCCTCCCAAAGTGCTAGGATCACAGCCCGGCCTCTACAATCTTTGCTGTTGGTGTAAACCCCACACACGTCCCATGGCCATGCGGGTAGTGTCAGCTCTGCAGTCTCATAGTCCTCCCTGACAACAATTTGTTTTCTCCATAGAAACTTGAGCAATAAGGATTTTGCCAGGATGAAGTCCAGGGACCACATGGGACTGAAAGCTTCAGCTCTTCCAGATAAGCTGGTTGAAGCCATTTAGTTTGTAGAGTAGGGGGAGGGGCATGAATGGTAATTGGTAGAATATAAAATATAATAATAGTGTGTGTCTATTAGGTCTTTAATTACCTTCTTCTCTCCTTTATTTTTGTCTTGCACTCTGCTAGACATCTTGTTGCCTCAACTACCAACAGCCCAGTTCAGTAACTTATGTTTGTTTCTTTGAAGTACATGCATTCAAAAACAGAAAACTACACAAAAGAGGATTTTTGTTTTTTTTGAGATAGGGTCTCACTCTGTCACTCAGGCTGGAGTGCAGTGATGCAATCGAAGCTCCCTGTAACCTCGGACTCCTAGGCCCAAGTGATCCTGCAGTCCCAGCCTCCAGAGTAGCTAGGATGGCAGGCATGCACCACCATACTTGGTTAATTTTTTTATTTTTATTTTTTATAGAGAGGGGGTTTCACTATGTTGCCCAGGCTGACCTCAAACTCCTGGCCTCAAGCCATCCTCCTGCCTCATATTTTGCCTTCTAATGCTCATGCCTAGTGTCTTTATGAAGTGAGAGAGACAACCCTCTTGATTCCTCACCTGGGCTCCAGGGGGCAGGTGAAGACATGGGGGCAGTGGTGAGATTTTCCTCAAAAACTGGGAAGTAAGCCGGGCACGGTGGCTCGCGCCTGTAATCCCAGCACTTTGGGAGGCCGACGCGGGCGGGTCACCTGAGGTGGGGAGTTCGAGACCAGACTGACCAACATGGAGAAATCCCGTCTCTACTAAAAATACAAAAAATTAGCCAGGCATGGTGATGCATGCTTGTAATCTCAGGAGGCTGAGGCAGAAGAATCGCTTGAACCTGGGAGGCAGAAGTTGTGGTGAGCTGAGATCACACCATTGCACTCCAACCTGGGCAACAAGAGTGAAACTCCAACTCAAAAAAAAAAAAAAATTGGGAAATAAAATTGTCCTAATAAACATTTAAAAATAATAATTGTTGGCTGGTCCGAAGGTAGTGAGTTATCTCAATTGATTGTTCACAGTCAGTTACAGATCCAACTCCTCGTTCTACTCTTTCCTCCTTCTCACTACTGCACTTGACTAGTCTTTTAAAAAAAACTAAAAAAAAAAATTATTATTATTATTATATCTGTACAAATACACCTCTTTTTCCTTAACCTAAGAGTTTCTGATCTCTTAGGCATCTAAAAGAGACTTATATGCAACCTATTAAATCAGCAAAAATTAATTGTTAAGCATCCACTCGGTGTTGGCAGACACGTAAGCTCTGTGAGAGGTAATACCGTAATAGCTGGACGGGCACAGTGGCTCATGCCTTAATCCAAGCACTTTGGGAGGCCAAGGCAAGTGGATCACCTGAGATCCGGAGATGGAGACCAGACTGGCCAGCATGGTGAAATCCCATCTCCACTAAAAATACAAAAATTAGCCAGGCATGTGACAGGTGCCTGTAATCTCAGCTACTTGGGAGGCTGAGGTGGGAGAATCACTTGAACCCGGGAGGTGGAGGTTTTGGTGAGCTGAGATCACTCCATTGCATTCCAGCCTGGGCAACAGAGCAAGACCTTGTCTCAAAAAAAAAAAAAAAAAAAAAAAAAAAAAAAGAAAAGAGAGAAAGAAAGAAGAAAGAAAGAAAAAGAAGGATGGAAGGGAGGGAGGGAGGGAAGAAGGGAGGGGAAAATTAGGAACTAAGACATAGAGAAGTTAAACCATCTGCCCAGTGCCACGTAGCTAGCAAGTAGGAAAGCCAGGATCTGAGCATAGTCTGATTCCAGAACATATGATCTTAAAGAGGTCTAATTTATGGTTCCTGCCCTCAACAAATTTATAATCTAGTTGTGACTAACACACATGAAAGCAGCAGTACCTTATGTAAGATGAGCATATATAATTAAGTGCTAAATTGAATGCTTCAGAAGTTCAGAGGGCACAGGAAGGCGTGGACCAGGCAACCAGCCTTTCATGAGGAATAACCTTGAAGTTGAACTTTAAGTGGTCCCTGAGATGTGCACAGGGAATGCACTGCTACAGATGAGGTGGTGGCAAAAGCGTTAGAAGCAGGAGTGAAAAAGACTTTGTCCTGGAGAATAGAGCAGCCAGCCTGACCACGGCTGGGTGGAGCTGATGGGAAGGGCTGGACCAACTAGGAAGGCCTTTAAAGCAAGGCAGAGTTTAGGCTTGGTGCATTAGTAACAAGATAGTCATGAAAGGCCCTCGATCAATAAAGCAATATAGTAACAGATGTTACAAGATGTGTTTGGCAGGATACAAAGAATCTATCTTTCTTATTAAAATTGTAGATGAGCCGGGCGTGGTGGCTCTCATCTGTAATCCCAGCACTTTGGGAGGCCGAGGCGGGTGGATCACGAGGTCAAGAGATCGAGACCATCCTGGTCAACATGGTGAAACCCCGTCTCTACTAAAAATACAAAACATTAGCTGGGCATGGTGGTGCGTGCCTGTAATCCCAGCTACTCAGGAGGCTGAGGCAGGAGAATTGCCTGAACCCAGGAGGCGGAGGTTGCGGTGAGCCGAGATCGCGCCATTGCACTCCAGCCTGGGTAACATGAGTGAAACTCCGTCTCAAAAAAAAAAAAATAAAAAAAAAGATTGTAGATGATGGCCAGGCATGGTGTCTCACGCCTGTAACCCAGCACTTTTTCCAGTACTTTGTGAGGCCAAGGCAGGCGGATAACCTGAGGTCAGGAGTTCGAGACCAGCCTGGCCAACGTGGTGAAACCCCGTCTCTACTAAAAATACAAAAATTAGCTGGGTGTGGTGGCACATGCCTGTAGTCTCAGCTACTCAGGAGGCTGAGGCAGGATAATTGCTTGATCCTGGGAGGTGGAGGTTGCAGTGAGCCAGGATCACACGACTGTACTCCAGCCTGAGTGACAGAGCAAGACTCTGTCTCAGATAAAAAAAAAATTGTAGATGACACAAAGTCTGAAAAAAACATGAAATGACTCTAAATTATTATCTCAAATTCACTGCTTATTTTGTTTGATATTTGGGATTTATTTTTACATTTATTTCACATAAGCAAGTTCTGCCAAATCTTCCTCTTTAATCTTTTTCCAATTCATTTATTTCTCCACATTTCCCTTGCCATTACTTTGGTTCAGACACCAACCTAAGGGTGAGGGGAGGTGGCAGAGAAGCCTCCCTGGAAGAGATGACATTTTTCCACAGTCCTAAATATTTAGCAAGAGTTAGCCAGGTACAAAGGGAGGGGCTTGAGGAGATGGGAAAAAGAAGAGGGGAAGGATCAAATAATGGGCAGAAGAAGGCAAAAACAAACAAATAAAATATAGACTTTTTTATTATTTATTTTTTTATTGCATTTTAGGTTTTGGGGTGCACGTGAAGAACATGCAAGATTGTTGCATAGGTACACACGTGGCAATGTGATTTGCTGCCTTCCTCCCCAAAAATATAGACTTTGATGCTACAATGATGAAAATTAAATGTGGCATTAACTTAGTGAAAAGGGTCACTGGTGGGTGGTGCAGGCCCAAAGGATCCAGACTAGAATGCGGATGATGCCTTGCTATGTGGTATCAAAACATTTGGTCAAAATGTCACTTCTTGTACTCTGGAGGGCAGACCACTCCCAGTGAAGTGGAAAGGAAAGGCCCTTGAAGAGGTGGCATGCAACACACAGATTGGCCTTCTCAATGGAAGGAGCCATTTTGGCAAAGGCACAAAGTCTGATGGTGCAGGGAGGAGAATCCTGACTTCCAGGGTTCAGCTCTGGGCAGATTAAACTGTCGATGGGGGTGCATAGAGCAGGGAAATGGACTCAAGTATGGAGAACTAAGGGAGAGGACTCAGCTGAAGACTGCTCACCCTCTTTAGAGAAATGTTGGCGAATGGAGAAGCGAATTTTTTATTTTTATTTTTGAGACAGTATCTTTCATTCTGTTGACCTGGGGTGCAGCAGCACAATCTCGGCTCATTGCAGCCTTGACCTCCCAGGCTCAAGCCATTCTCCCACCTCAGCCTCCTGAGTAGCTGGGTCTACAGGTGTGCGCCACGCTGCCTGGTTAATTTTTGTACACTTTTAGAGATGGGGTTTCACCACATTGTCCAGGCTGGTCTTGAACTCCTTAGCTTAAGTGATCCACCTGCCTCCATGTCCCAAAATGCTGGGATTACAGGCGTGAGCCACTGTGCCTGGCAAAAATTTTTCATTCTCTTTCAAAATCCAGTGAGAAGTAAGTGATAGATTTTTAAATAGCTTTATTGAGGTAAAAATCAGATACTATAGCGATTCACCTATTGAAAGTACACAATTCAATTATTTTTAGTATATGCAGAGAGTTTCACAACCATCATCACAATCAATTTTGGAACATTTTCATTACTCCCAAAAGAAATCCTGTACCCATTTCTATCCCTTCCTCCTAGCTCCTGGTAATTACTAACCTACTCTGTCACCTAGGAGTTGCCAGTTTGGGACATTTTATATAACTGGAATCATACAATATGTGATCTTTTGTGACTTACTTCTTTAATAAATGCTACATTTGCAACTCCATAATTTTATTATGAAATAACCAATGGCTAAACTACACATTTGCAAATACATTAGGAAGAAATAATAGTAAATATTTGGAAAACAGTCAGTGGGGCAGTTTGCTAGTATAAGGACTCTGAGCCAGGAGTAAGAAGGTTTGGTCGGCTAGGCACAGTGGCTCACACCTTGCCATTACTTTGGTTCACCAGGCATGGTGGCACGTGCCTGTAATCCCAGCACTTTGGGAGGCCAAGGCGGGTGGATCACGAGGTCAAGAGATTAAGACCATCCTGGCCAATATGGTGAAACTCCGACTCTACTAAAAATGCAAAAATTAACTGGGTGTGGTGGCACGTGCCTGCAGTCCCAGCTACTCAGGAGGCTGAGGCAGGAGAATTGCTTGAACCCCAGTCTCTCTCTCTCTCACACACACACACACACACTCTGTCAGATTCTGTCATGCTCTGTCACAACTCACCCAGATTGGGGTGCAGTGGCGCCATCATGGCTCACTGCAGCCTCTACCTCCTTGGCTCGGGCAATTCTCTGCCTTCAGACTCCCAAGTAGCTGGGACCACAGGCACGTGCCACCATGCCTGGCTTATTTATTTTTTTGTGGAGATGGGGGTCTTGCTAGGCCCAGGCTGGTCTTGAACTCCTGGGCTCAGGTAACCCTCCTGCCTTGGCCTTCCAAAGTGCTGGGAGTTCCAGTCTGCACCTGGGTGAGTTCCAGTCTTGATTCTGCTTTTAACTATGTATGTGATTTTGGGCAAGCCAGCAGCCTCTCTGGACCACAGGTTACCACCTGTAAAATAAGGAGAACAGGATTAGAACAGTGATTCTGTCTTTAATGCACAGCAGAATCGCCTGTGATGATTTCTGAAAAATATACAGCCCTGGGTCCCCACCCTAGAGACATTTTTAAAGCTCCTAAAGTGACTTTGTTGCTTACCAAAGGTTAGAAGTCCAGGTGCAGTGGCTCACGCCTGTAATCCCAGCACTTTGGGAGGCTGAGGCAGGCGGATCACGGGGTCAAGAGATCGAGACCATCCTGGCCAACATGGTGAAACCCAGTCCCTACTAACCACGCTGGGCATGGTGGTGTGCGCCTGTAAACCCAGCTACTCCGGAGGCTGAGGCAGGAGAATTGCTTGAACCTGGGAGGCGGAGGTTGCAGTGAGCCGAGATCGCGCCACTGCACTCCAGGCTGGCCCCTGGCGACAGAGCGAGACTGTCTCAAAAAAAAAAAAGAAGAAGAAGTTTTGGGGCTCAGCTGCTCTTTAGGCTCCCTTCCAGATCTGACAAATCCATTTACCAATGCATTTTGCCTAGAGCCGCACCTGTGGTTTTTGATCAAGTCCTTCTGTCTGTGGTCAGTCATTGCCTCAGCTGGGAGGAGTTTATAATGATGTTCTGGATAAAGCACTTGCTGGTAGCAGTGGTCCTGAGCCTGACTTGAACTCGCTGTGAATCAGAGTAAGAACTAGGAAGTTTGAGCCGGGCGCGGTGGCTCACGTCTGCAATCCTAGCACTTTGGGAGGCAGAGGAAGTTGGAAAATCTGAGGTCAGGAGTTCGACACCAGCCTGGCCAACATGGCAAAACCCCATCTCTACTAAAATACAAAAATTAGCCGGGCATGGTGGCAGCTGTCTGTAATCCCAGCTACTTGGAAGGCTGAGGCAGGAGAATTGCTTGAACCTGAGAGGCGGAGGTTGCGGTGAGCCGAGACTGCACCATTGTACTCCAGCCTGGCAATAAGAGCAAAACTCCTTCAAAAAAAAAAAAAAACGCCAGGTGCAGTGGCTCATGCCTGTAATCCCAGCACTTTGGGAGGCCGAGGCGGGTGGATCAACTGAGGTCAGCATTTCGACACCAGCCTGGCCAACATGGTGAAATGTTGTCTCTACTAAAAATGCAAAAAATTAGCTGGATGTGGTGGCAGGCGCCTGTAATCCCAGCTACTCAGGAAGCTGAACCCGGAAGGTGGAGGTTGCAGTGAGCTGAGATTGCGCCATTGCACTCCAGCCTGGGCAACGAGAGTGAAACTACACTTCAAAAAAAGTAAAAGAAGTAGGAAGTTTGCCTTAATCCTTCTCACTTTACAGAGGACAAAAATAACTGAAAATAAGGAACAAACTATGTGAGTAAATAGCATGTATATCGTATACTGCTAAGTACTGAAATCTGACTCTGTGTGTGTGTGTGTGAGAGAGAGAGAGAGAGAGAGAGAGAAAGAGAATGCTTGGCATTTTTTTAGCCCACTTCCCCATGGACAGCTGGTCAAATTCCTAACTTGTGAGACTGCTTGGATAGACGTGGTTGAGTTTTATGTAACAGAATAATGCTTACTGAAAGCTTTGAACAAGATGGGAAGAGAGACAGACATTCTTTAAAAAGAGTCTTGAGCTCCCTCCCTAACTTTCTCTTACGTGGGAAATGCAGACATTTTGATCCTTCTCCTTGAGCACTAGCAGTCCATTGTTCCTATACGTTGTTATCTGTCTTTAGCTGCCAAACATCTCAAAATGGGAGGGGGAGCAAAGCTTAGCCTCCACCCCTGGGCCTAGTGGCTCACACTTGTAATTCTAGCACCTTGGGAGGTCAAGGCAGGAGGATCGCTTGAGCTCAAGAGTTTGAGACCATCCTGGACAAAATAGTAAGACCTTGTGTCTACAAAAAAAACACAAAATAGCCAGGCATGATGGTGTATGCCTGTAGCCCCAGCTACTCAGGAGGTTGAGGCAGGAGGATCACTTAAACCCAGCAGGTGGAGGCTGCAAAAAGCTGTGACTGTGCCACTCCACTCCAGCCTGGGCAACAGAGTGAGACCCTGTCTCAAAAACAAAAAACAGGCCGGGCACAGTGGCTCACGCCTGTAATCCCAGCACTTTGGGAGACCAAGGTGGGTGGATCAACTGAGGTCAGGAGTTTGAGACCAGCCTGGCCAACCTGGGGAAACCCCATCTCTGCTAAAAATACAAAAAGCTGGGCTTGGTGGCAGATGTCTGTAGTCCCAGCGACTTCGGAGGCTGAGGCAGGAGAATCACTTGAACCCAGGAGGCGGAGGTTGCAGTGAGCCAAGAGCCATTGCACTCCAGCCTGGGCAACAGAGTGAGACTGTTTCAAAAAAAAAAATAAATAAATTATATATACACACACACACACACACACACACACACACATATATACACATACATATATACACACACATATATATATAAAGAAATATATATATAAAGATTATATATATATAAAGAAATATATATATAAAGATTATATATATATATATATATATATAGAAAAATAAAGGAAAAAATAGAGAAAGAAACATCACAGGTATAAATGAATTAACACTCACCATTACCCTCACCAAGACCCTTTCTCTACATACAGTGTCCAAACTAGCAGGGAGAGTTGCTGATTAGAGGAGCTCTGCCCCCATCCCTGAGCCTCTGTTTCTCTCCACTTTTCTAGGTTTTCCTCCATGTATTGGCTTTATTCTCAAACAGGCTTATCTCTTTAGTGTCAAAATGGCTATAGCAGCCCTGTCACCAATTAACTCTATGTTCAGCAGGAAGAGAGAGAGAGACAGAGAGAGAGAGAGAGAGACTCCTCTTCCAGTAACTCTGGAGAAAGTCCCTAGATTTAATCTGATTGGGAAGGCTTAGAGCACCTGCTTACCTCAAACCAATTGGTTAGGCTAGACTGGCTGATGTAGGCCTAAGTCTTATCCTTCACCCTGGGGCTAGAGGGTGAGGAAGCCCTAACCAGATCACAAAGACCAAAACCAGAGATTTCCCAGAAAAAAAATCAAGCCTGTTGTCAGAGTATAGGAAGAGAAACTGGGTGACAAGATACAATGTCCACCTTACTTCAGTAGGACTAGAGTGAGGATATTACATAAGAAACCATATCACATATATAAAAATGCAGTTAAAGAAGAAAGGAAGACCAGCCTGGGTAATACAGCAACACCCTTTCTCTACCCAAAAAAAAAAAAAATAGGCTGGGCTCGGTGGCTCTCATCGGTAATCCCACTTTGGGAGGCCGAGGCGGGTGGATCACGAGGTCAGGAGTTCAAGACCATCCTGGTCAACATGGTGAAACCCTGTCTCTACTAAAAATATAAAACATTAGCCAGGCATGGTGGTGCGTGCCTGTAATCCCAGCTACTCAGGAGGCTAAGGCAGGAGAATGGCTTGAATCCAGGAGGTGGAGGTTGTGGCGAGCTGAGATCGTGCCATTGTACTCCAGCCTGGGCAACAAGAGTGAAACTCTGTCTCAAAAAAAAAAAAAAAAAAAAAAATAGCTTGGTGTGGTGACAGGTACTTGTAGTCCCAGCTACTTAGGAGGCTGAGATGGGAGGATCTCCTGAGCTTGGGAGGCCAAGGCTGCAGTGAGCTATAATTGCACCATTGCACTCCAGCCTGGGCAGCAGAGTGAGATCCTGTCTCAAAAAATAAAAGATAGGCTGGGCATGATCTTGGCTCACTGCAACTTCCTCCTCCCATGTTCAAGCAATTCTCCTGCCTCAGCCTCCCGAGTCGCTGGGATTACAGGTGCATGCCACCACACCCGGCTAATTTTTTATTTTTAGTAGAGATGGGGTTTCACCATGTTGGCCAGGCTGGTCTCGAACATCTGACCTCAGGTATCTGCCCACCTCAGCCTCCCAAAGTGCTGGGATTACAGGTGTGAGCCACCCCACCTGACATCTTTCTTTTTACTTTTTTAAAGGAGGGGTCTCACTCTGTCACCCAAGCTGGAGTGCAGTGGTGCGCTCATGGTTTACTGTAGCCTCAACCTCCTGAGCTCAAGTGGTCTTCCCATGTCAGCCTCCAAGTAGCTGGGACTACAGGCGTGCCATGCCCAGCTTATTAAAAAACAATTTTTGTAGAGATGGAGTTTTATTGTATTGCCCAGGCTGATCTCAAACTCCTGGGCTCAAGCAATCCTCCCACCTCAGCTCCCCAAAGCGCTGAGATCACAGGCATGAGCCACGGTGGGTGCTTGGCCAGAGCCTCTCCCCTTCCCTCCCCTCCCCACCCTTTCCCCTCCCTTGTTTCCTTTTTTTTTTTTTTTTTTTAATTTGAAGCACCAAATTGATTTTTTTTTTTTTTTGAGACGGAGTTTCGCTCTTGTTACCCAGGCTGGAGTGCAATGGCGCGATCTCGGCTCACCGCAACCTCCGCCTCCTGGGTTCAGGCAATTCTCCTGCCTCAACCTCCTGAGTAGCTGGGATTATAGGCATGCACCACCATACCCAGCTAATGTTTTGTATTTTTAGTAGAGATGGGGTTTCACCATGTTGACCAGAATGGTCTCTATCTCTTGACCTTGTGATCCACCCACCTCGGCCTCCCAAAGTGCTGGGATTACAGGCTTGAGCCACCCCGCCCGGTGATTTTTTTTTTTTTAATTTGAACCCTTCCCTTGTTTTCTTTCCCTCCCTCCCACCCTTCCTCCCTATAGGCCATCTTTCTAAAATGCAGTTTGGATCATGTTACTTCCCTGCTTGGAACTCTATCCAGCTTTCTCCCCTTGTCTGTCACACAGTGTTTCCATTGATTTCTTTTCTTTCTTTCTTTTTTTGAATCATCCAGCCCAAAATGTCAGTTTCCATTGATCTCTACATAAATTCCCAATCTCACCTTTGGTGCCTCCCAAACTTCCTTTTTTCCGGCAAAACACAGGCTCACTCTCCATGTGAACACCATGTACTTGCATCCCTCCTCCCATCCCCCGAAAATATCCCTTATTTCCCAAAGCTCAACTCAAGAATCATTTATTCTATGACATTTTTCTTTTTCTTTCTTTTTTCTTTTTTTTTTTTTCTGAGGCAGAGTCTCGCTCTGTCACCCAGGCTGGTGGATCACGAGGCCAAGAGTGGCATGACCTTGGCTCACTGCAGCCTCCACCTCTCAGGTTCAAGCAATTCTCCTGCCTCAGCCTTTCAAGTTGCTGGGACTATGGGTGCCTGCTGCCACACCTGGCTAATTTTTGTATTTTTAGTAGAGACAGGGTTTCACCATGTTGGCCAGGCTGGTCTTGATCTCCTGACCTTGTGATCTGCTTGCCTCAGCCTCCTAAAGTGCTGGGATTACAGGCATGAGCCACCGCACCTGGCCCTCTATGACATTTTTCTGATTTCTTGAACCTCAACCAAGGAAAGCAGTATTCCCTCCTCCCACCATGGCCCCGCAGTGCTCCCCTGCATGTTAAGTGTTGACACCGCTGGCTCCTTGAGGCTGTGTCTTACGCATGGTGGCACATGCCTGTAATCCCAGCTACTTGGGAGGCTGAGGCAGGAGAATCCCTTGAACTTGGGATGCAGAGGTTGCAATGAGCTGAGATCGTTCCATTGCACTCCAGCCTGGGTGACAGAGCAAGACTGTCTCAAAAAGAAAAGAAGGAAAAAAACAAGGCCAGAGTATTGTTATGAAAAATATGGCAGCACCACTTATTCTACTTCCACAGCCTACCTAGGCTTTGAAGCCCACAATATCGAGAGTAAGAACATTCAGAGATGCTAAGATTGCCAGGAGGCACGGAGGAAAGAGGCTGGAGAAGAGGAACAGATCTGAAGCTGCTGAGGAGCAATTTCAGTGATCTGTGGACTAAGATGGAGGAGGGGGCGGGGACCTGATCCCAAGGGCATAATGACAAGGTCAGCCTCATCTCTTCTCTCTGTTCTTGGCAACAGCCAGTCTAGCCAGAAAGAGCAATCTGTCAAATCTAATTAGAGTAGAAGAAAGTGAACAATGGGCGCCCAGCTCTAAAATGACAGCCTGGTTTAATGGGGTGGAGGAGCTCGGGAGGGATGTGTGCTTTGTGTGCTTGGAATTAGATCCTTCAAATGGATCCTTTCTGAACTCAAACTGCACAACATCTCTAACTGGATTCTTATTTACTTCACCAGGACTCTTTAGGTCCCTGTGCCTTTTAACACATGCATATCCAGTAAAAGCAGAGGAGAGCCTGGCTGTGATTCAAAGGTACGGCTGTAATAGTAATGCAATAGTTTCATCATGCATGGCTTGGACATGGTACTGTGTGCATGCTACTGATATTTATAAATTTGCTCCTATTTCTTGTTTTGTGTTTAATTATATTGGTGGCATTAGTGTTTGTCTTATTATTTATGCAGTCCTTTTTATTATAAGTCTTATTATTAGAATCTTGAAATTTCAAAACAGCCTAAAATTTTATTAGGACCACAGATGAACATATTTTTTGATGCAAAACACTTTAATTATATTTTTTTCTTATACTTTAAATGGTCTCTCTGATTTGGCTATTTTAGTTTTTGAATCAAGGGTAGGTTGCACATGACAGAATATATTTGCTGGGAAGAATAAAAATAAATAAATAAATAAAGTGGGTTGCATAGGGAAGAGGCGTATTTTATAAATGGAATCAAATGAGCATATCCCTTAAAATAAATGCATGAATACAGGCTATTGAAGCTTAAAAAGCATGCATCTGTAGAATCTGAAGTCTCAAATAACAGCAAATATTATGTATTATCAGCAAATATTGTACTAATGACTAATGGTTTATTAATTTTACTATGCTTCAGTGCGGGATACTCAGATATCTTAAAGATGTGAGAAAAAAATAATTCTGTGAAGTGGGAGGAAGAGAATGGGAAGAGAGTAGGCAGTTGGTGCTAACACCATCTGCAAATTACAAGTCTCCATCCCTCAGGGTTGGATGGTCTTCCCTATGCCTTATCCTCATTTAATCTTGTGAAGTATGTTACTGTCCTCTCTACTCTGCAGATAAGGAAACCAAGGCCTTGAGAAACTAGCCCATGGTTACAGAGAAAGGTAGTTGGGCCTTGAACCCAGGTGGCCTACTTCCAAGTCTATCAAACTTCTCAGCAACATATTTCTGGTAGACACAGGAGACATTAAATTTTAAAAATCATTAAAGTGTGAACAAAGTCGACATGAGGACCCTCCTCTAATCTGTTGGTATTCCTGGACATGAAGGAGGTGGTGGATTTTAGCCTGGTATATTTCTATCACTTTCCTTACTTTACTGCATGTTGCAAACCCTTATTTTCTAACAGCATCACTTGTTTCTTTTTTGCTTGTTCCTTCGTTCTTTCGTTCCTTTTTTATTTATTTCCCCATTATTCGAATAAATTATCTTGTGGAAAGACAAAGGAAAGTCTGCCAATACTGCTCACTTCACCCCAAACCCAGTCCTTTCCCCAGAGAAACCCCTGTTATCAATTTGGGGTGTAACCAACTATTTCTTACCTGTTTGCATAGGTGTGTGTGTGTGTGTGTGTGTGTGTGTGTGTGTGTGTGTATCATATTGTTTTGTGTAACGTTTTAAAAGATAAATGGTGCCATGCTGTGCTTTTTATTCTCAACTTTTTATTTACTTATTTTTATTTTATTTATTTTTATTTTTTAGATGGAGTCTTGCTCTGTTGCCCAAGCTGGAGTGCAATGGTGCAGTCTCGGCTCACTGCAATCTCTGCCTCCTGGGTTCAAGCGATTCTCCTGCCTCAGCCTCCCGAGTAGCTGGGACTACAGGCGTGTGACACCACGCCCAGCTAATTTTAATTTTTGTATTTTTAGTAGAGATGGGGTTTCACCATGTTGGCCAGGCTGGCCTCAAACGCCTGACCTCATGGTCCACCCACCTCAGCCTCCCAAAGTGCTAGGATTACAGGTGTAAGCCACTGTACCCAGCCTTTTTTTTTTTTTTTTAAACAGTCTATGCCTTGTGGAGATCTCTACCTGGCAGTATGTTTAAATGTAATTCATTCTGTTTCACTCTTACATAGCATTCTATGCATCATGACTTGTACTGTTTCTCTCTATCTCATCTGTGCTTTTGAAACGGCTTAATGGCATACAAGTCAACATTTAACCATATTTGTATTTATGGGGCAGGTAGAGACAGGCACAAGCTTTCTGGCTGGCTGGAGTGCTACTAACAACATAGGAGAGGAAGGAAAGGTGAGACGTGCCCAGGCCAGCACTGTGAGCCCCAGTGAGAGGCCTCGGGCAGGCACAGTGCTATCAGCAGACTCGTTCCCTCTCTGCCTCTGAATATTTGAGCATTTACCTTTTCCTTGAGCCAGCTATTCTCCAGATATTTATTCCTTATATATGAGATAACAGTAACACACTCCGCAGCGTGCTGTGGGGATTAAACTAGTCAACTCGCAGCAGAAGACATCACACCCAGGCACACCGCGAAATGTTCCCTTGTGAATTGTGCCTGTGCTGGCCCTTTTCTCTCTCCTTCTCAAATCATGTCTTTCATTTTACATTTTATTTGAGCTCATTTGCACTGAAGGACTATCTCTCTCACTTCATATATTATGTTGCAAGGCTCAAAGCAGTGTGGTTAATAAATGGAGCCATGGAGGTCATCATGAGATGCTCTGGTGCAGGATTATGCCAGAAAGCATTGGAAACTGACTGACAGCTGGACTCAAGTCCTGATATGGATACTTAGTAGTGGTGTGACTTGTGTAATGTTTTGTCATCTGGAAAATAAGGGTAGTGCTAATAGTAATACTTAGTCTGTGGGGTGTGGTCAGGTGGAAATGGGATAATGTATCAAAGGAACTTTGTATAGCTTCTGATATAGAGGAAGGTCAGCTGCTGTCATTAGTATTTAGAAAGGTTGCAACATCCCCGCTTCCATTTTCTGTCTATAGAGTATCACTCTCCAGTTTCTTCAGAAGTGACAGTAAAAACAGGCTTAATCTCAAAGCACAGCTGTCTGTTGTTCCATTAGTCCATAGTTTTTAATTGTTATTTTTTTAGAGTCAGGGTCTCACTCTGCTGCCCAGGCTGGAGTGCAATGGTGCAATTATGGCTGACTGCAGCCTTAAACTCCTGGGCTCTAGTGATCCTCCTGTCTCAGCCTCCCAGGGAGCTGGAACTAACTATAGGCATACACCACCACTCCTGGCTAATTAAAAAAATTTTTTGTAGACTTAGGATCTTGTGTTGCCCAGACTGGTCTCAAACTCCTGGGCTCAAGCAATCCTCCCGCCTCAACCTCCCAAAGTGTTGGGATTACAGGCATGAGCCAGCACTAATTTCTTTTTTAAGCAAATATTCCCTGAGTGACCACTGCGTATGTCATACCTTGCTGGGCACTGTGTGAAATATAAAGAAAGTGTGAAACAGGGCTCTTACCCTCAAAGTTACACTGAAGTTCCTTAACACTGGAGAGAACACAGCATAGTACTGTGAACATACGTGCCATGGCTTTTTTTTTTTTAATTTATGTCACTTTAGGAGTCTTGCTATATTGACTAAGCTGGTCTTGAACTTCTGGCCTCAATTGATCCTCCCATCTCAGCCTCCCAAAGTGGTAGGATTACAGGCATGCACCACTGTACCAGCCTTCTGTTATTTTCAGAGGCATCTATAATTATTGGACACCTGCTCTTATGTTCTGTGTCTAGCTTCAGAATTATTGTAGAAGCTTGTCTGAGCATCACCTACAGAACCTGAGCCATTAGATTATCTATCCCTAACCGCTAATGCTGAGCTGGTTTCCTGGCTGGGGGCCGCTCTCGCTTCCTCCTGAGAGCCTGAGAGAATGAGGAAAAGAGCCGGCTGGGAGGAGCTGCCCTTCGGGCCACCCAAAGCTTGCTCTCACAGAAACATGCAGATAGTCCCTTGTTCTGGACACAATAGGAGAGGATAGTTAGCAGGCAGATGAAATCCAAAGAGTAGAAACTGTCTGAAAGGGCTTGAGGATGCTGTGTGAAGGGAATAAAATGACCTATTTTTGTGATAAATTCCCAGGAAATAAACCTATAGTATTTACAAAATGTCCGCCTAGTCCTCAGCACAGTAAGCTTTCTCTGACCCACAGAACCCATTTTCTGTTTGGATGTGAATTCATTGCAGCCTGCCCAACATGAAATTCCAACTGGACATAAAAGGCCACTTCAGCTGTCAAGCCACGTGTGGATTTCAGTTTAAGACTCAGCCCAGGCAGCAGATGCTCCGAGTGCTTGGGGAGCGGCACGCCTATTCCTGATACAGAAACCAGGCTCTCTTTGTCTTGATCCCCAACTTAAATCACGGATAGGCAATTCCAAAATTTTTTAAATGGGCTATGTTAAATCCTTCTTATGAGAAAAAATATCACTTATAAAGTGGAGATTTCTCAGAGAGCTCTCCCTTTTACTGCAGAAGGGGTTTCTTAGCAAGCAAAGATATCTGCTCACTAAATTATACCTCTGTGAAGATGAGATTCCTAAGTGTAAGGTGTATGATTTGTCGTTTTGGGGTTAAGTACAATGTAGAACACTCTGTCTCCACCACTTTTTTTCTGGAGGTGTTCTTTTTATTTTATTTTGACAAAGAGGGGCACATTTCTGAAATCTCTACTGGGAAACTCAGAATACAAACTTACCGGCATGTTAGAATTCTAAAAATAGTTTGACCCTGCATTTCAGAGCTCAGGGCTTCAAAACTATGCTGTCCAAACATGACTGGTGATTAATTTATTTTGACCCCCTGCAAGAAGTGAAAGCAGCTGGTTTATGACATTTGAGAGAGAGCCCATTTTCCAAAGGAGAACAAAGAGAAAGTGGCCACCCCTCCCCCCCTGAGAGCCCGCTTTGCTTTGTCCGAGCTTACTCCCTCCAGGGACTGCCGCAGGGGAGGCTCAAAGCTGTGTCCTTGCGATTAGTTTGGTACACTTGGTTCAGCAGCCCCGGGAATGTGGGGAGTTGTGTGCCTGCCCAGTATCAACGTTATCAGCTGCCCGTTCATGTCGCCTCTCCCTGAAGACACTTTTATAACACAGTAACACTTAGGAGGACGTTCCCCTCCTTTACTTCTGTTTCTCTGCTGATAAACAAATGTCATACACCTTCCTGGATCCGGTCCCTGATTCGGTGAGTTACTGTATATCCATCCATTGCCCTTTTTTGTCCTCCAAACACTGAGCTCTCAGTGCTCTTCTGGCTGGATCCAGATTGTGAAGGTTACAGCCCAACTGGACTCTTTCAGGACTTGGGGGCCCAACCTTCTGTCTCTGGGGCCTCATCAGCCTTCCATTCCTGATGGGTTCCTAATTACCATGTTTCTGGTGCTACCAGACAAACGAGAAGGCCCTGTTTTGACCCAGAGCGCTATAGCTGTGCCCTGATGGGAGATGGGAATCTTCATGTCTGAGGACAGGGACCTCATCAACAGCGTTACTCCTAGACTGAGTGAACTGGTCCGTCCACGAGGCTTCATCACCAGAATAAAAACAGAGATGGATGATTATGATGCTTGAACCTCTGCAAGTGGGAGGGTCTGGAAGGTTATTCCGGAACAACTGGGCAAGGTGAAGGGCAAGGGCTGCATAGGAAAAAGCGTCTGCTCAGTGCAGGGCAGCATAAACTCTGCAACATAAAAAGAGGGAAGCTGCGCTCTGGCATCATCTTGCGGGTTGCATTTCCCGACAGCAGGGCTAGCTCCCGAGCAGAAGCGCAACCCGTCATCTTCCTGCGGGCTGCAGCCATAGGTGGAGAAAGGTGGTACCACAAGGCTCTCCCAGTGGATGGCGGTGACGCGCTCTAAGCAGACGATGGCAGAGGCTCCTATCAAATGGGTGCAGAGAAAAAGGAAGTGGGGAGAGGAGGAGGGACTAGAAATGGCACTGCAACGATCCTGGAATACAGTCAGAAATGATAAACGCCTCCACCTTGAAACGCAACCCCTAGCCCATTTTTCCAATTTGCCTCTGATAACTGCTTTTAATATGTTGTGAGTCCCGTTAAAGCAGGATAGAATAAATGAAAGCAGTCCCCTACCAGGTCCTAATTTTCATTCTCCTTTAGGACTGTCTTAAATAACAAGGACAACCTAAAAATCAAGTCCACCCTGTTTAACTGTGGCAAGCGCTAAAAACCGTTAAGCCCTTTGAAATACTGCTCTCCAAACCAGAGTGGGCATCCAGGTTTCTCTGCAGAGCAGAAAAACCGCTGCGGTTGTGTCCGTGACTTTACTTCCTTGGTTAGGGCGGTGACGTGCAGGGCCTGGGCCGGGGCTCTCACCCGCGCAGAGCCGCAGCCCTGGCGAGCCCCAAGCGTTCTGTGCTCTGACCAGCAGGCGGCGCTGTCTCGGGGCCGTGGCCACCGCCCCTCCCGCCACTATGGCCACTTCCGCCGCGGCCCTGCTAGTGCGACCCCGCCACGCCCTGCTGTTTAGAAGCGGCTTTTCTTCACCCAGGGCTGCCTGGGGAAGTTTCTGTGCTCTTGTGACAATTAATACTGTTTGAAAACCTCCCTCTTGTGTCTTTTGGAAGAGTGGAAATCCTAAAAAAAAATTTTTTTTGAGACCGAGTTTTGCTTTTGTTGCCCAGCCTGGAGTGCAGTGGCGCGACCTCCGCTCATTGCAACCTCCGCCTCCTAAGTTCCAGCGATTCTCCTGCCTCAGCCTCCGGAGTAGCTGGGATGACTGGCGCCGGCCACCATGCCTGGCTAATTTTTGTATTTTTAGTAGAGACGGGGTTTCACTATGTTGGCCAGGCTGGTCTCGATCCTCTGGCCTCGTGATCTGCCCACCTCGGCCTCCCAAAGCTCCGGGATTACAGGCGCGAGCCACCGCCCCCTGCCCTCCCCCCAAAATTGTTTTTTTAAATTTGGGATTGCATAATCAAACAGTTTTTTAGACATCTCAAATGCATTTAAACTTATTCAAATAAAAAGGGCCCCTGGCATGACAAAAAGGCAGTATAGATTGAAAATCAGAATGCTTAAAAAAAAAAACAAAAACAAAAAACAAAACCCCTCCTGTTTATTCCAGATTTTTCTACGGGCTTGGAGGCCAGCTCGCGAAAATTCAGCTGCGGCGCCATCTGCTGGACGCGCTGCGCCACTGCAAGGCCCTTTCTGGGAAGGTGTCAAGGTGGCAGGTGACGGCCCCATTTTTTGTTCATGAGAGACTCCGGCACTAAGGTAGCATTCACAGGCAATCGGCTTCTCTACCAAGGCCTTCTCTGGAAGCCCGAGGCAGGTGGATCACCTGAGTTCAGGAGTTTGAGACCAGCCTGGCCAACATGGTGAAACCCAGTCTCTACTAAAAATACAAAAATTAGCTGGCGTGGTGGTGCGCACCGGTAGTCCCAGCTACTCAGGAGACTGAGGCAGGAAAATTAATTGCTTGAACCTGGGAGGTGAAAGTTGCAGTGAGTTGAGATTGTGCCACGGCACTCTAACCTGGGTGACAGAGTGAGACTCTGTCTCAAAAAAAATAACAAAAAAAAAGGAGACCAGTCTGACTCTCTATAAGAAAGTAGCCTGTGTTGAGGAGCCCTTGGGCCTCAATGAGTCGTCATTTGTTATATTGGTGGTCTCTGAGGAAAACCTGAGGCTTAGCTCATTTCATTTCCTCCAGTGGTCCACGGGCATAGGGCTACAAACTAAAACTAGACTTTCCATCAGTGCACACGGGGTTTCAGGACCGGAAATCACACTGTACTTGTTCTGAATGCTTCTGATTTTGCTGAATGGGAGGAGTTTCCAAGGTGAAGAGGGTGACAGAAATGAAATTAATCTGGGAGTAGAGAGATGTTAAATGTGGCCTGGGCCATGGTTTGATGTAAGATCACAAAGCCCTGCCACCGTTTTAGAAGACTTCAGGCCATTTCCACATGAGGCCTAAACCTATTAGCAAACACATTTATACACGTACCCCAGCAGAAGCCTGCGTTCCCCAGTATTGCACTTTGTGAAAGCCCATAATCAGAAAATGTTTAGAGAACTGGTAGAAAGCAGAATTTTAGAGCAGATTGCAGTTGGCCCACCCACCTGGAAAAATATGGTATGAGGGATAGGAAGCATTTGTAATGGAAACATGCTATCAGGCATAGTTCCGGCCCAGCAAAACTTGATGGTTACTTTTTAACAAAACTGAATTTTATATTCAGAGATGAGTTTATGATGGTTTTCCTGAAAGAGATGAAGTAGCTTTATCAACAGTATAGCCTACTGAAGCCTCACTGATTAAGTAGTCCTTGGGGTCCATGTCAAGTGACTTCCACATAAGTCATGTGTCATTTAATGTCTGATACTTTCTGAGAAATGCATCCTGAGGCAATTTCATCACTGTGCAGACAACAGAGTGCATATACACAAACCTAGATGGTAGTGTCTGCTATACTCCTGGGCTATGTGACATAGTCTATTGCTCCTAGGCTTCAAAACCTTATAGCATATACAGTATCCAGTATTCAGTAACTATACCGAATACTGTAAGCAATTGTAACACCATGATAAGTATTTGTATATCTAAACATAGCTAAACATAGAAAAGGTACAGTAAAAGTATGATATTATAATCTCATGAAACCACCATCATTAACAAGGTCCACCACTGACTGAAACATCATTATGTAAAGCGTGATTGTATAGTCAATGTTTTATAAGGGCATCCTTTGGTACTCCAATAACTAAGTCCTCATGAATGAGACCTGCTGATTCTACTACGATACTGATCACAGAGAAAATGTTAACTTTCTATATAGGTGCTTGAAGAAGACACTCAGACAACTAACAAAATGAGATGAAAAATAAGATAAAAATCTACTGTGGGCTGGGTGTGGTGGCTCACACCTGTAATCCCAACACTTTGGGAGGCTGAGGCAAGAGGATCACTTGAGCCCAGGAGTTTGAGACCAGCCTGGGCAATATAGTGAGCCCTCATCTCTATTAAAGGTTTTAAAAATTAGCTGGGCCAGGTGTGGTGGCTCACGCCTGTAATCCAAGCACTTTGGAAGCCAAGGCTGGCGGATCACCTGAGGTCAGGAGTTCAAGACCAGCCTGACCAATATGGTGAAATCCCATCTTTATTAAAAAAAAAAAAAAAGAAAGAAAGAAAAAAAATTAGCTGGGCGTGGCTCATGCCTGTATTCCCAGCACTGTGGGAGGCTGAGGCGGGTGGATCACCTGAAGTTGGGAGTTTGAGACCAGCCGGACCAACATGGAGAAACCCCCGTCTCTACTAAAAATACAAAATATCAATTCTAAATCTTCTAGGATAAAAATATTTAAATTAAAAAAAAAGTAGCCAGGTGTGGTGGCATATGCCTATAATCCCAGCTACTTGGGAGGCTGAGGCAGGAGATTCACTTGAACCCAGGAGTTGGAGGTTGTGGTGAGCCAGTATGGCACCATTGCACTCCAGCCTGGGCAACAGAGTGAAACACAGTCTCAAAAAATAAAGCGGGTGGGCCGGGCACGGTGGCTCACGCCTATAATCCTGGCACTTTGGGAGGCCAAGACCAGCCTAGCCAAGATGGTGAAACCCTGACTCTACTAAAAATAAAAAAATTTAGCCAGGCGTGGTGGCAGGGGCCTATAATCCCACATACTCGGGAGGCTGAGGCAGAAGAATCGCTTGAACCCAGGCGGCAGAGATTGCAGTGAGCTGAGATTGCACCACTGCACTCCAGCCTGGGCAACAGGGTGAGACTCTGTCTTAAAAAAAAAAAAAAAAAAAATTAGCCACGTGTGGTGGCACATGCCTGCAGTCCCAGCTACTTGGGAGACCGAAGTGAGAGTATTCCTTGAGTCTAGGAGTTCAAGGGTGTAGTGAGCTATGACTGTACCACTGCACTCCAGCTGGGTGACAGAGACCCTGTCCAAAAAATAAAAAATAAGAAAGAGGAGTAGGGGAGGGAGGGAGGGAGGAAGGAAAGAAAAAAGGAAAGGGAAGGGAGGGAAGGGGAAGGGAAGAAGCCAGGTGCAGTGGCTCATGCCTGTAATCCCAACACTTTGGGAGACTGAAGATGGTGGATTACTTGAGGTCAGGAGTTTGAGACCAACCTGGTCAACTTTGTGAAAACCCGTCTCTGCTAAAAATCCAAAAATTAGTTGGGCATGGCAGACACCTGTGGCAGACACCTGTAATCCCAGCTACTCAAGAGACTGAGGCAGGAGAATAGCTTGAACCTGGGAGGCAGAGATTGCAGTGAGCCGAGATTGTGCCACTGCACTCCAGCCTGGGTGACAGAGTGAGATTCCATCTCAAAAAAAATCCACTCTGACAATGCATGAGTGGACTGTATCAGAAAATTAGTAAAACTAAATTATTGGGTATCAAATTGTGACCAATATCAGAAATACTGATGGCTAGTGCCACATCATTGTATCCCACAATTCTGCTAACATGAGAATGTATCAGAAAAAACTAACTTAGTTTCTCCCGTACTGTCACTCAACAATCAACACAGAATACTTCTATGACCTCTGGGCACCAAAATGTGTGTGGGGATTTCTCCCCACCAAAAATCAGTCACTCAGTTCTTTGCTGCTATGGATACCAGCTGGGTGTTCTCTAATTCAATTCTCACACTACCTGGAGAGCCTCAGATCCCACAGGTTGAGGGCTGAGTCCCATGAGACTGAGCCCCACTTAGGTTGCTGATTGCAAGCCCCACGTGGTTTTTACCAGCTATAAATGAGGGTTCCCACAACCTCCTCCCTGGGATCAATTAATTTGCTAGAATGGCTCACACAACTCAAGGAAGCACTTAATTGTGTTTACTGGTTTATTGCAAAGAATATTCATTAAAAAATTTTTTTTTCCTATTTTTATACTTAAAAAATGTGTTTACAGACAACGTCTCACTGTGTTACCCAGGCTGGTTTTGAACTCCTGGGCTCAAACATGAGCCACCGCATCTGGCTACGAAGGATATTTTCAAGGATGCAAATAAACAACCAGGTAGAGATATGCATAGGGCGAGGTATGGAGGAAGGGGCACCAAACGTCCACACCGTCCCTGGGTACGCCACTTTCTGGGAACCGCCACTTGTTCAGCCTTCCAGAAGCTCATTGAAACCTGCCTTTTTGGGTTTCTATTGAGGCTATGACATAGGAATGATTGATTAAACCATTGGCCATTTGGTGATCAACTTAACCATCAGCCCCTCTTCCTTCCCTGGAATTCCAGCCCTCTGGGAGCGTGGCTGGTTCCCTTGGCAACCAGACCCCATCCTGTGGCCATCCTGATTTTCACCTCATTAACGTAAACTCAGGTGTGGTTGAAGAGTTTGGTAAAAATAACAAAAGGTTTTCTGTCTTCCACTTTTATTACTCAGGCTTTTCCTGAGCTGCTTCAAGACTCAGGACAAAAGGCCTTTAACAAAAGATATTGCTCTAGTCACTTAGGAAATGACAAGGCTTACAGGAGCTGAAAGCCAGGAATAGTGGCGGAAAACCAAAATATATACATCATAACATTACATAATGTATTAATATTTGTAGAGTTGGCCAGGCACATTGGTTTATTTCTGTAATTCAGCACTTTGGGAGGCTGAGGCGGGCGGATCACAAGGTCAGGATTTTGAGACCAGCCTGGCCAACATGGTGAAACCCCATCTCTACTAAAAATACAAAAACTAGCCAGCTGTGGTGGCACATGCCTTTAATCCCAGCTGGAGGCTGAGGCAGGAAAATCACTTGAACCCAGGAGGTGGAGGTTGTAGTGAACCAAGATCTTGCCACTGTACTCCAGCCCGAGCGACAGAGCAACTCTGTCTCAAAAAGAAAAAGACAGAAAGAAATCGCCTGAAGCTGGGTGCAGCTGTGGTCCTGTAGTACCAGCTACTCAGGAGGCTGAGGCAGGAGGATGGCGTGAGCCCAGGAGTTTGGAGTCCAGCCTTGGCAACAGAGGGAGATGCGATCTCTTTTTGTTTGTTTGTTTGTTTAGATGCTGTCTCTAAATAAATAAAATAGCTTGATAACAAATCAGCACTGAACATTGGCATTAAGTAGAGATTCAAGCATGTCTCAGCGAAGGTTTTTTTCAGAGCCTCTGGCTTGGGACAGGACCAAGATTTTTTCAGGGCCTCTGGCTTGGGACAGAATGGAGGTAGAGCAGTGAAATCTTCCACTGTGTGGCACAAGGCAGTCCCTTGAAACTGTTTTCTCCTGTTGTTCTGCTTATGTCTGTAACTTGTTTGCTAGGAGGGTGCCTCCACCCTCAGAGCACAGCCACACACACACACACACACACACACACACACACACACACACACACACCTGCCACCTTCCCCACAGATATGCCAAGAGCATTCGCTTGGCACTATTTTTGGGGAAGCCAATATAAAAAGGTTGCCCATTCCCCTGGCAGTTGAGCTCAAGATTCAAATATTTATGTTTGTGGCAAAAAGCAAGGGGAACATTTTTCTAGAGGTGACCTCTCTCTTGACTTTCAGCTTGTTCTGTAATTGGGCTTTTGAGAATATGTGACTATTCTCTGGAAAAAAAGAAAAAAGAAACATTAAATTCAGTAGTTTCTATCTGGACCCTAGAGTTAAGTGTGTCCCTCACATTGAAATCCTGGTTCCACAGGGGAATTGCTTAAACAATAGCAATTGAATTCATTTTTGTTTTTTTAGTATAGATCAGTCCTCTTCTCTGCTCTCCCCACAAAATGTCAGGCTCATCAGAGTTCTTGGCTTTCTGGCCACATCCTGGACCCCCAGGGTGCCTGCTGAGTTGGCAGCACCTCCTAGTTCCCCACTGTGGCTCTTTTTTTTTTTTTTTTTTTTAAATAAAACGGGGTTTCACCATGTTGGTCAGGCTGGTCGTGAACTCCCGACCTCAGGCGATCCGCCCGCCTTGGCCTCCAAAGTGCTTGGATTACAGGTGTGAGCCACCACGCCCAGCCGATTCTTTTACCCACTTATTTATTTTTGAGACAGGCTCTCTCTGTCACCCACGCTGGAGTGCAGTGGTATGAACACTGCTCACTGCAACTTCAACCTCCTGGGCTCAAGTGATCCTTCTGTCTCAGCCTCCTGAGTAACTGGGACTACAGGCGTGCACTACCACACCGGCCTAATTTTTATTTTTTTGTAGAGACAGAGTCTCACCACGTTGCTCAGCTGGTCTTGAACTCCTGGGTTCAAGCAATCCTCCCACCTCAGCCTCACAAAGTGTTAGGATTACAGGCATCAGCACTGCACCCAGCCCACATAGCTTTTTATTTTTATTTTTTTGAGATGGAGTCTCACTATGTCGCCCAGGCTGGAGGGCAGTGGTGAGATCTCGGCTCACTGCAACCTCTGCCTCCCAGGTTCAAGCGGTTCTCCCACCTCAGCCTCCCGAGTAGCTGGGACTGCAGGCATACACCACCAAGCCCAGCTAATGTTTGTAATTTAAGTAGAGATGGGGTTTCACCATGTTGGCCAGGCTGGTTTTGAACTCCTGGCCTCAAGCAGTCCACCCACCTCAACCTCCCAAAGTGCTGAGATTACAGGTGTGAGCCACTGTGCTTGGCCCTATCATAGCTCTTTTTTATTTTTATTTTTTAGACATTGCATGAGTAGGAACCTATTATAGCTCTTTTAATACCATATATAATATGATTTATCTGTGTCTCCCATACCAGACACTTAAATTTTATGAGAATGGGGCCAAGATTATCATGTTCATTTTGCATCCCCAGTGCCTAACCAGTGCCTCAGACCAGGCAAATGTCAGGTAGGATTCAACACTGAAATGGGAGGGAAAGGCGTTTCCAGAGGAGGAACTGGCAGGATCATATACAAAGGTATAGACCTGGAAGAGTGCCAAGGAGCATGACTGTGGTTTGCTCCAGCCTGAAGGGACTAACAGGAGGTAAGATGGGGTGATTATGATGTTGTGAGTGTGGGTTTAAGGCAGTGGTCAGCAGACCTTGAAATAGTTACAATTTATGCCATTTCTGGCATATGATAAATGCTCTATACATATTTTCTTTCTTTCTTTTTTGTTTTTGATGGAGTCTTGCTCTGTTGCCCAGGCTGGAGTGCAGTGGCCCGATCTTGGCTCACTGCAACCTCCGCCTCCCGGATTCAAGCAATTCTCCTGCATCAGTCTCCCGAGTAGCTAGGACTACAGGCCCACGCCGCCATGCCCAGCTAATTTTTTGTATTTTAACAGAGATGGGGTTTCACTGTGTTGCCCAGGCTGGTTGTGAACTCCTGAGCTCAGGCAATTGGCCCGCCTCGGCCCCCCAAAGTGCTGGGATTATAGGTGTGAGCCACTGTGACTGGCCTGTATACACATTTTCTTTTTTTTTTTTTTTTCCCCACAGAAAGTGATTCGGTTCTAATGCATACACACTTTCATCAAAAGCTTAGAGCCGTCGCAGCGGCTGCCGCCTCTTCTTCCTCCTCCTCCTCCTCCTCCTCCTCCTCCCCCCCCTCCCCCTCCCCCTCCCCCTCTTCCTTTTTTTAGATGGAGTTTTGCTCTTGTTGCCCAGGCTGGAGTGCAGTGGCGTGATCTCCGCTCACTGCAACCTCCACCTCCCGGGTTTAAGTGATTCTCCTGCCTTAGCCTCCCAAGTAGCTGGGTTTACAGGCACCCACCACCACACTCAGCTAATTTTTTGTATTTTTGGTAGAGATGGGGTTTCACCATGTTGGCCAGGCTGGTTTTGAACTCCTGGCCTCAAGCAATCCACCCATCTCAACCCCCCAAAGTGCTAGGATTACAGGTGTGAGCCTTCGCACCCGGCCAAAAGCTTAAAGCCTTCTTAGACAAGGCGGCATGAGGGAAAAAATGTGGTTTGGAGCCACAGATCTAGCTTATTCCATTTGTGGAAAATATTACTCAACTGGCAAAACCAGTCCCCATGGCCAAACCAATCAGTCAAATGGACTTATTTTCTTTTTTTTTGTTTTGTGTTATATGTTTTTTTGTTTTGTTTTGAGACAGGGTCTTGCTCTGTCACTCAGGTTCGAGTGCAGTGGCACAGTCCCACTCACTGTAGCCTCGACTCCCCGGGTTCAAGCAATCCTCCCACCTCAGCCTCCCCAGTAGCTGGCACTGCGGGTGCACACCACCATAACCAGCTAATTTCTTTTTTGTGTTATTTATACAGACAGGGTCTCCCTGTGTTGCCCAGGCTGGTCTCAAACTCCTAGGTTCAAGCAATCCTCCTGCCTCAGCCTCCCAAGTGTGGGGGATTACAGGTGTGAGCCACTGCACCTGGCTTATCTGTGACTTCTGATTCCTTTTTTTGTTGTTGTTGTTTTAAGACAGGGTCTCACTTGTTGCCCGGGCTAGAGTGCAATGGCATGATCTTGGCTTACTGCAACCTCTGCCACCTGGGCTCAAGCCAGTCCTCCCACCTCAGTGGCCTGAGTAGCTGGGACTACAGGCAGCCCATGCCCACCTAATTTTCGGGCTTTTGTTTGTTTGTTTTGAGATAGAGTGTTGCCCTGTCTCCAGGGCTGAAGTGCAGTGGTCTGATCTTGACCCACTGCAACCTCCACCTCCCGGGTTTAAACCATTTTCCTGCCTCAGTCTCCCAAGTAGCTGGCACTACAGGCGCGTGCCACGGTGGCTCATGCCTGTAATCCCAGCACTTTGGGAGGCCGAAGCGGGCAGATCACCTGAGGTCAGGAGTTGGAGACTAACCTAATCAACATGGAGAAACCCTGTTTCTACTAAAAATACAAAATTATCTGGGCGTGGTAGTGCATGCCTGTAATTCCAGCTCCTCAGAAGGCTGAGGGAGGATAACTGCTTCAACCTGGGAGGTGGAGGTTACAGTGAGCCGAGATTGCATCACTACACTACAGCCTGGGTGATAGAGTAATACTCCGTCTAAAAAACAAATTTTTTTTTAATTAGCTGGGTGTGTGCCATGTACCTGTAGTTTTAGCTCCTTGCGTGGCTGAGGTGGGATCACTTTAGCCCAGGAAGTTGAGGCTGCAGTGAGCTATGATCATGCCACTGCACTCCAGCCTGGGTGACCGGAGCGAGAAAAAAAAGGGGGTGGGGACACAATTGCTAACTCAGGGGATAGCAAGGAACAGTACCAGCATGAAGAGAATGCACAGTAGTTCCATGCCTGCTCTCAAAGAGCAGGTGGTCTCACTGACACAAGACTAACAAGTAACAATAGTGAAAGATGAATAGTGCATGTCTAGAGGAAGGACAGTGAGGAAGAACTATAGAACTATAGAAATTTTAAAAACTCTGTGTTAGGCCGTGCGTGGTGGCTCATGCCTGTAATCCCAGCACTTTCGGAGACCAACGTGGGTGGATCACCTGAGGACAGGAGTTTGAGACTAGCCTGGCCAACATGGTGAAACCCCATCTCTACCAAAAATATAAAAATTAGCCGGGTGCGGTGGCAGGCACCTGTAATCCCAGCTACTCAGAAGGCTGAAGCACAAGAATTGCTTGAACCCAGGAGTTAGAGTTTGCAGTGAACGGAGATTGCACCACTGCACTCCAGCGGGGGCAACAAGAGCAAAACTCCGTCTCAAAAAAAAATGAATTAAAGAAATCTGTTTTAAAACATGTATTTCCTGCAGAAACAGCTGAATTTTCAGCAAGGCCCAAAATGGTGCTCTAAGTGGCCTCACCACTCACCACAGTATTTTCTTTTTCAAATTCCACACATTGTTTGGTCATGTTTCTCCTTCTCCATCTTTTACCACAAAATGGATGAAACATTAGAAGAAACATTAGAAGAAACATCTAAAAATGGGAAAGCTTCTGATTAAGAATAATTTACATCTATAGTCCTGGTCTTTTGAAGATATCTACAGTATAATGGTTAAAGTGTCCAGGGAAGAAGGAAGTTGAGGGAAGTAATTTGAGCAGCTTCCCTATTTTTAGAAATTCTATTGTGACCAAAATTTCCCAGAGAGGGATTCTTTTTTTTTTGAGATGGAGTTTCATCTTGTTGCTTAGGGTAAAGTCCAATGTCGCGATCCCAGAGAGGGATTCTTTGAAGTTCACAAAGAACATCATAATAAGCCATAGTAAGGCATAATAACACAACTAGGAAGTTGTGTCTAATGGATACAATCTCAAAGGGTTTTCATGATCTTATCCCTGCATTCCCACCAGTTATATCTCCACTGTGTGTAAGGATGGAAAACAAGATTGAGGGCCATACCAGACTCGGTCTGAATAGGAGCTCAGACCTCCTGACAAACACTATGTTGGGAAAGAACTCTGAAGCATCTTCCCAGATGCTTGCTCAGACCATACCTTCCTTATAATAACTTTATAATAACACCATAGGTATTGTTTTAGCTATTTAACAGAAAAAAAAAAAAAGAGTTGGAGAAGATAAATATACTTGTCAAGTACACAGTGACTAAGTGGCAGAGCTGTAATTCAACTCAAGCCTATCTTACTCAGAGCCTGTTTTAGTGAATGGGAAGTAACTGATAATTTTTGATAAGACAGTTTCAGTACAGTGTTCAGGACAGAACACAAATTATGAGGGATTTATTCATTTATTCATCAAATGTTTATTGAGGAGGGTGAAACTTCCAGGTATGGCAGTATAAAGACATGGGCAAATTCTTTCCCTAAAAAAATTACAAACGTGGAAAAAATTGACAAAAATGACCATTTCCAGCACTCTGGAAACTGCCCAAAGGCATGTAATAATCTGATAAACAACCAGGCATGGTGGCTTATACCTGTATTTCCAGCACTTTAGGAGGCCAAGGTGGGAGGATCGCTTGAGGCCGGGAGTCTGAGACCAGCCTGGGCAACATAATGAGACTCTCATCTCTACAAAAAATACAAATAAAAACATTATCCAGGCAGTGGTGGCACATGCCTGTAGTTGCACCTACTTAGGAGGCTGAGGTAGGAGGATTACTTGAGCCTAGGAATTTGAAGCTGAAGTGATCTCTGATCACTGCACCCCAGCCTGGGTGAAAAAAAATCTGAGAAGCATCTGTTTGAATAACTGCTGAACTTTCGTAACAACAGTGGGAATCTGTGGCATCTTGCCTGGGGATGCTCCCATTCTCAGCTGTCCCCTCAGCTCCATCGGCATGGGGATTTTGCCAGGGTGAATGCTGTAACGACCAGCCTTGCAGCTACATTCAAAGAGGACATGCTTGGTTTGGAGCAGGGGAGGACCAAAGGTTCTACTAACCTGAGGTTACAGTTCTGGCTGGGGGAAGCATCTTCCTGGCTAAACTTGTACACATTTGCAGCAGAGAACAGAGGGCCTAAGATTGCCACATACCTCTTCTTCTTTTTTTTTTTTTTTTTTCCTGAGATGGGGTCTCACTCTGTCACCAAGGCTGGAGAGCAGTGGCTCGATCTCAGCTCATTGCAACCTCTCGGGTTCAAGCGATTCTCCTGCCTCAGTCTCCCGAGTAGCTGGGATTATAGGCATGCACTACCATGCCCAGCTAATTTTTGTATTTTTACATTTCACCATGTTGGGGTTTCACCATGTTGGCCAGGCTGGTCTCAAACTCCTGATCTCAGGTGATCTGCCCGCCTTGGCCACCCAAAGTGCTGGGATTATAGGCATGAGCCAACATGCCTGGCCTCTGATCTCCCCTCCCCTCCCTTCTCCTCCTGTACCTTCCTCTACCCCCTCCCTTCTCCTCCCCTTCTCTCTCTCTCTCTCTCTTTCTCTTTCTCTTTCTTTCTTTCTTGTCTTGCTGTTGCCAGGTTGGAGTGCGGCGACACGATCTCAGCTCACTGCAACCTCTGCCTCCCAAGTTCAAGCGATTCCCCTGCCTCAGCCTCCCGAGTAGCTGGGACTATAGGCTTGTGCCACCACGCCTGGCTAATTTTTTGTATTTAGTAGAGACAGAGTTTTACCATGTTAGCCAGGATGGTCTCAATCTCCTGACCTCATGACCTGCTTGCCTCGACCTCCCAAAGTGCTGGGATTATAGGCGTGAGACACTGTGCCCGGCTCTGATTTTACTCTTTAAATCCTGTTTTTTGCTTTGTTTGTGGGTTTGTCTTTGTTTTTTGTCATTTGAGACAGTCTTGCTCTGTTGCCCAGGCTGGAGTACAGTGGTGCTATCTTAGCTCACTGCAAACTTCACCTCCCAGGTTCAAGCAATTCTCCTGTCTCAGCCTCCCAAGTAGCTGGGATTACAGGAGAGCACCACCACGCCCAGCTAACTTTTGTATATTTAGTAGAGACGGGGTTTCACCATGTTGGTCAGGCTGGTCTTAAATTCCTGACTTCACGTGATCCACCTGCCTCAGCCTCCCAAAGTGCTGGGATTACAAGCATGAGCCACCCCACCTGGGGGTTTGCCTTTGTTTAGTGACTTGCCTGGATTAAATCTATGAGCTCTGTCTTCCCTCTGAGGTGTGTAGCTGCTGATCTCTGATCTCTTTCTCTACTGAAAATACAAAAATTATCTGGGCATGGTGGTGGGTGCCTGTAATCCCATCTACTGAGGAGGCTGAGGCAGGAGAATCACTTGAACGCGGGAGGTGGAGGTTACAGTGAGCCAAGACTGGGACATTGCACTCCAGCCTGGGCAATGAGAGCGAAACTCCGTCTCAAAAAAAAAAAGAAAGAAAGAAAAAAAAAAAAAAACAGTTAGAAATCAACAGTAGAAAAAAATCTGGGAAATCCCTATGTATTTGGAAATAAAACAGACTTCTAAATAGTCCACAGGTCAAAAACCATATCACAAGGGGAATTTTAAAATATTTTGAACTGAGTTAAAATGAAAATACAACATATCAAAATTTATAGGAAGCAGCTGGAAGGGTTTAGAGGAAAACATATATATAAGAAAAGAAAGGTCTCAAATCAAATTGTTTCTACCTTAAAAAAATAAAAAGGCTGGGCGTGATGGCTCACACCTGTAATCCCAGCTCTTTGGGAGGTCAAGGGAGGCAGATCACCTGAGGTGAGGAGTTTGAGACCAGCCTGACCAACATGGAGAAACCCCATCTCTACTAAAAATACAAAATTAGCTGGGCATGGTGGTGCATGCCTGTAATCCCAGCTCCTCAGGAAGCTGAGGCAGGAGAATCACCTGAACCTGGGAATCGGGGGTTTCGTTGAGCCGAGATCGCAGCATTGCACTCCAGCCTAGGCAACAAGAGTGAAACTCTGTCTCAAAAAAAAGAAAAAGAAGATCAAACTAAACCCAAGGTAAGCAAAAGAGAGGAAAAATGATTAGAGCAGAAATCAAGGAAACAGAAAAACAATATAGAAAATCAACAAACCAAAAGTTGTTTCTTTGAAAAGATAACAATGGCTGGGCGTGGTGTCACACCTAGCACTTTGGGAAGCATAGGCAGGTGGATCACCTGAGTCCAGGAGTTGGAGACCAGCCTGGGTAACATGGTGAACACCGTCTCTACCAAAAAAATACAAAAAGTAACCAGTCATGGTGGCACGTGCCTGTAGTCCCAGCTACTCAGGTGGGGATGCTCATGAGGTTGAAGGATTGCTTGAGCCTAGTAGGTTGAAGCTGCAGTGAGCTGAGATCACGCCACTGCACTCCAGCCTGGGCAACAGAGCAAGACCCTGTCAAAAAAAAAAAAAAAAAAAGATTAGCCAAGGGAAAAATTAAAATAATTTTTTAAAAGACTGGGCATGGTGGCTCAGGCCTGTAATTCCAGCACTTTGGCACTCTGGGAGTCCGAGGCAGGTGGATCACTTGATGTCAGGAGTTCAAGACCAGCCTGGCCTAAGGTGGTAAAACCTTATCTCTACTAAAAAAACAAAAATTAGCTGGGTGTGGTGGCAGGCACCTGTAATCCCAGTTACTCAGGGGCTGAGGCAAGAGAATCGCTTGAACCCAGGAGGTAGAAGGTTGCAGTGAGCCGAGATCGTGCCACTGCACTCCAGCCTGGACAACAGTAAGACTCTATCTAAAAAGTAATAATAATTTTTTTTAAAAAAAGAGAAGACACAAATTACCAGTATGTAGAATGAAAGAGGGGACATCAATCTCTGCCCTATAAAAATTAACATTATAAAAGTACATCATGGGGCCAAGGGTGGTGGCTCATGACTGTAATCCCAGCATTTTGGGAGGCTGAGGCGGGCAGATTGCTTGAGCCCAGGAGTTCCAGAACTGCCTGGGAAACATAGTAAAACCCCACCTCTACCATACACACACAAAAAGTATAATATAAACAACTTTATACCAGTAAATTAGGCAATTTCAATAAATGAAAAATCCCTAGAAAGGCACAAATTATCAAGATTAACTCAAGAAGAAATAGGATATCTGAACATACCTATACCAAGTGGTTAAAAAAAATTGATTTAAAAAACAGGCCAGGAGTGGTGGCTTATGCCTGTAATCCTAGCACTCTGGGGGCCGAGGTCGGTGAATCACGAGGTCAGGAGTTCAAGACCAGCCTGGCCAAGATGGTGAAACCCCATTTCTACTAAAAATACAAAAATTAGCTGGGCATGGTGGTGGGTGCCTGTTATCCCAGCTACTCAGGAGGCTGAGGCAGAGAATTGCTTGAACCCGAGGAGTGGAGGTTGCAGTGAGCTGAGATTGCACAACCGTTCTCTAGCCTGAGTGACAGAGAGAGACTCCATCTCCAGAAAAATAAAAGAAAAGAGATTATAGGCCAGGCCTGGTGGCTCACCTCTGTAATCCCAGCTTTAGGGAGGCTGAGGTTGATGGATCACTTGAGGTCAGCAGTTCGAGACTTGCCTGGCCAACATTGTGAAACCCATCTCTACTACTGAAAATACAAAAATTAGCTGGGTGGTGGCGGGCGCCTTTAATCACAGCTACTTGGGAGGCTGAGGCAGGAGAATCACTTGAGCCCAGAAGGTAGAGGTTGCTGAGATCACACCACTGCACTCCAGCTTGGGCCACAGACCGAGACTCGGTATTAAAAAAAAAAAAAAGATTATACCTCATGACCAAATTGCATTTATTCCAAGAATACATGGTTGGTTTAAATTCTAAAATCAATTAATGTAATATACAATATCAATAAAGGACAAAAGCTACATGATCGTCTCAGTAGATGCAGAAAAAGCATTTGACAAAATCCAACCCATTCAAGATAAAAACTTAACGAACTAGAAATAGATGGGAATATCCTTAACCAGATAAAGGGCTTCCAAGAAAAACTAAAAACTAACAGCAAACATTCTGAGTCTGTCAGCTGGTGAGTGGGTAAACAAAATATGCTATATTCATACAATGGAATACTGTTCAGCAATAAGAAGGACTGAGGTACAGATACATGCTACCACATGGGTTAACCTCCAGACATGATGCTAGGTGGCAGAAATCAGATGCACGGGTCAGGATTTTTTTTTGCTCTGTAAGGCATTAACCAGTTTTGTATCTATCTAGAAATTTTTTTTTTTTTGGGAGATGGAGTCTCCCTCTGTCACCCAGGCTGGAGTGCAGCGTCGTGATCTTGGCTCACTGCAACCTCCTCCTCCTAATAGGTTCAAGTGATTCTCCTGCCTCAGCCTCCCTGAGTAGTTGGGACTACAGGTGTGTACCACCATGCTCAGCTAATTTTTTTTTTTTTTTTTTTGTATTTTTAGTAGAGACTAGGTTTCACTATGTTGGCCAGGCTGGCCTCGAACTCTTGATCTCAAGTGATCTGCCTGCCTTGGCCTCCCAAAGTGCTGGGATTACAGGTGTGAGCCAATGTGCCCGGCTTCAAAATTTTATTCTAATACAAGTTGAATTCATTGGAACTGAGTCAAAAAAAGGAAAATATATTTTTTCTTTAAAAAAATAAAAAAGTTTGCCGGGCGCGGTGGCTCACGCCTGTAATCCCAGCACTTTGGGAGTCCGAGGCGGGTGGATCACGAGGTCAAGAGATCGAGACCATCCTGGTTAACATGGTGAAACCCCATCTCTACTAAAAATACAAAAAATTAGCTGGGCATGGTGTCGCGTGCCTGTAATCCCAGCTACTCAGGAGGCTGAGGCAGGAGAATTGCCTGAACCCAGGAGGCGGAGGTTGCGGTTAGCCGAGATCGTGCCATTGCACTCCAGCCTGGGTAACAAGAGCAAAACTCTGTCTCAAAAAAAAAAAAAAAAAAAAAAAAAGTTTAAGTGTCTTTCCTAATAAAATAAACTCCTTTTTTTTTTTTGGAGACAGTCTTGCTCTGTAGCCCAGGCTGAAATGCAGTGGCAAGACCTCGGTGCACTGCAACCTCTGCCTCCTGGATCCCAGTTCAAGCATTCTTCTGCCTCAGCCTCCTGAGTAGCTGGAATTACAGGCATACATCACCATGCTCAACTAATTTTTTTTGTATTTTTAGTAGAGATGGGGGTTCACCATGTTGGCCAGGCTGGTCTTGAACTCCTGACCTCAGGTAATCTGCCCGCCTCAGCCTCCCAAAGTGCTGGGATTACAGGCCTGAGCCACCTCACCCAGCTTAAAATCTGTAAACTCCTGCTCTTCAAGTGCTCTTTTCACCAGCTTGATCATTTTACTGTTTCCTTTAGTTAATAAAACTTGGTGTTTATTCTATATGGCAGTTTCTATAGAGAGAGATATAGATATCTAGATATCTAGATAGATAGATAGATAGATAGACTGTCATAGAATAAACACCAAGTTTTATTAACTAAAGAAAGCAGTAATGTGCCAGATAGATAGATAGATCAATTGATCTGTATCTATGACAGTTTATGACAGTCATAATCTTAACTTTTTTAAAATTGTATTTTAACAAGGACGACATAGCAGTAGAGGCTTGTAGACATTCTTTTCTGATTGCTTCTATTTTCTCAGTGAATAAGGGTAAAAAGTCATGAACTGAGAGTAAGAATAGGGAGAAGGTTTGGAGGAAGTTGAGGGTAGTGAAGAAGATATAAAAAGACTGGCTAGGCCGGGCGCGGTGGCTCACACCTGTAATCCCAGCACTTGGGGAGGCCGAGGCAGGCGGATCAGGAGGTCAAGAGATTGAGACCATCCTGGCCAACATGGTGAAACCATCTCTACTAAAAATGCAAAAATTAGTCGGGCGTGGTGGTGTGCACCTGTGATCCCAGCTACTTGGGAGGCTAAGGCGGAAGAATTGCTTGAACCTAGGAGGGGGAGGTTGCCATGAGCCGAGATTGTGCCACTGCACTCCAGCCTGGCGACAGGGCAAGACTCTATCTCAAAAAAAAAAAAAAAAAAAGACTGGCTAACATGGCAAAATCCCATCTCTACTAAAAATATATAAATTAAGGCCAGGTACTATGGCTCACGCTTGTAATCCCAGCACTTTGGAAGGCCAAGGCAGGTGGATCACCTGAGGTTAGGAGTTCGAGACCAGCCTAACATGGTGAAAACCATCTCTACTAAATTCAAAAAATTAGCAGGGCATGGTGGCGCATGCCTGTAATCCCAGCTACTTGGGAGGCTGAGGCAGGAGAATCCCTTGAACCTGGGAGGCAGAGGTTGCAGTGAGCCCAGATCATGCCATTACACTCCAGCATGGGGCAACAAGAGTGACACTCAGTCTCAAAAACAAAAACAAAAATTAGCCAGGTGCAGTGGGTGCCTATAATCCCAGCAATTTGGGAGGCTGAGGCAAGAGAATTCCTTGAACCTGGGAGGTGGAGGTTGCAGTGAGCCAAGATCCCACCACTGCACTCCAGCCTGGGCGGCAGAGCCAGACTCTATCTTAACAACAACAACAACAAACACAGGCTTTTAGGAGAGTGGAAAAGTGAAAAATTAAGGGAAATTCCAGATGACTGCCTAGCAATGTAAGCCCACTGGAGGTTAGTAGTCATAAATTTTAAATGGAACTGTCAGCATACCACAGCCATGCCTGCAGGCATGGAGTAGGCAGAGTTAGATTTAATCAGGTTATTCGGTTTTGCTAAGTGAGCACAACCAAGAAAATGGAGCATGAGAGTTGGAGGCGTAAGCTGCAGTGGAAACTGTGGAAGGAGAGACCTGAGGATGTAGAGGAACAGAGGACAGTGCACAGATGGGAGTGTCAATGTCTTATCAGTCCCAGTTAGGTAGAAGGATTGTGGGTATTGGTTTCCTAAAGCTAAAAAAGTAGGAGGTGGTGGTTGGATGGTAGAATGCTTAAAAATGAAATCATTAATGGAGGGGGCGTGGGGATAGGATATTTATCTTAATTTTGAGAGAGGGTTTCACTCTGTTGCCCAGGCTGGAGTGCAGTGGCACCAACACAGCTCACTGCAGCTTTGAACTCTTGGGCTCAAGCGACCCTCCCACCTCAGCCTCCCCAGTAGCTGGGACTTCAGAGTTTCATTCTGTTTCCCAGGCTGGAGTGCAGTGGCACAATCATAGTTTACTGCTGCAGCCTTGAACTCTGGGGCTCAAGTGATCCTCCCATCTCGGCCTCCAAAGTAGCTGGGACTACAGTCATGCACCACCATACTTGGCTAATTTTTAAATTTTTTTGTAGATATGAGGTCTCACTATGTTGCTCAGGCTGGTCTCCAACTCCTGACCTCAAGCAATCCTCCCGCTGTGGCCTCCAAAATCCTAGGATTACGGGTGTAAGCCACCACACCCAGGCTTTATTTTTAATTCATACAGTGTCTCTTCCCCAAATGCAATATAAATTCCTTGATGGGTTTTATCTTGTCTTCAGTTCCTAGTACAGTGCTAAGTATACTCCAGGGGCCAAATATTTATTGAATAAAAGAAAGAATAATATGATTTTGCATTTCTAGAAAATCTAACATTTTCAGAGTAGAAATGAATCTCAAGGTAGACTGACTTATATCAGGACACTTAGAGTTTATATTTTATCTTACAAATAATGAAACAAAGATTCACTCGGTCAATTATGAACTATAGCTAGAATCCTGAGTCTCTGAATCCCAGTCTAGTGATCCAGGCTGGTTTTTTTAGTTTGTTTGTTATTATTTTTTTTAAGACGGAGTTTTGCTTTTGTTGCCCAGGCTGGAGTACAATGGCACAATCTCGGCTTACTGCAACCTTTGCCTCCTGGGTTCAAGTGGTTCTTCTGTCGCAGCCTCCCAAGCAACTAGGATTGCAGGCATGCGCCACCACACCTGTCTAATTTTGTATTTTTCGTAGAGACAGGGTTTCACCATGCTGGTCAGGCTGGTCTCGAACTCCTGAGCTCAGGCCTCCCAAAGTGTTAGTGTACAGGCTTGAGCCACTGCACCTGGCCTCAGGCCGCTTTAGAGCAAGTTTTATCCTCACCCAAAGTACAACTAGGGACCTTCCCAAAGGTTACTCTACTTAATCATACTATAAGCCAGAATTCCTAGTAATTATAATGGCTCTGAGAGTTTACAGTGAATAGTCTCTATTCAGTATTTTGTCATTCTAATCTTTGCTTTCTTTACCCTGCAGTGTTTTTCCCCTTGTGTTTAATCTTGTCCTTGTCTTTAAAGGTCAAAATGATTCTGTTGCTTGCTAAGAAACAAACTACCAGGCCGGGCGCGGTGGCTCAAGCCTGTAATCCCAGCACTTTGGGAGGCCGAGGCGGGTGGATCACGAGGTCAAGAGATCGAGACCATCCTGGTCAACATGGTGAAACCCTGTCTCTACTAAAAATACAAAAAATGAGCTGGG
>NW_022436942.1:27027179-27027567 GCF_009761245.1 Sapajus apella | reverse complement strand
AAAAAAAAAAAAAAAAAAAAAGAAACGAACTACCACTTCCCCAGCAGCTGGACTTACCTTTTTAAAAATAAATAAATACGGCCGGGCGCGGTGGCTCAAGCCTGTAATCCCAGCACTTTGGGAGGCTGAGGCGGGTGGATCATAAGGTCAAGAGATCGAGACCATCCTGGTCAACATGGTGAAACCCCGTCTCTACTAAAAATACAAAAAATTAGCTGGGCTTGGTGGCGCGTGCCTGTAATCCCAGCTACTCAGGAGGCTGAGGCAGAATTGCCTGAACCCAGGAGGCGGAGGTTGCGGTGAGCCGAGATCGTGCCATTGCACTCCAGCCTGGGTAACAAGAGCGAAACTCCGTCTCAAAAAAAATAAATAAATAATAAAATAAAAT
>NW_022436942.1:26999089-27027079 GCF_009761245.1 Sapajus apella | reverse complement strand
AAATAAATACATAAATTTAAAATATATATATATATATATATATATTTGATAGAGGTCCTGCTATATATTTGATAGAGGTCCTGCTATGTTGCTCAGGCTGGTCTCAAACTTTAGGACTCAAGCGACCCACCCACCTCGGTCTTCCAAAGTGCTAGAATGACATGCATGGACCACTTTACCCTGTAGATTTATCTTTTTTTAAATTTTATTTTGAGACTGAGTCTTGCTCTGTGGCCCAGGCTGGAGTGCGGTGGTGCAATCTCAGCTCAGCTCACTGCAACCTCTGCCTCCTGCGTTCAAGGGATTCTTCTGCCTCAGCCTCCTGAGTAGCTGGAATTACAGGTGTGTGCCACCACACCTGGCTAATTTTTGTATTTTTAGTAAAGACGGGGTTTCACCATGTTGGTCAGGCTGGTCTGGTACACCTTACCTCGTGATCCACCCACCTTGGCCTCCCGGAATGCTGGGATTACAGGTATGAGTCCAGATTTATCTTCTTAGGCTTCCATAGCTATGTGCTTGGGGCCAGGGCGTGGTAGCTGACATCTGTATTCCCAGCATTTGGGGAAGCTGAGGCCAGTGGGAGTGGTGGCACATGCCTGTAGTCCCAGCTGCTTGGGAGGCTGAGGTGGGAGGATCACCTGAGCTTGGGAGGTTGCTGCTGCAGTGAGCTATGATGACACCACTGCATTCCAGCCTGGGTGACAGAATGAGATCCTGTCTCAAAAACAAACAAACAACACTAAAACTAGTGTGCTTGGGGTTAGGTCCTCCTGGCCTTGACCAGAGGCCATGAAATCCTCCAATGCAATTGAACAAGCCAGCATCAGGAAAACAGGCTGTGTAGCTTGCTGGGTGACCTCTATTCCAGGATCATTTTTTCTCCTCTGAAACAACTTTGGTTTACTATCAGTCATTTCATGCAGAGTTAAGAGAAAGAACAACGTGGCCAGGCGTGGTTGCTCACGCCTATAATCCAAGCACTTAGGAGGCCAAAGCAGGCAGATCACCTGAGGTCGGGAGTTCAAGACCAGCCGGACCAACATGGTGAAATCCAGTCTTAAAAAAAAAAAAGAGAAAGAACAACATGAATTTAAAATTTGTTTCTTTATTTTGAACAAAATTCTTTCTTCATTTTCCTTTCCACAGTGTATGAACCCAGCTCTGTCCCTTGGATTCTGTACAAATAAATGGAGCAGCCGAGGGAACAGGATAAGAAGCTGATTTTGTAGTTACAAGCTGTTCCATATCACCCATTTACAAGGTCAGTGGGGACCGAAACTAACCAAAACAGAGAACTATGTACTTTAAAATGAGGAAATCTTTATCTACCAGAAACACACAAAGACCTTTCCCAGGTTCTAAATGGCTTATATTCCTGACTCCATTGGAACAAAATATGCTGGAGGGTAAGGAAAAAAGTATATGGATTAGAGGATCAAAATAGCAAAGTGTTGTAAAAACAGAGGCCTGCAACCCTCGTCTGTTAGAACTCTGAGCCTCCTTCCTTCACTGCATCTACTAACTAAGGGGTTTGGGGACCATTTCAGATTTTGATGATTTGGGGAAATAAACATGTAATTAAAGTTGTAAATATAAAAGTGGTTCTATTTTTCCCCATAAATTAATAGAAAAGGAAAGAATAAAAAAAAAAAGATATTAATGTTTTTGGAGAGTAGCTTAGGCTGGGCGCGGTGGCTCACACCTGCAATCCTACCACTTTGGGAGGCCAGGGCGGGTGGATCACCTGAGGTCAGGAGTTCAAGACCAGCCTGGCCAACATGGTGAAACCCCGTCTCTACTAAAAATACAAAAATTAGCTGGGTGAGGCAGTGGGCACCTGTAATCCCAGCTACTTGGGAGGCTGAGGCAGGAGAATCACTTAAACCTGGGAGGCAGAAGTTGCAGTGAGCTGAGATCATGCCACTTCACTCCAGTCTAGGCAAAAAGAATGAAGCTCTATATCAAAAAAAAAAAAAAAAAAAAAAGACAGTGGTTTAGAAAGGAAGGCCTTAAAGCCAACCTCCTGAGGGAAGGGTTGGGATTCCAGAGAGGAAGCTTGGACTGAAGGCAGCATGGGCTGCTGTGTGATCTCAGGGCAGTTCCCAAGGCCAGGCCACTTCAATTTCCTCTCCTGTAAAAGGGAAGTAAAAATAGTGTCTACCTCATAGGGTTATCATGAAGAATAAATAAGTTAAAGCATTTAAACTCCTCAGTCCAGGGATGAAAACCTAGCATGCAGATACTGGTACTAGCAGTGGAGGGGCTGAGAAAAGGGAGCTGGAGGAGGTGTTTGTTTATTTTTTTATTTTACATTTGCAGGCCAGGTGAGGTGGCTCAAACTGGTAATCCCAGCACTTTGGGAGGTCAAGGTGGGAGGATTGCTTGGGGCCAGGTGTTCGAGACAGCCTGGGCAACATAGCAAGACTCTCTCTCTACAAAAAATTAGTCAGGCATGGTAGCACACACGTATAACCTCAGCTATTCAGGAAGCTCAGGTGAGAGGATTGCTTGAGCCTGGAAGGTTGAGGCTGCAGTGAGTCACGATCACACCAGTGCGCCCCAGCCTGAGTAACAGAGGGAGACCCTGCTTTTTTTTTTTTTTTTTTTTAAATGTTGTACAGCCGTACAATGTGTTTGTGTTTTTTTTCGGAGACGAAGTCTTGCTCTCTCACCAGGCTGGAGTGCAGTGGCACAATCTTGGCTCACTGCAACCTCCATTTCCTGGCTTTAAGCAGTTCTCCTGCCTCAGCCTCCCGAGTAGCTGGGATTACAGTCATGTGCCACCACACCCAGCTAATGTTTGTATATTTTAGCAGAGACGGGGTTCACCATGTTGACCAGGATGGTCTTGATCTCTTGACCTCGTGATCCGCCTGCCTCAGTGTCCCAAGGTGCTGGGATTACAGGCATGAGCCACCACACCCAGCCATGTTTGTGTTTTAAGCTGGTTATTACAAGGGTCAAAAAGTTTTAAAACATAAAGTTGACGGGCGCGGTGGTCTTTTTTCTTTTTTTTCTTTTTTTTTTTGAGACGGAGTTTCGCTCTTGTTACCCAGGCTGGAGAGCAATGGCGCGATCTCGGCTCACTGCAACCTCCGCCTCCTGGGTTCAGGCAATTCTTCTGCCTCAGCCTCCCGAGCAGCTGGAACTACAGGCGCGTGCCACCATGCCCAGCTAATTTTTGTATTTTTAGTATTTTTAGACTGGGTTTCACCTTGTTGACCAGGATGGTCTCGATCTCTTGACCACGTGATCCACCCACCTTGGCCTCCCAAAGTGCTGGGATTATAGGCGTGAGCCACCGTGCCCGGCCAATTTTTCTTTTTTTTTGGAGACAGAGTCTCACTCTGTTGCCCAGGCTGGAGTGCAGTGGTGCAGTCTTGGCTTACTGCAGCCTCTGCCTCCCAGGTTCCAGTGATTCTGCCTTAGCCTCCCAAGGAGCTGAGGTTACAGGCACATGACACCGTGCCCGGCTAATTTTTGCATGTTTAGTAGAAATGGGCTCTCACCATGTTGGCCAGGCTGGTTGCAAACTCCTAACCTCAAGTGATTGCCTGCTTCGGCCTCCCAAAGTGCTAGGATTACAGGCCTGAGCCATCATGCCCAGCCTTCCAAAATTTTAAAGTTACAGTAAGCTAAAGTTAATTTACTATTGAAGAAGGAAATATTTTTTCAAGTTTAATGTAGCCTAAGTGTCAGTGTTTATAAAATCTGCAGTAGCATACAATAATGTCCTAGGTCAGCTGGTGCAGTGGCTCCCACCTGTAATCCCAGCACTTTGGGAGGCCCAGACAGGAGCATCACTTGAGCCCAGGAGTTTGTGAACGACCTGGGCAACATAGTGAGACTCTGTTTCTATAAAAATTATTTATGTTTTTTTTTTTTGAGACAGAGTCTTGCTCTGTTGCCCAGGCTGGAATGCAGTGGCACTGTCTCAGCTCACTTTAGCCTTTGTCTCCCTAATTCAAGTGATTCTCCTGCCTCAGCCTCCCAAGTAGTTGTGACTACAGGCCCGCTACTATACCCAGCTAATTTTTATATTTTTAGTAGAGATGGTTTTTGCCATTTTGGCCAGGCTGGTCTTAAACTCCTGACCTCAGGTGATCTGCCTGCCTTGGCCTCCCAAAGTGCTAGGATTACAGGCGTGAGCTACCCCACCCAGCCATAAATAAATAAATAATTCAAAAATGAAATTTTTTTTTTTTGTTTTTTGAGACAGTCTTGCTGTCACCCAGGCTGGAGTGCAGTGGCACGATCTCAGCTCACTGCAACCTCTGCCTCCTGGATTCAAGTGATTCTCCTACCTCAGCCTCCCAAGCAGCTGGGATTACAGGCATGCACATGCACCACCACACCACGCTGGTTTTTTTTTTTTTTTTTTTGTATTTTTAGTAAAGACCAGGTTTCACCAGGCCAGGCTGGACTCGAACTCCTGACCTCAGGTGATCCACCCACTTCTGCCTCCCAAAGTGTTGGGATTTTTTTTTTTTTTTGAGACAGAGTCTCGCTTTTGCCCAGGCTGGATGCAGCGGCATGATCTTGGCTCACTGCAGCCTCCGCCTCCTGGGTTCAAGTGACTCTCGTGCCGCAGCCTTTCGAGTACCTGGGATCACAGGCGCACACCACCACGCCCAGCTAATTTTTGTACTCTTAATAGAGTCGAGGTTTCACCATGTTGGCCTGGCTGGTCTTGAATTCCTGTCCTGAAGTGATCTGCCTGCCTCAGCTTCCCAAAGGCGTGAGCCACCACACCCGGCCTAGATGCAAATACTTACCATCTTCTTACAATTTCCTAAGTATTCAGCATAGTAACAGGCTGCACAAGTTTCTAGCTTTGGAGCCATAGGCTAGGTTTGCATACGTACACTCTGTGATGTTCCCACAATGACAAAACTGCCGAGGATGCATTTCTTAGAACAGATCCTGGTTGTTAAGTGACATATGACTGTACATGAGTAAAAGGAGACCGGTTTTACCTCTAAGTTTCTTAACTATAATTTATGCACTGACATTCTCTAGTATTCAGATTCTATTGCCTTAATTATGTAGGAAAAAACAATTACTTAGTGTACTTGATAATGGCTGACTGTGTGTCCTGGGAGCAGGAGGAGGTAGGTGGAGGTACAGAAAAGTGAACGGGAAAAGATTATCCTGAGATTCACAGTTCCTAAGCAAATTTCCCATTGTCTTGCTTGGTGGCAAGAAGTTACAGTCACAGGGAAAGAAGACCTTCAGGGGCCTTCCACTTTGGGCTGCCTGAGTACTTTTTTGGCACATGAATAAATGTATTAAATAAATGTTAGGATAAATAGAAAAGATTTCCAGACTCCATGATATAGTCCACTTAGTAGAATAATAATGTAGATAATTGAAGAATGTGACTAGTTCCTTTTAATTTCCTCCAAGAGAATTTTATCTGTGTATTCCAAAAGAATGGGGGAGGGGGGAGACCAAGGGAATGGCTGTTAATTCCAGGAAAGATTAGCAAGAGCTTGACTAAGAAGCCTTGGCTGCAGGGATACAGGGTGGGAATACAGGGCAAAGGAACCGGTTCAAAGTTGTTCGTTAGTCACCAAGGAAGCGATGAAAAAGCACTGTATTTTTAGGAAACATAAAGTAGATCAGAACAAGCCAAATCTCAGTGGAAAGAAAATGTGAAATTTCGGAGATGAAACTCCATCTTCTATGGTAATCTCCCAGAATGGAGTTAGCATTTCACATACAAAGCCCTGCTGAAGGGGAAGTATACAGCTCAGATCAGGGGGGAAGAGAACTTCAAAAGAATTTGTAGGTAAGTTGTAAAGACTGCAAACATTTGTGGGATAAAAGAGAAATAAGTCACAGTTAAAAGAGCTAAGGATTGTTTTTCCCATAAAAGAAAATAACAGGTTACCTAGAAAATAACGTCCTGCTATTCTGTATGTACAAGGCATAAAAAAGGAGAAAAAGTGCTCGCTTCTGCAGCACATATACTAAAATTGGAACGACACAGAGAAGATTAGCATGGCCCCTGCGCAAGGATGACACGCAAATTTGAAATTTTTTTAAAAAATTAAAAGAAAAAGGCCAGGCGCTGTGGCTCACACCTGTAATCCTAGCACTTTGGGAGGCCGAGGTGGGTGGATCACCTGAGGTCAGGAGTTCAAGACCAGCCTGGCCATCATGGTGAAACCCTATCTTATTAAAATAAATAAATAAATAAAAAGAAAAAAAGAAAAAACCAAACTGCCTTGAAAAGCATAATTTTATTTCTTTTGGATGGAACAGGGTCTCAGTTTTCCCCCCAGGCTGTAGTGCAGTTGCAGGATCTTGGCTTACTGCAGAACTTGACCTCTCCGGCTCAAGTGATCTTCCCACTAAAGCCTTCCGAGTAGCTGGACTACAGGCACACACCACCATGTCCAGTTAATTTTTTTTTTTTAATTTTCATCAAGACAGAGTTTTGCCATGTTGCTCCAGGCTGGTCTCGAACTCCTGGCCTTAAGCAATCTGCCCACTTTGACCTCCCAAAGTGCTGAGATTACATAAGTGAGCCACCTTGCCTGGCTGAAATGCATACATTTTTAAAATGCTTATTGTAGACTGGGTGCGGTGGTTCACACCTGTCCCAGCTCTTTAGGAGGCCGATGTGGTAGGGGGGATCACCTGAGGTCAAGAGTTTGAGACCAGCCTGGCCAATATGGCAAAACCCTGTCTCTATTAAAAGTACAAAAATTAGCTAGGCATGGTGGTGGGCACCTGTAATCCCAGCTCTGGAGGCTGAGGCAAGAGAACTGCTTAAACCTGGGAGGTAGAGGTTGCAGCGAGCCAAGATAGTGCCACCTCTGACACGGTGAGACTCTGTCTCAAAAAAAAAAAAAAAAAAAAAGGCAGGGCATGGTGGCTCACACCTGTAATCTCATCACTTTTAAAGGCCAAGGCGGGAAGATCACCTGAGATCAGGCATTCAAGACCAGCCTGGCCAAAATGGTGAACCTCCTCCCCCACCATCCCTAGCAAAAATCCAAAAATTAGCTGGGTGTGGTGGTAGGCACCTGCACCTGTAATCTCAGCTCTGGAGGCTGAGGCAGGAGAAGCTTGAACCCTGGAGGCAGAGCTTGCAGTGAGCCGAGACTGTACCGCTGCATTCCAGCCTGGTTACAAGAGCTAAACCCCATCTCAAAAAAAAAAAAAAAAAAAAAAATGCTAAGCCGGGCGCGGTGGCTCAAGCCTGTAATCCCAGCACTTTGGGAGGCCGAGGCGGGTGGATCACAAGGTCAAGAGATCGAGACCATCCTGGTCAACATGGTGAAACCCCGTCTCTACTAAAAATACAAAAAATTAGCTGGGCATGGTGGTGCGTGCCTGTAATCCCAGCTACTCAGGAGGCTGAGGCAGGAGAATTGCCTGAACCCAGGAGACGGAGGTTGCGGTGAGCCGAGATCGCGCCATTGCACTCCAGCCTGGGTAACATGAGCGAAACTCCGTCTCAAAAAAAAAAAAAAAAAAAAAAAAAAATGCTTATTGCAAAGAAGGTTGTTCAACTGCAGAGTCCTAGCTGTCCTTTGGAGGTTTTAAAAGTAGGATAAATTCTTTTTTTCTTCTTCTTCTTACATTAGTAGTAACTTTGTCTTAGGACTACAAATTCAATAAATGACTTTTCTAGGACTTCCCTTTCCCTGTTCACTAGAGCCAATAACAGGCTGAGGAAGAACCTAGAATAAAAGAGACAACTGTCACTGTAGGTATTTAATCTGAGTCCTACATCTTGTGGTTTGGGGTAAATTATTTCAATCTCAGGACTTTATTTTCCACAGTTCCATAATAAATACCTTTGTAAAAATTCATTTATAAAACTTCTAGTGTTACTGGATGGCAAGTATAAAAAAAAAAAAAAGAAAAACAAAAAAAAACTTCTACCAAGGTACTATTGCAGTAGAAAACATTGTTATAAATTGCTACATAAGCACAAGATATTCCTATATCATTAGTAATAACATGTAACTGAATACAAATAAATACTTTAGCATTACTAGTATTTCAGTAAAGAAAACAAGGAGTTAGGCTGAAAAGAAAATAAGGTTCAGTTTTATCTGAATTTTCTCTTTATCAATGTTTTGTGAACATGTTATATGATAATTTAAAGCCCAAGTTTCCCTAAGCTGCAGTAGGTATGCAACACTTATTTCCCTAAAGCATTGAAGATTCCAACAAAATCCTCACCTGTAAATATTTATCTGATGTACTGGTGATTCTTCAGCCAAGATGTTGACGAAGGAAGCATGTTTTCTCCTTTGCTCAGATTTGTAGAGCTCACATGAACCCCACAAACCTTGATTCACACATCACAGAATGTTAGGGCTAGGAGGGCCTTACAGAGGATCCTGTCCAATCTCCTCATATTGCACATTCAAAACCTGGACCCTGAGGAGGGAAAATGTCCATCCAAAGTTATATATTACTGGGCAGGATAGCTCACGCCTGTGATTCCAGCACTTTGGGAGGCCGAGGTAGGATTGCTTGAGCCCAGGAGTTCAAGACCAGCCTGGGAAAAATAGTGGGACTCCATCTCTACCCCCCCCAAAAAAAAAAAAAAAAAAAAAGGCTGGGCATGGTGGCTCATGCCTGTAATCCCAGCACTTTGGGAGGCTTTGCCAGGTGGATCGTCTGAGGTCAGAAGTTTGAGACCAGCCTGACCAACATGGTGAAACCCTGTCTCTACTACAAATACAAAAGTTAGCTGGGCATGGTGGCACATGCCTGTAATCCCAGCTACTTGCGAGGCTGAGACAGGAGAATCTCTTGAACCTGTGATGCAGAGGTTGCAGGTAAGCCGATATTGCACCATTGCATTCCAGCCTGGGCAACAGAGCTCAATCCATCTCAAAATGATGATAATGATAATAATAATTTAGTATATTTTTGGTGAATCTGGAAACTGCCAACTAAAAAGCAAGATCAGTTTCTGCCTCTCCTTCCACAGTAATTTTTAGACTCATAAAGATCTGTTTACTTAAAGGTTAAATGTTTAACTGTCTACCCAGGAATGATTTTTCTCCAAAAAGTTTCAGCAGAGGGCAGCAAATTTAAATATGGATCCCAATGCTTAAAATTAATTTAAAGTGTAAGAGAATTACTTTTTTTTTTCCCTGAGATGGAGTCTGTTGCCCAGGCTGGAGTGCAGTGGCATGATCTCTACTCACTGCAACCTCCACCTTCCAGGTTCAAGCAATTCTGCCTCAGCCTCTTGAGTAGCCAGGATTACAGGTGTATGCTACCCTGCTCGGCTAATTTTCATATTTTTTGGTAGAGATGAGGTTTCACCATGTTGGCCAGGCTGGTCTCAAACTCCTGACTTCAAGTGATCCACCCACCTTGGCCTCCCAAAGAGCTGGGATTGAGATTATAGGCATGAGCCACCACGCCCAGCCTGTTCATTGTCTTTCTTCCCTATCCCACTCTAGCATATACTCTCCATGAGGCAGAGAGCCAGTTTTGCTCACAAACATATTCCTTAAGCACCTCAGATACTGTGCTAAATATATCTGGGGAATGAATGAAAAAGTTGAAAAGCTCTACTAAGACTAATATCTCTACACATATGTTCCACAAGGGCCTTTTTGTATGTGTGAGTTTGAGTGTATCCTGAGTTCTATTTTGTATCCAAAACTCATTTGTACTTTAATTTTGCCTTTCCTACTTCAGAAACAAGCTCTGTTATCCTATTCTGTAGAAAATTCACTCTCTTTCTTTCTTTTTTTTTTTTTGAGACTGCCTTTAGCTGGGCATGGTGGTGGGAGTCTGTGATCCTAGCACTTCCGGAGGCCAAGGTGGGAGGATCACTTGAAGTTAGGAGTTTGAAACCAGCCTAGCCAACATGGTGAAGCCCCATCTTTACCAAAAAATATGAAAATTAGCTGAGCATGAGGGAGGAGAATCGCTTGAACCCGGGTGGCAGCGGTTGCAGTGAGCTGAAATCGTGCCATTACACTCCAGCCTAGGCAACAAGAGCGAAACTCTGTCTCAAAAAAAAAAAGAAAAAAGAACAGACAGTTTAGCTCTGTTGTCCAGGCTGGAGTGCAGTGGCCCGATCTCCGCCCACTACAACCTCCACCCCCCGGGTTCAAGCTATTCTCCTGCTTCAGCCTCCCTAGTAGCTGGGATTACAGGCACGTGCCACGACGCCCGGCTAATTTTGTATTTTTAGTAGAGACGGAGTTTTGCCATGTTGGCCAGGCTGGTCTTGAACTCCTGACCTCAAGTGATCTGCCTGCTTCGGCCTCCCAAAGAGTTCGGATTACAGGCGTGAGTTACTGTGCCCGGCCAGAAAATTCACATTTGTTCCCTCAATATTTCCATAAACTCTGTATCTCCCAGAGATGGTCAAGGAATTCATGAGCTAAGATAACATGATAAAGTTGCAGTGAAATTAAAACAAAAATAAAGTAAAGGACGCTTCTGAGAAACCTTGGCAGAGATGGTCAGGGGCACAATTACTATGAAGCAGCACAAGTTGGTGTTGAAGGGTTTAATTCCTCGAGCCCTACTTTCCTCATCTGTAAAATGGGGATAATAACTCACAGGGCTTGTCATACGGATGAAATGTGATCATGTGATATGAAAAGCCAACTACTCTGCATAGTTAGCAATCAAAAAATAGAAGCTATTCATTATCCTAATGAACTGAAAAAACTGCTTTTGCACCTACCAGGAGGAGATTGTTAGGAGCCAAAGGCTCATTTAGAGGAGGTAAGGAAAGGCAGCCAGAAAGGTGGGAATCGAGTTTAAGGCACGTTCCTGGTGAATCAGACCCAGAGTGCGAAGCAAGCCCCCTCTCTGAATAGCCCTCAGCCGCGAGGGGAGCGGGATCCCGCGGGCCCAGCCGGAGTGCCTGGCAGTCAGGACTCACAGGCGGAACCCGCAGCCCGGCACAGGAGTAGGCGCCTTCCAGGCGGCGTAGCGAGCGCAGCCGCTGGGACCGGAGGCCAGGCAGGGACGCGGGGGCGGAGCAGGGAAGGACGGGTTTGCCTACTGGGCGCGGCCTTCCTCTGACCTGGCGCTTCCCCTCGCTGAGGTTTTGCTCACCTGACCCCCCCGCGCCCACTAGGGACAGCGCAGACGCCTCGCCTGCACCCTCCTCCCACTGGCTGCCTCCACCCAGTCCCCGCCCATTCTCCAGCCCCGGGACCCTTTCCTCCCTCCCCTTCCTGCTTCTGGCTCCTTCCGTAGAGTTTGAGTTTTTTTGGGGTTTTTTTGTTTTTTTTTTTTTAAAGAGTTTGGTTTGAACTTTTGAATCCGCCAATCAGCGCCGCGCGCCCACCCTCCGCGGGTGAGGCCGGGCACCGGCCAGGGCTCGGAGGCTGGGCCGCGGCGGCTGGGGGCGGGGTCCGGGGCCCGCCCTCCCGACACGTAGCCGGAGGTCGGGTATATAGGGCCCCTTCGGGCCGGCCACTCTTTCACTACTTCTCCCCCGGACTCCTTGATAGTCTGTTAGTGGGAGATCCTTGTCGCCCTCCATTCGCCTCCTTCAGCGCCGCAGACTCCTTTAAGTTCCAGTCATGGTGAGTGGGGTCCCTCGCGGATCGGGAAGAATGCGCGTTCCAGGGGGCGGCGGGCCCGGGAATTACTGCCTGCACCTCAGGCCGCGCCCAGGACGGCTCCCGACGGCCCCGGGCGCCTCCGGTTAACCTGTCTTTTGCTGGGGGCTTAGAAGGTCGAGTTCACCCGGCAGGTACCAGTTCGGGCCCGGAGACCTGGCCCGGGCGCGGCCCTCGGTGGAAATGGAAAACCCTCTTGATCCTAGTGAGGGTTTCCCCCGAAGGGCTCGCGACTGTCCTGGGGAGGAAGGTCAGGGAGCCTGCCTGCTCACGGCCTCCAAGAACTTAAACTAAAAATCCCTCCCCACGTTTTCTCAAGTGACCTCACTTTCCCACTGCGTGCGCTCCCGCACCGACGATGCAGCACTTCCTGGCGCCCCCTCTCCAGCGCCCAGTGACTCGCTGCTGAGTCACCTGTGGCCCGGCCCTGGGGAGAGCTTCCAGCTGCGCCAGTCCACCTGAGGATGGAGGCGGGTCCCTCTTTGGAAGGGAATAATTAACTTTCACGTTGCCTAATCTTGCATTTCTGGTGTTAATCTAGTGGTAGATTTACAGCTGAAGCTTTCTACTTAAGCCGGATTTTAAAACACGTCTACGAAAGGATTTTTTCTTATAAAACCAGAGTTGGCCGGGCGCGGTGGCTCACGCCTGTAATCCCAACACTTTGGGAGGCCAAAGCGGGCGGATCACCTGAGGCCAGGAGTTTGAGACCAGCCTGGCAACATAGTGAAACACCGTTTGTACTAACAAAAAAAAAAGAAAAAAAAAAAAAAAGGGCGTGGTGTCGTGCCTGTAATCCCAGCTACTTGCGAGGCTGAGGCAGGAGAATCGCTTGAACCCAGGAGGCGGAGGTTTCGCTGAGCCAAGATCGAGACACTGCACTCGAGCCTGGGCAACAGACCAAAACTCCGTCTCAAAAAAAAAAAAACAAAAACAAAAACCCAGAGTAACTTGTACATGTGTTCTTAGTTCAGTTTTCAAGAAACGTGAAATTATACATAACTTGAGCGTTTTCTATAAAGCTTCCAGAAGTCTTGAAAACAACTATCTTGGGCCGGGCGCGTTGGCGCATGTTTGTAATCCCAGCACTTTGGGAGGCAGAGGCAGCGGGAGGAACGCTTGAGATGAGGAGGTCGAGACCACGGTGGGCAACAGGCTGAAACTCAGTCTACAAAAATTAGCTGGGCACCTATAGTCCCAGCTACTGGGGAGGCAGGGGTTGGGAGGATCTTCTGAGCCCAGGAGGTGGAAGCTGCAGTGAGCCAAGATGGCACCACTACACTCCAGTGAGACCCTATCTCAAAAATACATATATGTATTTACATACAAATCATAGGTAAATAACATGTATATGTATCACTGTAACAACTTCCTTGCGTGCTTTTCACCAAGCAGTACCAAAAAGATATTGGTAAAATTGTGATTCACAAAGTAGTGGGACCCTTTCAAAAGCAGAAGAGGCCGGGTGTGGTGGCTGACGCCTGTAATCCAAGCACTTTGGAGGCCAAGGCGGAAGTATCACCTGAGGTCCGGAGTTCAAGACCAGCCTGACCAACATGGTGAAACCCCATCTTAAAAAATAAATAAAAAGCAGGAGAGCAGCAGCAGACTGGTTTAGGTGATCACTGGTTAATTTTCTTGCTTTTAACGAGAGGTAGGATCTGCTTATCCAGTGAACACTAGACCAGTTGAGTCCACCTGTGCCTCAGTTTATCTCCCACGTGGCCAGGGGAGCATGGAGGGTAAGGCAGTGGCCACTGACATTGCCTGCTAAGCTTCAAGAATGCAATTTAGACTGAGCAATGAAAGAAAAAACTGTGAGCCCAAAATAGAAGCATTTAAACAGAAGCATTTTGTTAGAATGAGTGGATCTTCTCAGATATTTCATCTCCTTGGGCCTGGGGGCCATCATGGTCAGATATCTGGTTATTTCCAGCTTTTGAGGCTTTGGGGTTTCCACAGTCCAGTTAAAGGTAAACATGCCTGGTGCAGTGGCTCAAGCTGGTCATGAACTCCTAACCTCAGGTGATCCACCCACCATGGCCTCCCAAAGTGCTGGTATGCCAGGCATGGTGGCAGGTACCTGTAATCCCAGCTACTTGGGAGGCTGAGGCAGGAGAGTCACTTGAACCTGGGAGGTGGAGGTTGCAGTGAGCTGAGATTGTGCCACTGCACTCCAGCCTGGGTGACAGAGCAAGACTCCATCTCAAAATAAATAAATAAACATGCAATGGTAAGTAGTCATGGGCTCATTAAGACAAACTACTCCTGTTTTCCCACAGCCTTGGAGCTGGGTGAGTAGACACAGATGATACTGAGCTTGCTGATGTAGTCAGGAGACTTCGATTGTTTCATGGGGAGTGTAGGTGGGAAGGAGGTGATCATAAGTCAAAGGTTGTGAAATTAGGGTTTTTATTATCTCTTGGGTTATGAGACTAGGCCCTTTGAGAACTTAGTGCTCTGCCAGTCTCCAAAGTGGCTAATCTGACTTATGATGAAATACCAACCACCCTTTTTGTTTTCCTGTTAAGTTGGTACATACAGATTCTATGTTTATTGCCTTATTTTACTAAGCAGGTGTGGGTTTGGTAACTTCTAACCATGTTCTGCAAATAAAGGAAAATATTTCCTCATGTTCTGCTTTGGCCCCTCTGGCCCCTCTAAATTAACTTGGTCCATACCATAAAATATATATATATAAAGAGAGACAGAGTCTTGTCTCTTTTGCCCAGACTGGAGTGCTATGGCACAATCTCTGCAACCTCCACCTCCTGGGTTCAAGTGATTCTCATGCTTCAACCTCCCAAGTAGCTGGGACTATAGGTGCACGCCACCACACCTGGCTAATTCTCATGTTTTTAGTAGAGACAGGGATTCACCATGTTGGCCAGGCTGGTCTTGAACTCCTGACCTCAGGTCATCTGCCCACCTCAGCCACCCAAAGTGCCGAGATTACAGGTATGAGCCACCATGCCCAGTCATAATTTTTTTTTTTCGTATTTTTAGTAGACACAGTTTCATCACGTTGGCCAGGCTGGTTACAAACTCCTGACCTCAACTGATCTGCTCACCTTGGACTCCTAAAGTGCTGGGATTATGGGTGAGGCAGCACTCCGCCAGAAACAACTAATTTCTTAACCTACAAGTGAAGTCTTGATAACACTTCTAACCTTTAGTACTATCTTTCCTCTCCCAGAGATGTTTTGATGGTGAAGGAAAAATGTTCTTCCTAAAGATTAGATTCTTTCACATGGTTGAAAAGCTGCCTCTGACCACAGTTTTTAAAATACAGCTAACTGCTGCTTATCCAGCATTTTCTCCATGAGTCATATGGCTGTAGTTTGCTGGTTTAAGCTGGTTTTAAAGGAGAGAGGGAGAAGCTTTTGTTTCCTAAAGAATAGGATTAAAGCAGGACCAAAATGAGCTCATTAGTTACACAATAATTCAGAGAATGAATCAGAGCTGGAATGGGGAATTTTGCCTTAGTTTAAGGAATTGTATCTACTGTGGCTACAAAGCAACGGTCTGGTCTTGCCTAGTAGTTCATGAGCACATCTTTGGTTTTTCAAGGCATTTTTGCTGAATTAGGTCTTCAAAGATTTTTGCTTTTGAAAGTAGGAGTGGCCTACTGAAAGGTGGTTATCTGTCCTTTGTTTTGTTTCGAGATGGAATCTCACTCTCACTCAGGAGTGCAGGGGTGTGATCTCAGCTCACTGCACCTCCAGCTCCTGGGTGCAGGCGATTATCCTTCAGCCTCCTGAGTAGCTAGGACTACAGGTGTGTACCACCATGCCCCGCTAATTTTTGTTTTTATTATTATTATTATTATTTTTTTTTTTTTTTTTTTGAGACGGAGTTTCGCTCTTGTTACCCAGGCTGGAGTGCAATGGCGCGATCTCGGCTCACCGCAACCTCCGCCTCCCGGGTTCAGGCAATTCTCCTGCCTCAGCCTCCTGAGTAGCTGGGATTACAGGCACGCGTCACCATGCCCAGCTAATTTTTTGTATTTTTAGTAGAGACGGGGTTTCACCGTGTTGACCAGGATGGTCTCGATCTCTTGACCTTGTGATCCACCCGCCTCGGCCTCCCAAAGTGCTGGGATTACAGGCTTGAGCCACCGCGCCCGGCGTTTTTATTATTTTTAGTAGAGATGGGAGTTTAGCCATGTTAGCCAGGCTGGTCTCAAACTCCTGATCTCAGGTGATCCACCTGCCTCACTCAGCCTCCCAAAGTGCTGGGATTATAGGCGTGAGCTACCATGCCCAGCCAGTTATCTGTCTTAAAGGTTAATTATTCATTAGGTGTGAATCATTCCTAAATGTCTCATCTGATGTATCATATCCTGACATTTTCCTTTCTTCCTCTCAGCGTGAGTGCATCTCCATCCACGTTGGCCAGGCTGGTGTCCAGATCGGCAATGCCTGCTGGGAGCTCTACTGCCTGGAACATGGCATCCAGCCTGATGGCCAGATGCCAAGTGACAAAACCATTGGGGGAGGAGATGACTCCTTCAACACCTTCTTCAGTGAGACGGGCGCTGGCAAGCACGTGCCCCGGGCAGTGTTTGTAGACCTGGAACCCACGGTCATTGGTGAGTTGGCCTCAGTAACCCAAGTGAGATCCCAGGGTGCTGGGACAGGAGGTCTGTCCTGGGGGCTCTGCTGGTCACTCGCTCACTCACCCAGTCCCTCTGTCTTTCTCTCCCTCCTTCTCCAGATGAAGTTCGCACTGGCACCTACCGCCAGCTCTTCCACCCGGAGCAGCTTATCACAGGCAAGGAAGATGCTGCCAATAACTATGCCCGAGGGCACTACACCATTGGCAAGGAGATCATTGACCTTGTGTTGGACCGAATTCGCAAGCTGGTAACTATAGTACTTTAAAATGGGGCGAGAGTTTCTTTTGCAGTTCTGAGACCAAACTACAAGAATCATTCTTTGCAGCTAAAATGCAACTCCTTGCTAAACTAATTGGATTTCTAACCAGATGGTCCTAGGTTTATGGGACAACTATGGGGTAGGGAGTGAGTGCTCTTTAGCCTGTTTTGCTTTAAGCTACTGAGTAGGTGGCTAATTCCTACTTATAATGAATTGATCAGTCATTTTAAAAAATCTGGGCTGGTTCCTTCATGTTAATAATGTTTAGAGAACAAGAAAGCCAGTGTCACGCTGACAAGAAACAGCCAACACTGGGAACTTCCAGCACAGCTGAAAGTGGAGTTAGGAGCTTCCTTCTGAAGTGTGCTGTTTGGATCATGTTAATTAAGAGCTTGGCAATCGACTCTTTTGCTCCTTAGGCATGTGGGCAGCTTGTAAGTAATTAACCAGAGATCAAGCCTGGGCAGAGTAACTTGTCAAGAAAATCACATTTTACTAAAAACCCAGCCACAACTCGTCCATTCTAAAAAAGAAAGGCCTCATCATTCATGGCTTCATACTTTCCTCAGATGTTTATGTAGTCTTCACACAAAACTGGACTGATGTTTCCTATGCTTAGAAACTAAGCTGTAGTTATAAGCACTGACTTGGAAATCAGGACCTGCCTTTAGGGACAAATTAATAAACCTAGTAGCTATGTAGGATTCTGGAGTGAAGTTCATTGCCTACCAAGACAATTGCATTTGTCCTTGGCCTTACTGTGTTTACAGGAGGTGTAACAGGTGTAATTGGTAGGCTAGGGTCTGCCCTGTGCATTGATCTCATGTAGTTTATGGACCCCCATGCTATAAGGGAGCTGAGTAGGGAATGTTCACAAATCCGAGGCCCATAACTTGGAGAAGCAAGAGTTGACTACAGAATACTTTATTTGAAAGGTCAAACTTATCCCTTCATAAAGTAGCAGTTTGCTAGCCAAAATAGCCCAGTTAGGTGGAAGAAATTGCCAAATATGAGGTCTCATGGAATTGTGATTGTGTCACTTGACCCAAAATGAATAGGCTTCTTGGTGCCTAGTATCATATACTGGGTACTTAAACTGTGCCAAGTGCTAACTACTATTCTTATTTAATCAATGGGAGAACTGAGAAATGAATGTGATCATACAGTAAGGAACTGGTACAGCTGGATCCAGACCCAGCCCTGATTCCAGTACCAGCATGTTAGAAATTGGCTATTCTGTTGTTCCACCTCAGAGAGCAGCTGCCAGCTCTTTATAAAGCATCCCCTGGACTGGGCTGGTGGTCCTGGGCCTGTCCCTTGGGAGCTTTCCAGCCGATAACAAGCTGCCCTGTTCTGTGGCCACAGCAAGGGAACCAGAAGCTGCTCTCACAGTTACCAAAGCTTGAGGCCTATATGCAAGTCCAGACCTTGTGATTCTTCTGCCCGAGGAAATAGTTCATCTTAAAATAGTCTTTTTAGCAGAGGCTTTCCCCTCAAGGACTTGACTGAATAGTTGCTGTGAATCACTTAGCAGCTTTTTTTTTTTTTTTTTTTTGAGACGGAGTTTCGCTCATGTTACCCAGGCTGGAGTGCAATGGCGCGATCTCGGCTCACCGCAACCTCCTCCTCCTGGGTTCAGGCAATTCTCCTGCCTCACTCAGCCTCCTGAGTAGCTGGGATTACAGGCATGCGCCACCATGCCCAGCTAATTTTTTGTATTTTTAGTAGAGACGGGGTTTCACCATGTTGACCAGGATGGTCTCGATCTCTTGACCTTGTGATCCACCTGCCTCGGCCTCCCAAAGTGCTGGGATTACAGGCTTGAGCCACCACGCCCGGCCCACTTAGCAGCTTTTTTTGAGACAGGGTCTGCTCTGTCATCCAGGCTGGAGTGCCGTGGCATGGTCATCAGTCTTGAACCCCTGGGCTTTAATGGTCCTCCCACCTTGGACTCTCAAAGTGTTGTGATTACAGGCATGAGCCACTGCGCCTGGCCCAGAAGAGTTTTAAAATTGCAATTGGTGTAGCCATGGATTTATAGAAGTCCTCTGCAGGTTTCACCAAATGTCTTGCAACACTAAAATGAAAACTTTATTTTGCAGGCTGACCAGTGCACCGGTCTCCAGGGCTTCTTGGTTTTCCACAGCTTTGGTGGGGGAACTGGTTCTGGGTTCACCTCCCTGCTCATGGAACGGCTCTCAGTTGATTATGGCAAGAAGTCCAAGCTGGAGTTCTCCATCTACCCGGCGCCCCAGGTTTCCACAGCTGTAGTTGAGCCCTACAACTCCATCCTCACCACCCATACCACCCTGGAGCACTCTGATTGTGCCTTCATGGTAGACAATGAGGCCATCTATGACATCTGTCGTAGAAACCTCGATATCGAGCGCCCAACCTACACTAATCTTAACCGCCTTATTAGCCAGATCGTGTCCTCCATCACTGCTTCCCTGAGATTTGATGGAGCCCTGAATGTTGACCTGACAGAATTCCAGACCAACCTGGTGCCCTATCCCCGCATCCACTTCCCTCTGGCCACATATGCTCCTGTCATCTCTGCTGAGAAAGCCTACCATGAACAGCTTACTGTAGCAGAGATCACCAATGCTTGCTTTGAGCCAGCCAACCAGATGGTGAAATGTGACCCTCGCCATGGTAAATACATGGCTTGCTGCCTGTTGTACCGTGGTGACGTGGTTCCCAAAGATGTCAATGCTGCCATCGCCACCATCAAGACCAAGCGCAGCATCCAGTTTGTGGATTGGTGTCCCACTGGCTTCAAGGTTGGCATCAACTACCAGCCTCCCACCGTGGTGCCTGGTGGAGACCTGGCCAAGGTACAGAGAGCTGTGTGCATGCTGAGCAATACCACAGCCGTTGCCGAGGCCTGGGCTCGCCTGGACCACAAGTTTGACCTGATGTATGCCAAGCGTGCCTTTGTTCACTGGTATGTGGGTGAGGGGATGGAGGAAGGAGAGTTTTCAGAGGCCCGTGAGGATATGGCTGCCCTTGAGAAGGATTATGAGGAGGTTGGAGCGGATAGTGCAGAGGGAGAGGATGAGGGTGAAGAGTATTAACTTGTGTGCTGTATTTTATACTCTATCGTCTTAGAATTGTTTTATTTTTGTTCTGTGGACCTGTCCATTATAGCCCTAAATTGTCAATAAAAGTGATGTTTCCATGTTAAGTGTCCAGTTGACTTCTGTATCACAGTAAATACTTGATCCACTTAAGACCAGTTGGATGTACAGGGCTGGCAGATGAACCACCTGAGTTTAGGAGGGTTTTGCTCCATCACCCAGGGTAGAGTACAATGGCATCATCGTAGCTCATTGCAGCCTCTAGCTCCTGGGCTCATGTGATTCTCCGGTCTCAGCCTCCTGAGTAGCTGGGGGATTACAGGTGTACACCACCATGCTCAGCTATTTTCATGTAGAGTTGGGGTCTTGCTATGCTGCCCAGGCTGGTCGTGAACTGGCTTCAAGTGATCCTCTTGCCTCAACCTCTCAAAGTTTTGATTATAGGCATGAGCCACTACCCGGCTTATTGGTTTGTTTAATTTGGGCCAGAATTGAGTGGTTATAAAATCATTTTGTGAGGAAATGTTCAGATTGAGCCAGTGCTTCTCTAAAATAGATGTGAATCACCTGTAGATATTAAAATACAGGTTTGGGCCCCACCTGGTGGCTCATGCCTGTAATCAATCCAACCCCAGCACTTTGGGAAGCCAAGTCAGGTGGATCACTTGAGCCTAGGAGTTTAGACCAGCCTGGGCAATGTGGTGAAACCCCATCTCTACAAAATAAGAGTTTGTGCGGTGTGATGGCACGTGCCTATGCTCCCAGCTACTTGGGAAGCTGAGGTAGGATCACCTGAGCCCAAGGAGGCTGAGGCTACAGTGAGCCATGATTGCACCACTGCACTCCAGCCTGGGTGACAGAGGGAGACCTGGGTGACCCCTGCCTCACAAATTCAAAAAATGTGGCTGGGCGTGGTGGCTCACGTATGTAATTCCAGCACTCCGGGAGGCCAAGGTGGGTGGATCACCTGAGTTCAGGAGTTCGAGACCAGCCTGACCAACATGGAGAAACCCTGTCTCTACTAAAAATACAAAATTAGCTGGGTGTGGCAGTGCATGCCTGTAATCACAGCTATTTGGGAGGCTGAGGCAGGAGGACTGCTTGAACCTGGGAGGTGGAGGTTGTGGTGAGCCAAGATTGTGCCATTGCACTCCAGCCTGGGCAACAAGAGCAAAACTCTGACTCAAACACCTTAAATACAAAAACAAAGTGCAGGTTCTAATTCTATAGGTCTGAGGTGAGGCCTCAGGTAATACATTTTTTTTTTCCTTTGAGATGGTCTCTGTTGCCCAGGCTGTGGTGCAATGGCACCATCGTAGCTCACCACCATCTTGACCTGGGCTCAAGCCATCCTCCCACCTCAGCCTCCCAAGTAGCTGGGACTACAGGTGTGTGCCACCATGCCTGGCTGATTCTTGTAATATTTTTTGGTGGAGATGGGGTTTTGCCATATTGCTTAGGCTGGTCTTGAACTCTTGGGCTCAGGCAATCCTGCCTCTGCGTTTTCAAAGTGCTGGGATTACAGGAATGAGCCACCATACCTGGCCCCTAGATACTTTTTTAATAATCTCCCAGATGATGCTGGGACCACATGTACAGCAGCAAAGGGTTAGATAACAGTAAATGCTGGAGCTAAAATTCAAGCATCCAGCCACACCGCCAGGACTATTTCTGTCAGTCTTTTTTTTTTTTTTTCAAAATGTAGTTTCACCCTTGTTGCCCAGGCTAGTGCAGTGGCATGATAGCTCACTACAGCCTCCGCCTCCTGGTTCAAGTGATTCTCCTGCCTCAGGGCTCCTGGGTACCTGAGATTACAGGTGCCCGCCACCATGCCCAGCTGACTTTTTTTTTTTTTAATTTTTGGTAGAGATGGGATTTCATCATGTTGGCCAGATTGGTCTCAAACTCCTGACTTCAGGTTACCCACCTGCCTTGCCCTCCAAAGTACAGGCGTGAGCCATCACACCTGGCCTGCTCTCAGTCTTTAATATCGAATTAGTCACATGAGAAGGGCTTGGAATCCTGCTGGTTTATTCCATACTTAGCTAAAAGCTACAATGGAAAAGAGGGTTTGTACTAAAGGGGTTATTGCTTGGAGAAAGTGGAGCTGTCAGACAAAACAGTAGTCACTGGTTTTTCTGGTATTGGTATTTGACCCAATTGTATGTAATGGAGATTAAGTAGGAATAATATGTATGTGTAGGAAAGATTGTAGAGGGCTGAGTTCTCTGATTTGGACTTTTTTCCAAGCACCTCTTGGAGGACTCTGGTTCTTGGAGGCAGGGAGGTGAAGGGGCATGAGTGTTACACATCGCTGGAGAGCTTGGTGCCTGGTATTCAGTTGAACTGAGCAATGGGAAAGGCCAATGACCAAAAGGTCTGGCTTCATGCCGAAAGGAGGAATCCATTTTGGTGCTTGGGTGCTTGCCCGAGTGTGAATACCTAATGAGTGGCAGTAGATGGGCCCCGGGGGCAGAGTTGCAGACATATTCACCTCTTTTCCATGACTTACTTTATTCTGATGGTATCCAGTTACCATCTTTTTCCCAAAGGTGTTTTGTATCCCTTACCCATTGCTCACTTTAGCCCCTTGACTCTGAGAATTGCATCTGAACTCTAAACATGCACATCTTAAGGCCAGTGCTGGGACTCACAGCTGTAATCCCAGCACTCTGGGAGGCCAAGGTGGGAGGATTGCCTACACCCAGGAGTTTGAGACCAGTACCTGGGTAACATAGTGAGACTCTGTCTCTAAAACATTTTTTGGCCGGGTGCAGAGGCTCACACCTGTAATTTCAACACTTTGGGAGGCTGAAGCGGGTGGATCACTTGAGCTCAGGAGTGAGACCAGCCTGGGCAATATGGTGAAACCCTGTCTCTAATAAAAATATAAAAAATTAGCTGGGTGTCATGGTGCATGTCTGTGGTCCCAGCTGCTTGAGGGGCTGAGGTGGGAGGATTGCTTGAGCCCAGGAGGCGGAGGTGCCAGTGAGCCAAGTTCATGCCACTGCACTCCAGCCTAGGGGACAGAGTAAGAACCTGTCTCAAAAAAAATGTTTTTTAAATGTGTATATTGTATCTCCGTACATAGCATAGCATGCTTTTGCAGCCTGAGATGCCTCAACTGTGTGCTCAGGGTGGTTTTATATAACATTTGTCGAGAGAAACCATGGGTTTGTTGTATTGTGTTGTGTTGTGTTGTGTTGTGTTTTTTGAGACAGAGTCTCACTCTCACCCAGGCTCTAGTGCAGTGGCATGATCTTGGTTCACTGCAGCCTCTGCTTCCTGGCTTCAAGTGATTCTATTGCCTCAGCCTCCTGAGTAGCTGGGACTACAGGTGTGCGCCACAATGCCTGGCTAATTTTTGTATTTTTAGTAGAGACAGGGTTTCACCATATTGGCCAGGATGGTCTCAATCTCCTGACCTCATGATCCGCCTGCCTCGGCCTCCCAAAGTGCTGGGATTACAGGCATGAGCCACTGCACCTGGCCGCAACTATGGTTTTATGTGGGCAAGGTAAGACCCCAGCACAAATTCAGCCACTGCTACTTCTCAGAGGAGCCAGGTTCTTCCTGCAGCCTGGGCAGGGGAACAGGGTAAGATACCTGGAATGAAGGTGAACCTGGAAGAGGCCAGCCAGCCTCCCAGAGGGGATTTCGAGACCTTCCCAGTACAGATCTGCCGATTGCCGTAGTGCTAGCATTGGAGGAAATGGGACGCCAGTGTATGGAAAGGAGCAGATAAATCACAAAGCTTAGGCGAGTGTGACACCCCATGATACCAGCATTTCCCAAGCAGGGTGCCCTTAGAATCAGATTCAGGGTGCCCATATAGGATCCTTTCTGCTTTTAGAACAACATGGTGGAGGCTGGAGAGCCTGACCCACCCCTCCTCCCTAGGGCCAGTCACCCCTTGCCAGGAGCAGCCTCCTCCATTTACCTCTCTATGCCTTATAGATGAATTATTTTCTACACGTGCCAAGATGCGAAAAAGGCTGAAAAGCTTTAAGCAGCCGCAGAGGTCTGGGGTAAAAGAAGGTGAGAGAGGAGTTTAGCTAAGAAGAAATATTCCAGTAGAATAGAGCCTGGGGAATTGGAAGAGCAAAGTGCCAGTGGTTGGGGGGGCATTTGTCCTTGTAAAGATGATTTCCCCCTCCTGTGTTGGTGGGAGAGTGAATAGAAGTTAGCCTGCAGCAAGAACAAATATACCCCAAGGTCTAGGTTACTGCTTTGTGGCTGACAATCATCTGATCTGCCCTTGAGCACAAATGGAAAGTCTGGACCCAGAACTGCAGCTGATGCTGATGCTGAGATCGCTGAGGCTTGATGGGGATAAATGGACACAGCCTAAGAGGGTGCTGGCTCCTGAGGTTGGCGGCGGCCCCAGGTTCCGGCTGTCTGGATGGAGGGCTTAGACTGCCCTCACCTGACCTGGCCAGAGGAGCAACCTGCTTCTCCCACACAGAGGCTGCCAGCCACTGGGAGGTGAGTGTGCCTGGGAAGAGGTGCTTTGGGCTGGGGTGAGGAGGAGGATAACGACTTTGAGGGGTAGAGATCCTACCTGCCCACCTGTCATACTGTGTTTGGGAAGCAGCTGGCAAGTGAATTCTCCAGTAGGAATCTGTCGGGCCAGAGGAAAGCCAAGTGGGTTACACAATTACAAATCTGTCTTCAGGCCTCTGACTGCTGGAAGGTTGTGTGGCAGCCCTGGGTGAAGCTGAGGGAGGGCAGGGGAGGCGCTGTCAGGGTGGGAGGGAAAGGAAAGGTGCCTTCACAGCTTCCACAACACCCTGGGAGGTGATGTTATTATACCCACTTCCATAGATCAGAGAGATTGAATACCTTGCCTAAGCCTACAGAACAAGTGGCAGAACTGAAATTTGACCCCAGAGCTCTGGCTCCAAAGCCTAGGCTCACTCCAATCTGCTGTGCAGCCATTGAGGAGCCCCAGGGGAAATCAGCTCTGCACCTGGCAGCCTTTCCAGTCCCCAGTGGGTATGAGGCCAACAGGGGCCAGCCCTCCTATGAGCACTGGATGGAGCTGCAGACACAGAGAGATCTCATTATGCCAGTGATTGTCAGAAAACCTCCCAGGAGCCCATTCCTGGGCCCAGGTGGCAGCCTACTGACCTTAAATGGCAAAGCCAGCTGGTCACCACTGTCTAGGCTGTAGCTTCTCTAGTGAGGGGGAGTTTTTGTCCAGGCCTCCCTCTGAACTCAATTCTCAGGTCACGGGGAGATAGAGTGTCCTTGCAGGATGGCTGCTGCCACCTGCCTGGTCTCCTGCCGACAGGGATACCAGCCGAGGCACAGGCAGGACAGTGCACACCTGGAGCCTTGCTGCTCTACACCCCGGGGCCAGGGTGGTCAGTACCTGTCAGCTGAGGCTGCAAGGTGAAGCTGGCAGAGATGACCTGGGCAGATGGCTCCTGGGGTCCAATGCCAGGGTGGCCATATAGGAGACACAAGGCAGCAGAAGCCGAAGGGAAACTAGACCCTTGGATGTGGGGGCTGTGGAGGAGTGGGCCCTCACCCCATGGAATAAGTCCCCTTTGCTGACATCTCATTAGCCTGTCACTGCCCCGTTCATGCCAAGAAACTAGTGCCCCTGAATTTGTCAGCCCTGAGCAGGTTTTGGGAAAACAGTTCTTTCCTCCTCTACGTTCCCTCAGAGTCTGCAGCAGGAGTGAAATGGAATCAGTGAGCCTTCTAGATCTAGAGACATGCCTGCTTTAGTCATAATACAAAAAATGCTTTTAAACGCTTATCTCACCACTGGATTCTTTTTTTCTTTTTTCTTTTTTTTGAGACAGACTCTTGCTCTGTTACCAGGCTGGAGTGCAGTGGTATGATCTTGGCTCACTGCAACCTCCGTCTCCTAGGTTCAAGTGATTCTCCTGCCTCAGCCTCCCAAGTAGCTGGGACTACAGGCACATGCCATCACGCCCAGCTAATTTTTGTATTTTTAGTAGAGACAGGGTTTCACCATGTTGGCCAGGATGGTCTCAATCTCTTGACTTCATGATCTGCCCACCTTGGCCTCCCAAAGTGTTGGGATTACAGGTGTGAGCCACAGCACCTGGCCTTTTTTAAATCTTTTTAAAATTGGAACAAAAAATAAAAAGAAAAAAGATGAAAAAATACAAAAAAAAATTGGAACAGGGGCCAGGCGCGGTGGCTCAAGCCTGTAATCCCAGCACTTTGGGAGGCCGAGGCAGGTGGATCAGGAGGTCAAGAGATCGAGACCATCCTGGTCAAAATGGTGAAACCCCGTCTCTACTAAAAATACAAAAAATTAGCTGGGCATGGTGGCACGTGCCTGTAATCCCAGCTACTCGGGAGGCTGAGGCAGGAGAATTGCCTGAACCCAGGAGGCGGAGATTGCGGTGAGCCGAGATCGTGCCATTGCACTCCAGCCTGGGTAACAAGAGCGAAACTCCGTCTCAAAAAAAAAAAAAAAAATTGGAACAGATTATAAAGTTTTTACAGAATATAAATGTTTCCTAATTACACAAAGATTTTGTCTACAGAAATTAGTTTAACTCACAGAGGCGGGTGGGTATAAATTCAACTTCATTCTGTCTCCCTTCACCCTCTCTGCACGTTCCTCTATTTTTATCAAATATCTATTTTAGCTTCCAAGAGATGTTTAGTCCAAGAGTAAACTAATACGGAAATGCCCGTGGCAAAGGTAATCCAATTATACTATTCTGACAATTATCTCTAGTTCTTGCTTGTTTTAATTTAAAAAAAAAAAAAATGGGCCAGCTGCAGTGGCTAATGCCTGTAATCCCAGCACTTTGGGAGGCCAAAATGGGCAGATCACAAGGTCAGGAGTTTGAGACCAGCTGGCTAATATAATAAAATCCCGTCTTTACTAAAAATACAAAAATTAGTGGGGTGTGGTGGCAAGTGCCTGTAGTCCCAGCTACTCAGGAGGCTGAGGCAGGAGAATTGCTTGAACCCAGGAGGTGAAGGTTGCAGTGAGCCGAGATTGTGCCACTGTACTCCAGCCTGGGTGACAGAGCAAGACTCCATCTCAAATTAAAAAAAAAAAATTGGAGCATGATACTTGCTAAGTTTTTTTGTTTTAGAGACTGAGTCTGGCTATGTTGCCCAGGCTGGCCTTGAACTCCTGGGCTCAAGCACTCCTCCCGCTTCAACCTCCTGTGTTGCTGAGACAACAGCTCACCGTCCTGGGCTTCATTTTCAGTTTTCAGTTTTTATTTGTTCATTATTTTTGGAACACTTATTTGGTGCAAGTCACTGTACTGGGTACTATAGGAAATATATTGAGTTTTTTGCCCCTCAGATTGTAGAGACAGACCACACATGCATAATCTCAATTTGAGGTAGTATATGCCACATGTCACAGAAGAGGCTGTCACAGGCAATAGCCACTGTTGCATAGCTACTTCAAAGCTTGTTCCACCTGCCAACACAACCCAGTTCTGTCCCCGTGAGGGCCACCCATGTGCATCGGAGGGGCTGGGCTTCACCTCTAGGGTGAATCTTCCCCTAAGCCAATCAAGGTAATTCTAGTTCTTTTGCCAGGGCCTGGTTAAGGAGCCAACATGTGATGTAATTATGGAAATGAGAGGTGAGGTAATGTCTGCCGGTTGGGGGTTGGAAGGAAGATATTCTTGCAAAAATTTCCTTGGTCTTAAAAAAGAACTCAGGGAAAGGATTTTCCTCTTGCCGCTCTGGGCATGGCTGTGTGAGTGCATGGTGCCTGTGCTTGCTCCTGGTGTGTGAGGTTGCTGCAGCCGTCTTGTGACCAGAAGGGGACAAACACAAGGACAAAAGCTACAATTGGGAGCAAGGCAACGCAGAAAGCTGAAAAGAGGCTGGGTCCCATCTTCATAGAGCGCTGAGCCCCTAAATTAACCAACCTTGACACCAAACCTTGCTCTGCTGCCGAAGGTTTTACAAGATTTTAAGTCCCTTTATCGTTTAGGATATTTTGAGTTGGGTCTTCTATCGTTTCCTGTCGAAAGCATTCTAACTTCTTTAAGTAATTGTTTTTATTTATTTGTTTTTATTTTTTTCTTTTTATTTATTTCTTTAGGTAATTGTTAACATAAATTTTTTCGGCTGGGCGCAGTGGCTCAAGCCTGTAATCCCAGCACTTTGGGAGGCTGAGGCGGGTGGATCACGAGGTCAAGAGATCGAGACCATCCTGGTCAGCATGGTGAAACCCCGTCTCTACTAAAAATACAAAACAAGGCCGGGTGCGGTGGCTCAAGCCTGTAATCCCAGCACTTTGGGAGGCCGAGGCGGGTGGATCACGAGGTCACGAGATCGAGACCATCCTGGTCAACATGGTGAAACCCCGTCTCTACTAAAAATACAAAAACATTAGCTGGGCATGGTGGCGCGTGCCTGTAATCCCAGCTACTGAGGAGGCTGAGGCAGGAGAATTGCCTGAGCCCAGGAGGTGGAGGTTGCGGTGAG
>NW_022436942.1:26982473-26998989 GCF_009761245.1 Sapajus apella | reverse complement strand
AAAAAAAAAAAAAAAAAAAAAAATACAAAACATTGGCTGGGCATGGTGGCGCGTGCCTGTAATCCCAGCTACTCAGGACGCTGAGGCAGGAGAATTGCCTGAACCCAGAAGGCGGAGCTTGTGGTGAGCCGAGATCGCGCCATTGCACTCCAGCCTGGGTAACGAGAGCGAAACTCCGTTTCAAGATAAATAAATAAATAAATTTTTTCTTTATTTTCTGCTGGGCGCAGTGGCTCGTGTCTGTGATCCCAGCACTTTCGGAGGCTGAGGTGGGCAAACCCCCCTTGAGGTCAGGAGTTTGAGACCAGCCTGGGCAACAGAGCAATACCTGTCTCTAAAAAAAAAAAAAAAATAGAAGCAGCCAGGTGTAGTGGCATGCGTCTGTGGGCCCAGTGTTATGAGTAAAATGTCGATGCCTCAAAAGAAATAGCACTTGACAATAAATCCTCTCATCAAGGCAATTCACTTCTATAGAAGGGTGCAGCTAATGGATGGAGCAATGGTGGCTGCACGCTTGGACAAGGGGAGAGGGGTACTTATGCCTGACAGAGGTTGTCTCTACTGCTGTCGTTCCCCTATTGGCTAGGGTTAGACCACACAAGCTAGACTAATCCCAACTGGCTATTTTAAAGAGAGCAGGGGTCCGAGCTAGAGTGGCAGGGCAGGTGTTTTGGCAGGAAAGACGGTTATGGGTGGGTCGGAGCAGGTAGCCAGGGGTGACCTAAGTCAATGAAGGTGACCAGAGCAGGTGACCGGAGCAGGTGACCGGGATGAGTCAGGACGGAGCCAGGGGCCAGGGGAACAGATGTGAACTACTGATTAGAACTGGTGGAGAAGGTTGTTTACTGGAATTATAAGAAGTTAAACTTTAAAATAGAGAATTAAAGAATAAGAGAGCTGAACATACTGACATAGTGATTCTTTGAAGAAAAGCTTGGGGTTCACTATAACACCAGCTACTCCAGAGGCTGAGGTAAGAGGGCTTGAACTGAGCCCAGGAGGCAGTGAGCCATGATCGCACCATTGCACTCCAACCTGGGTGACAGAGCAAGACCCTGTCTCAGAAAAAAAAAAGAATTTTTTTCTACATTTTCTTCTTCTTCCTCCTCCTCATTCTCCTTCTTCCTCTTCTTTTTTTGTAATAGAAACAGGGTTTTGGCTGGGCATGGTGGCTCACGCCTGTAATCCCAGCACTTTGGGAGGTTGAGGTGAGCAGATCACTGGAGGTCAGGAGTTTGAGACCAGCCTGGTCAACATGGTGAAACCCCATCTCTACCAGATATGGTGGCATGTGCCTGTAATCCCAGCTACTCAGGAGGGTGAGGCAGTAGAATCACTTGAACCAAGGAGGTAGAGGTTGCAGTGAGCCAAGATCAAACCATTGTACTGCACTGCAGTCTGGGCTACAGAGTGAGATTCTGTCTCAAAAAAGAAAGAAAGGGCCGGGCGCAGTGGCTTACGCCTGTAATCCCAACACTTTGGGAGGCTGAGATGGGTGGATCACCTGAGGTCAGGAGTTCGAGACCAGCCTGGCCAACATGGTGACACCCCATCTCTTAAAAAAAAAAAAAATTAAAAAAAAAGAAAAAAGAAAGAAAGAAAGAGAGAAGGAAGGAAGGAAGGAAGGAAAGAAAGAGAAAGAAAGAAAAAGAGAGAAAGAAAGAGAGAGAAAGAAATAAACAGGGTTTCACCTTGTTGACAGGGTTTCACCTTGTTTCCCAGGCTAGTCTCAAACTCCTGGACTCAAGCAATTCACCTTCCTGAGACTCCCAAAGTGCTGGGATTACAGGTATGAGCCACTATGCCTGGCCAGAAATTTGTAATAAAAGAATTAATAATAAAAATATGAAGGCCCTGCTTTTTTATTTTTTTATTTTTTATTTCAAGCCCACCAGGAACATCATACCTGCTTTTATTCAGGTTAAAAAATATTAAGGCTCAGCTGGGAATGGTAGCTCACGCCTGTAATCCCAGCACTTTGGGAGGCCAAGACAGGTGGATCAGAAGATCAAGAGGCTAACGTGGTAAAACCCCAACTCTACTAAAAATATAAAAATTAACTGGGCACAGTGATGCGTGCCTGTAGTCCCAGCTACTTGGGAGGCTGAGGTAGGAGAATCACTTGAGCCCGGGAGGTGGAGGTTGCAGTGAGCCAACATCACGTCACTGCACTCCAGCGTGGTGACAGAGTGAGACTCCGTCTCAAAAAAAAAAAAAAAAAAGAAAAACAAAATTAAGGCCCTTTTGAATTTGCAGAACTCCTGTGCCAGTGCAAGCCTTGCCTTGGGTGAGTGAAGATCCTGTCCCCTCTTCCTTTCCTTGTATGTTGCCTTATTCCACCTGCAGTTCCTGGTCCACAAAACAGATCTGGTTTTTCCTTCCAGTCTTCCCCCGTGCCTTGGCCAAACTCAAACCATAAATAAAAAGAAACAGTGACCAGGCATGGTGGCTTTCGCTGTAATCCCAGCACTTTGTGAGGCTGAGGAGGGAGGATTGCTGGAGGCTAGGAATTCAAGATCAGCCTGGCAACATAGTGAGACCCTGTCTCTACACAAAATTTAAAAATTACCCCGGCACTGTGGTACGCACCTACAGTCCCAGCTACTCTGGATGATGAGTTAGGAGGATTCCTTTTTTCCAGTTTTCTTTTCTTGACATTAACTTTTTCATATTTTTAGTGGAGACAGGGTTTCGCCATGTTGGCCAGGCTGCTCTCAAACTCCTGACCTCAGGTAATCCACCTGCTTTGGCCTCCCAAGTGCTGGGATTACAGGCACCTGCCCTTGACATTAATTTTTTTTTTTTTTTTTGAGACGGAATCTCGTTCTGTTGCTCAGGCTGGAGTGCAGTTGTGCAATCTTGGCTTGCTGCAACCTCTGCCTCCTGGGTTCAAGCAATTCTCCTGTCTCAGCCTCCAAAGAAGCTGGGATTACAGGTGCGCCCCGCCCCCCTCACCACACCTGACTAATTTTTTCATATTTTTAATATAGATGAGGTTTCACCATGTTGGTCAGGCTGTTCTCCAACTCCTGATCTCAAATGATCTGTTCACCTCAGCCTCCCAAAGTGCTAGGATTACAGGCATGAGCCACAGCGCCAGGCCGACATTAACTTTTTAAAGAGTCTAGGAGTAGTTGTCTTATAGAATGTCACAACTCTGAAATTGTCTTCAGATTGACCTTTTAAAATCATAAATCAGATTAAGTCATTCCCTGTTTCAAATCCTCCAATGGATTTTCATTGCATTTAAAATCAGCTATTTACTCTGATTTTAAAAGTTCTGTGATCTGTGACTCCTTCCCATGCCTCTAACCTCACCTTTCCCACTCTCTTCTCTCATCTGCCTTGTGCCAGCCTCACTGACCTTTCTCTAATTCCTCAAACATGCCAAGCTCATCCCAGCCTTACCCCTCTGCTCAGGTGATGACTGAATACAATTCATGATTTTCAAATCCTAGATTGCCTGGAAATAGCTACAAAGAATGTTATTGGGGCAATTGAGGGAATTTGAATATGGGCTGTGTATTAGATAATATCGTTTTATCGGTGTTAAATTTCTTTTTTGTTAGTTTAAATTTTTTTTTTTTTTTGAGATGGACTCTTGCCCTGTCACTGAGGCTGGAGTGCAGTGGTATGATCTCAGCTCACCGCAACCTCCACCTCCCGGGTTCAAGCAATTCTCTGCTTCAGCCTCCAGAATAAAGTAGCTGGGATTACAGGCATCCACCACCATGCCAGGCTAAATTTTGTATTTTTAGTAGAGACAGGGTTTCATCATCTTGCCCAGGCTGGTCTTGAACTCCTGACCTCGTGATCCACCCACCTTGGCCTCCCAAAGTGCTGGGGATTACTGGCGTGAGCCACTGTGCTGGGCCAAAAATTTTTTTACATGAATAAAACAAAGGCAGATTAATGTTAAATGTCTTTAGTGGGCTAATCCTACTGTGGTTATGGAGGAAAATGTCTTTATTCTTGGCAATACATGCTAAAGTATTCAGAGATTAAATACGATGACTTCTGACACTGCCAGAGGAATTGTGGCAAAATAGTGATAACTGGTAAATCCAAGAGACGGGTACATTGGTGTTCATAGCAGCATTCTCTCAATGTCGTCCTGGGTTTGATTGTTTTTCAAAATAAAATGGAGTAAAAGGTGGACAATTTAAAGAAAAGTATCTTAATCCAGGAATACTTAAAAATCGTTAGGGCATTTATCAAAATGCACGTTCTAAAGATTTGGAAGATCTGGGTGGGACCCAGGAGTCTGCCTTTCCACGGCCTGAGTGACCCTCGGGCAGCTGCCTAGGCCACACCTTGAGCAGGTCACTGAGCATCTGCCCTCCGAGTGTGGCTCGCTGGCACAGCCCTTTCTTTCCCATTCTCCAGCTGAGGAGTGGCTGGCTGAAAGTTCAGGCAGGCAGATGGAGATGTGATTTTACAGAGAGGGTGGAACTGGAGATTGTGGGCATAGCAGAGAATGGCAGGCAGTTGAGGAAAGATTTTGTCTTCCTGCCCTGTCTTTTGGCTTCTGGAGGAACAGAGGAGGCTCCTAGAACCCAGAGGAAGAATGGAATAGGGGCTCCAAACTCCTAATACCAGTGCTTCTCTGACTCTATTTTACATCCCCTTGGATAAATATCATCTTTAAACAAACAACAAAAAGAGGTCACAATAAATTTTGAAGTATTTCCCAAATTCCAGTGTTCCTGGATCCTTGAGTTTTGAACTTAACGTAGATGCAGGCTGAACCTGTCAGCATGTTATTCTGACTTCTGACCAGAAGGTGGCAGCAACACACCTCACTTTATTTTAGGGGCCACCAAACGAGATTTTTCAGGTGCCTCACACACATATGGTTGACCTAGGTCCCTCCCCAGATACCACGGAAAAAAAAGATGAGTAAGATCTGATCGCTGCCCCAAGATCATATTGTCAGAAAGCGGGGAGTCAGAGTCAGAGATATAAACAGATTACTAGTTATAAGCTGTGGGACCTTAGGCAAATTGCTTAATCTCTCTGTGCCTCAGTTTCTTCAACTGTGAAGTGGGAATAGTAATAGTACCTATGTCACAGGGTTACTGTGAGGAGTAGGAGTGATTAAATGTGTTAGACATAACAAGAGGTGGCCATTATTATGTGATACAGTGAGAGAAGGGATGAGTGGGCAGAGATGCCCACAGTGCTCCCCAACTGGGAACAGTGGAGATAATGGGAAGGAGTTCTACTCTGGTCAAGCCACTCTGTCAGTGGGGACCCTGCAGCCAACCTGGGCTGGGAGAGTCTACCTTCAAAAGTGGGTGCTGGATCCCTTCCAGCTGAGGCTCACCTTGGGTCCCGCAGGCGCAGAGCACAGAATGCCAGCAGGGCCACCCAGGGCCTGATCAACCAGGATGTGCCCTCTCAGAGAGAAAACCACCACTAGCTCACAGTGCAAGTTCAGACAAGCAACTTGGTCCCTCTGAACCTTGGGTCCTACCTAAGTGATGGGGAAATGGGACCACAGGAACCACGGAACAGTGCTGAGTTCCACATCTGGGACATCACAAGAGCAACTATAAAGTCAGGCAATTCAGGGGCAGCAGGGACTTGGAGCCAGGAACAAAAATAAAGCTAGAGGCTGGGTGTGGTGGCTCATGCCTGTAATCCCAGCACTTTTGGAGGCTGAGGCAGGTGGACCACAAGGCCAGTGATTGAGACCATCCTGGCCAACATGTTGAAACCCTGTCTCTACTAAAATACAAAAAATTTGCCAGGTATGGTGGTGCCAGCCTGTAGTCCCAGCTACTCAGGAAGCTGAGGCTGGGGAATTGCTTGAACCCAGGAGGTGGAGATTACAGTGAGCCAAGGGCATGCCACTGCACTCCAGCCTGGGGATGGAGTGAGACTCAGTCTCAAAAAAAAAAAAAAAAAAGAAAACAAACAAAAAGCTGAGGCCGTGCACAATGGCTCACACCTATAATCCAGCACTTTGGGAGGCCGAGGTGGGTGGATTGCCTGAGCTCAGTAGTTTGAGATCAGCCTGGGCAACATAGTGAAACCCCATCTCTACCAAAAATACAAAAAATCAGCCAGGGGTGGTGGTGTGCTCTATTCCGGGACTGAGGCAGGAGGAGAGTTTGAGCCTGGGAGGCGGATGTTGCAGTGAGCTGAGATTGTGCCACTGCATTCCAATGTGGGTGACAGAGACCTCATCTCAAAAATAAAAATAAAATAAATAAAGCTGGGAAGGCAAAGGAATCCTGGAGAGGACATTGGACTTCACTCAGTATGTGGAGTGGAAAAAAGCCTGAAGCTTTTTTAAATTTTATTTTGGTTATTTATTTAGAGACAGGGTCTCACTTGGTCACTGTGTCTGGAGTCCAGTGGTGCAGTCACGGCTGACAGCAGCCTTGACCTCCTGGGCTCAGGTGATACTCCCACCTCAGTCTCCCAAGCAACTGGGACTACAGGTGCATGCCACCATGCCTGGCTAATTTCTGTGTATGTTTTGTAGAGATGGGGTTTCGTCATGTTGCCCAGGCTGGTCTTGAACTTCTAGGATCAAGCGATCTGCTCACCTTGGCCTCCCAAAGTGCCAGGATTACAGGTGTGAGTAACCTTGCCTGGCCTGGAGTGGAGGTTTGGGTCAATCCTAGACCTTGAGAGGCAAGGAGACCCCAGCTGACAGTTGCAAGTTTTTTTTTTTGTTTGTTTGTTTTTTTGAGAGGGAGTCTTGCTCTGTCACCCAGGCTGGAGTGCAGTGGTGGGATCTCGGCTCACTGTAACCTCTACCTCCTGGGTTCAAGCAATTCTCCTGCCTCAGCCTCCCGAGTAACTGGGACTACAGGTGTGTGGCACCACAGCCAGCTAATTTTTTGTATTTTTAGTAGAGACAAGGTTTCACCAGACATGTTAGTAGAGACAGGGTTTCACCAGACATGTTAGCCAGGATGGTCTTGATCTTCTGACTTCGTGATTTGCCCACCTCAGCCTCCCAATGTGCTGGGATTATAGGCATGAACCACCGCACCCAGCTGGCATGTCTTTGTGCTATCACCGTTCTTTGGCCAGCCACGGATCTCTTTACTCTCCCATGTCTTACCTAATGCCCTCCTAATCCAGCTTTGAGTCTACAGCTTGGCATATAACAGCACTCTTGCCAGTAACCTAAATGTCATGGCTCACCTTCCCTGCAAACCCCTGAACACATATAATCGTCGTTTCTCTTCCAGCCTTCATCAGAACAGTCAAGGGAGGCAGGAGAAGGAGGGGCAATGAGAATACTGGCAAATACTTCTGCAGCACGTACTAGGTGCCAAACACTAAGTGCTTCACGGAGGGTAACTCGTTTAATCCTCCCACACCATGAGGTAAGTACTATTATTATTATTATTTTTTTGGTAAGTACTGTTATTAGCATCCCCATCTGTGTATAAAGAAAATGGGGTGAACGGAGGTTAAGTCACTCAGAAAACCCAAAGCACACAGCTAATTAAGTTGAGCAGCCATGATGGAACCTGCGCTGTCTGCAGGTCCCGGTCCACCAGGAGAGGATGAGGCCACAGAGGACTCGGCTTCTTCTGCCTTGGGTCCATCACTGCTCTCAGCCACCTGGGGCACAGATCAAAAGAAGCCCAGATCCTCGCTGCTCTTGGGGCTGACAGTATCACTCCAGAGGTTAATAATAACAATAGTAATAATAAAACCAGCTTCAGGCTTTAAGATGTGTGTCCTAAGCACTTCACATGTATTTATTTATTCCCTTAGTCTTTCCAACAACACTATGAGGTAGAAGCTACCTTTTTATCTCCCTTTTCCTGAGGGACGTGAAGGGACGTAGCAACACCTAAATTCTACAACAGAGGGGCTGGGCTCGGTGGCTCATGCCTGTAATCCCAGCACTTTGGGAGGCCAAGGTGGGTGGATCACGAGGTCAAGAGATCGAGACCATCCTGGTTAACATGGTGAAACCCCATCTCTACTAAAAATACAAAAAATTAGCTGGGCATGGTGGCGCGTGCCTGTAACCCCAGCTACTCAGGAGGCTGAGGCAGGAGAATTGCCTGAACCCAGGAGGCGGAGGTTGCAGTGAGCCAAGATCATGCCATTGCACTCCAGCCTGGGTAACAAGAGCAAAACTCCGTCTCAAAATCAATAAAAAAAAAAAAAATCTACAACAGAGAGTGGTGGATCAGATGGGAAGTGTGGCGGTTGGATGCCAGAGCCTGGCTCTTAACCCAGACTCTTTGCCTACCTTTGCTATGCGGGGAGTCTCTGGCCTGCTCCTTCTGCGTGAGGGGAGGAGCCTCTTCTGTCTTGCAGTTCCCCACCAGGCCCGATCCACAGCTCCAGAGCCCTGCTGCGGCAGCCCTCTGTCCCCTCCCCACCGAGGCATGTAGGTGGCCCACAGACTGCTTAAGCAGTGTGGGGACAGGAACTCCAACTGGAACTCCCCAGGACCAGCCCAGCCCCAACAGCCTCTACTCTCAGAGGCCTGGATCCCCCACCAGCTCCCTGTAGACAGGGCCTGAGCTGGTCCTCCTCAGGCCTTGCCTGCCTCTCCCTGTGCAGCGCAGGCTCCCTGCTCCTGGAGGGTGGGGCTGAGTCCGGGATGGATGGGGCTCAATGCCCGGGGCTGCGGCAGAAAGCACCAAGGCTTCCCTAGCCCCCTCCTCACATCCGCCAAGCCTTCCAGCCCTATCCCAGGTGGAGCCCTACTCCTCCCCATTCCCAGGAGTTAGGGGAGGCCAAGCTCTCATTTATGCGTACTGTCCCATCTCTCCCTCCCTCCCGCTTCCCACTCCCCTGGCAACCAAACCAGACCCACCAAGGAGAAGGAACTGGCAGCTGTGCAGGGAGAGACTAATGGCCCGGAAGGAAGGAGGGGCCTGGAGAGGAGATGAAGGCGGTAGGGACCAGAGCAGGGCGTTGGCCCTGGCCCTTCTCAGAGGACAGACAAAGGGGGGAGGGGACCGCTGCCCTGAAACACTGAGGAGCTGGCCGGCCAGGGAGCAGCCCTCCTCACCCCCAGCCAGATATCCAGCCTGGAGCCTCAAACCTGCTTCCCAGACACACTCTCTTGTCCTGAGGTCCTATCTGAGGCAGACCCTCTCTAGGAGAGTGCTGGAGTCCCCGGAGCAGCAGCAGCCCAAGCCCTGTGGTTCCTGGCAAACCCAGCAGACCTCCGCAACGCGGCTCCTGCAGACCATCTGAGCTGCCTCCGTCTACTCCTGGGCAGCCTGTGCTTGCATTCTGGAAGCTGTTTGACGTACAAAGGCCAGATATCAGCCTTCCCAATAACTCTGGGGTAGGGGAGGGTATGGTGGGGTGTGTGATTGTGTATTTGTGTATATGTAACATGTGTGCACATAGGTATACAAGGCTATGTGTATGCATCCGTTTGTGTGCACAGGTTTGTGGACCCGTTCTGGGGCCTTCTCTCTCTTTCAGACTGCTGGGGGTGGGCACCTTCTCTTTCTCCATCTCTTCCCCATCCAGCCCCACCTATCCCTGGTACCTGCAACTCATCAATACTGGAAACTGGCTCCTACCAATCTATCCACCCCTCAGCCCCCTCCCCTTCCCACCTCAGGAATCACTCTGGTTCCCGTAAAGCCCATGACTGAGCAGCAGTTGGTGTGGGGTTGGGGGGAGGGAGGATCCAGTAAATCTGGACCGAATACAAGAGGCCCACTCAGCCCAGCCTCTGGCATAGGGCAGACCCTCCCAAGTGGGAACCAGAGCTGGGTCCAGCCACACTCATCCGCCTATGATGTACCCACCTCATTGGGGCTCGTTGAGAGGAAGGTCTAGGTTTGGGGGCTGTGTCTTTAATGCTGAAACATCAGCAGACAACCTCTGCTGGGCCGTGTTCAGAAGAGGGGGAGGGGGCTGGTCAGTCCATTAGCAACAGAGCTGGCGCCAAGCACCAGCCCTTCACAGGGCCCTGGGGATTAGGGAGAGTAGCTCTTTCCCAGCCCACCCTGCCTCTGAGCTCCTGCCTCCTATTCCTCTCTGGGTGTGGTAAAGGAGGGATAGCTGACAGCAGGTGAAAACAGAGGCTGGCTTTCAGGGGGCAAGTCAAGGCACCAGCTATGGTGCCTAAGCCAGGGCAGCTCTCCCTCCAGCTGGCCTCCCTACTCCTGTGCCAGAAGCCTGCCCTTTCACTTCCGGTCCTCCTACCCCGCAATTTCCAGGGACCCTAGTTCAAATCAGACCCTCCCGCCCTAGGTTCTAGCTTTGAGTGCTTGTTGGGAGGTAGTGACCCCCACCCCAGCGGCAACAGGGGGCAATCAAGTGGGCAGAGGCCTGCAACCAGGGAAGGGAGGGGAAGGCGCTCCTGCTGTTCCGCAGGGGTGGGGCATCCCCCTCCCCACACAACCCCCCTCCAGCGGGCCATCAGGCCAGTGGGAGGAGCTGCCCGTGCCCCCCCAGAGACCGCAGGGCTATAAAGCCGCCTCGCAGCGGTCTGCGGCTCCTTCCCAGCCCCCGGCCTAGCTCAGCGAACGGAGACTGCCCATCCTCGGCCGCAATGAGCCACCACCCCGCGGGCCTCCGGGCCGGCTTCAGCTCCACCTCATACCGCCGCACCTTCGGGCCACCGCCCTCGCTATCCCCCGGGGCCTTCTCCTACTCGTCCAGCTCCCGCTTCTCCAGCAGCCGCCTGCTGGGCTCCGCGTCCCCAAGCTCCTCGGTGCGCCTGGGCAGCTTCCGTGGCCCCCGGGCGGGAGCGGGCGCCCTCCTGCGCCTGCCCTCGGAGCGCCTCGACTTCTCCATGGCCGAGGCCCTCAACCAGGAGTTCCTGGCCACGCGCAGCAACGAGAAGCAGGAGCTGCAGGAGCTCAATGACCGCTTCGCCAACTTCATTGAGAAGGTGCGTTTTCTGGAGCAGCAAAACGCGGCCCTACGAGGGGAGCTGAGCCAAGCCCGGGGCCAGGAGCCGGCGCGCGCGGACCAGTTGTGCCAGCAGGAACTGCGCGAGCTGCGGCGAGAGCTCGAGCTGTTGGGCCGCGAGCGTGACCGGGTGCAGGTGGAGCGCGACGGGCTGGCGGAGGACCTGGCAGCGCTCAAGCAGAGGTCAGGGGGCAGGGCTGGGCTGCGGCCGTCGGGGCGGCTGCTCTTCTCTCCCCTCCCTTCCCCTCTCCATCAGCAGCCCAAGGGTGTGGATCCCCTTCCTTACCAACCCAGGTGTGTGCGGGCAGCATCCTTACTCGTGGGCTCTAAGTGCCCCCCCCCACTTTGCTCTTAGTGTCTGGGGAGGTGAGAGAAGTGGGTATCTATGCTTCCCCTTAGTAATGAGGGAACCTCCTTTTCAGCTCCCAGCCCGTTAGAGAGAAAGTGGTGCAATTCCATCAGGCAGCCTCAGCCCTCCATTTAGAGTCCTGGGCAGCAGCAACAGCCTCTGACCGGATCCCGGGAGGGGGTGGGGCGCAGTCTGGGGTGCGAGCTGGGCGACCCCGCAGTTCAGCTTCTGCACACGCTTCCCGTCAGGTTGGAGGAGGAGACACGCAAGCGGGAGGACGCGGAGCACAACCTCGTGCTCTTCCGCAAGGTGAGCCCCAACCCCACTTCGAGTTCAGCCTCCCCACCCCTACCCCCTGACCTCAGTATCCAGAGGTGACATCAGTGGGCGCAGGGAGAGGGGGCAACCAGACCCCTTCCGAGGCAGGCAGGGAAGGCCCGGTTCTTCCTTGGCCTGCACAGCCCCTAACTTCTCTTGAACCTCCACTGCCACCCCTCGAAGGATGTGGACGACGCCACTCTGTCCCGCCTGGAACTAGAGCGCAAGATTGAGTCTCTGATGGATGAGATTGAGTTCCTCAAGAAGCTGCACGAGGAGGTAGGTGGGCCCGGTATCAGGGGAGGCTTCTGAGGCTGCGGGGTGGTCTCGCTGGAGCTGGCGGGCGGAGCGGAGGCATCGCCCTGGGGATCCGTGAGGTTCGCTGCGTAGACGCAGTCTCTCCACCCCAGTCTACAGGTGGTTAGACTCCCACCCTTGCGCCACCTGGCGGCGGGCTGCGGGGCTGTACCTCCGAAACGGGTCCTCGTGTCTTGTGCCCGCGGGGGCGCAGGGCTGTGCCCCTCCCCGCCTTCCCTGGCGCCTCCTTCTGTTCGTTCAAGCGTTTCTTCTCTTTTCTGCGCGGCCTGCGTGGATGTGTCCCACTGTCCATCCTCTGCCCGCTCACGGCCGTAGGAGCTGCGAGACCTGCAGGTGAGCGTGGAGAGCCAGCAGGTGCAGCAGGTGGAGGTGGAAGCCACGGTGAAGCCGGAGCTGACGGCAGCGCTGAGGGACATCCGGGCGCAGTACGAGAGCATCGCTGCGAAGAACCTGCAGGAGGCGGAGGAGTGGTACAAGTCCAAGGTGAGAGCGCCAGGAGAGCCTGCGAGGCAGGGCGATGGGGTGGTGTCGCGACCTAGCCGGCTCAAGCCTGGGTTACCCCACTTCGCAGTACGCGGACCTATCCGACGCTGCCAACCGGAACCACGAGGCCCTGCGCCAGGCCAAGCAGGAGATGAACGAGTCCCGACGCCAGATCCAGAGTCTAACATGCGAGGTGGACGGGCTGCGCGGCACGGTGAGTACGAAGCTGCGCGCCTGGGCCTGGGGAGCGGACGATGAAATGTTCCTCAACTGGCCCCTTCCATTCCCCTACCCCAGAACGAGGCCCTGCTCAGGCAGTTGAGGGAGCTGGAGGAGCAGTTCGCCCTGGAGGCTGGGGGCTACCAGGCGGGCGCTGCGCGGCTCGAGGAGGAGCTGCGACAGCTAAAGGAGGAGATGGCGCGGCACCTGCGGGAGTACCAGGAGCTCCTCAACGTCAAGATGGCCCTGGACATCGAGATCGCCACCTACCGCAAGCTGCTTGAGGGCGAGGAGAGCCGGTGAGGGCGGGGATGCTAGGGCGGGGCAGGGAGAGGCAAGGACTGGGCGGGGCAGGGCGGGGCCTGGGCAGGGGCGCTGACAAGTTGCTTCGCCTGCAGGATCTCCGTGCCCGTCCATTCTTTTGCCTCCTTAAGTATAAAAACGACTGGTGAGTCCTCCACGTCTGGCTTGCAGCCTGTACCTCTCCCTGTCCACTTCTGCCCTCCTCGGGCTCCTGCTCTGGCTCACCTCAGGGATCTATTCTCTCCACGGAACTTCTGGGTCCTGGCCTGCACCCGCCCCTACTCCTCGAACTCCGCCCCTCCCCTTCCCTCAGGGGTGGGAGTGGGAGCCTAAGAGGAGAGATTCCCAAGCTTTCCCCCTTGTACCCCTCATCCTACTTTCTCCAGTGCCTGAGGTGGAGCCTCCCCAAGACAGCCACAGCCGGAAGACGGTTCTGATCAAGACCATTGAGACCCGGGATGGGGAGGTGAGGCAGGTCCCCTAATCCCAGGACTCCATCATTTCCCATATTGTTTCTGAGCCCCAGCCTGGCTGCCCCTGATCTTACTTGGGATGGGTAGTTCTTGGCGAGAGGCAGAGGAGGAGAGAGAGGAGGTGGATGGATAGACAGGCGCCTTTGCTGGTTACCCAGGGAGTGGGGCTGTATGATCCAAAGGAGGAGGATGGAGGGTGGCGCTGCATGGCTTGTGCCGATCATGTGCCCTGTCCTCAGCAGGTGGTGACAGAGTCCCAGAAGGAGCAGCGCAGTGAGCTGGACAAGTCTTCTGCCCACAGTTACTGAACCTCTTGGTCCAGGGCCTTGACTCTGCCCTAGGCCTATGCTAAGCCCAAACCCTAAGGCCACTCCTGAATCAGTCTCCTCTCCCTCTGCATGTGTCTAAAAGGTGGTATCAGGCATCCCTCTCCTGGCTAATGGCCAAGCCCTACCCGGCCAGCAGTTGCTGGGCCTCTCCCTTCCCTGACACTTGATGTGACCTATGTGCTTTCCCTTTCATGTCCCGATAAGAAGTCAATGACTCCCCCAGGACAAATCTCCTCCAGCCACGATCCCATGAGAAGTGAGTGAGCCAGGGTCTGAGTTTCATGTTTTAATCAAATAAAATGCTGTCAAGAGAAAACTAACTCTCCAGTGCATTTGTGTCTGTGGATGTGCGTGTGGGGTGCCTGAGGGGAGGAGCCTTGGCGGTTGCCTTGGCGGTGTTCTCCCTTTGTCTCAAGTCATTTTTCTGGCTCTCACTCTTATGGCATCAGTAAGCCTTTCTGGGTTTTCTACCTCTATCCATTCATTCTCAGCTTTTGTTCCTCACCTGCAGTCTGGGCTCAAGTGATCCTCCTGCCTCAGCCTCCCAAAGTGCAGTGTATACAGTTGTAAGCCACCACACCTGAGTGGCAGATACCACTTGAATCAAATAATCAAAGTAACAGGACACATTGAAACAGGAGCCACCTGATAGGATGCAGTAGGAAGAAAACAGCCTAACTTCTGTGACAGTCCTGACAAAGATTATACCATGAGTCTAATCATAAGAAAACATCAGGCCGGGCGCGGTGGCTCAAGCCTGTAATCCCAGCACTTTGGGAGGCCGAGGCGGGTGGATCACGAGATCAAGAGATCGAGACCATCCTGGTCAACACGGTGAAACCCCGTCTCTACTAAAAATACAAAACATTAGCTGGGCATGGTGGCGCGTGCCTGTAATCCCAGCTACTCAGGAGGCTGAGGCAGGAGAATTGCCTGAACCCAGGAGGCGGAGGTTGCGGTGAGCCGAGATCGCGCCATTGCACTCCAGCCTGGGTAACAAGAGCGAAACTCTGTCTAAAAAAAAAAAAAAAAAAGAAAAAAAGAAAACATCAGACAAACCCAAACAGAGGGAAATTCTACAAAATAAGTGGCCTGTAATCCTCAAAATGTGAGGTTATGAAAGTAAAAAATGAAGAACTGTTTTTTTTTTTAATTTTTATTTTTAATTCACGTGGGTGCAGGTGGGCTAAGGCCGAAAAGAGCGTTAGCCTGAAGAACTGTTTTATACTGAAGAAGGCTAAAGAGATATGACAACTAAATGCAACACATGAATCTAGACTAGATCCTTTTTCTATAAAGGACATCACAGAGAAAACTGGTGAAACTTGAATTGGTTCTGTATTAAGGTTCTTCAGAGAGACATAACCAACTGGATACATGAAAGGGGATTTATTAGGGAATTGGCCACATGATCACAGAGGCAAAATCCCATGATACGCTCTTTTCAGGCCGGAGAACCAGAGAACCTGGTAGCATGGCTCAGTCCAACTCCAGAAGCTTCAGAGCCCAGGGAAGCCAACAGTACAACCCCCTTGTCGGAGGCCAAAGGCCTAAAAAACCCTGAGAGGCCGCTGGTGCAAGTCCCAAAGTCTAAAAGCTGAAGAACCTGGAGTCTGTTGTCCAAGGGCAGGAGAAGAAAAAGCAGATTGCTCTGGAGGGGGAGTTTGAGAAATCCCCCACTTCTGCCTGTTTGTCCAAACCCACCCCAAGCAGTTGGATGATACCCACCCACGCTGAAGGCGTGTCTTCTTCTCTCAATTCAAGGCCTCACAGCCAATCTCCTCTGTAACATCTGTACAGATATATGCACAAACAATCCTTCACCAGCCTTCTAGGCATCTCTCAATCCAGTCAAGTTGACGCCTGAAGTTAACCATTCCAGGGCCTGAGGGTTAGGTGGTCAGAATGTATCAGAGTTGAGCTAGGCTCAGTGGCTCACGCCTGTAATCCCAGCACTTTGGGAAGCCAAGGCACAGATCACTTGAGGTCAGGAATTCGAGACCAGCCTGGCCAACATGGTGAAACCCCTGTCTCTACTAAAAATACAAAAATTAGTTGGGCATGGTGGCGGCTGCCTGTAATCTCAGCTACTCAAGAGGCTGAGACAGGAGAATCACTTGAACCCAGGAGGTGGAGGGTGGGGTAAGCCAAGATCACACCCCTGCATTCCAGCCTGGGCAACAAAGACTCCCTCTCAAAAAAAAATTTTTTTTAATTAATAAAAAGAAATGCACACTGAAATATTTGAGGCAATATATTGTTAATTTGCTCTCAAATGGTTGAGAAAAAATGCTATGTGTATTCTTGTAAATGTTCTATAAGTTTAAAATTGTTTCACAAAAACAGAGAAAAAAGTTACTCTTTTGAATAGAAGCTTCAGATGGTTTCCTACAAGTCAAGGTTGCTCCAGCACTGTTGCTGTTAATATAATATTGAAAATATTCTGTGATAGTGTAAGAAAAAGAAATCAACAAAATTAGGGCCAAGTGTGGTGGCTCATGCTTGTAATCGCAGCACTTTGGGAGGCTGAGATGAGTGGATCACTGGAGGTCAGGAGCTCAAGACCAGTCTCACCAACAGAGTAAAAACCCTATCTCTGGCCGGGCACGGTGGCTCAAGCCTGTAATCCCAGCACTGTGGGAGGCCGAGGCGGGTGGATCACGAGGTCAAGAGATCGAGACCATCCTGGTCAACATGGTGAAACCCCGTCTCTACTAAAACTACAAAAAATTAGCTGGGCATGGTGGCGCGTGCCTGTAATCCCAGCGACTCAGGAGGCTGGGGCAGGAGAATTGCCTGAACCCGGGAGGCGGAGGTTGTGGTGAGCCGAGATCGCGCCATTGCACTCCAGC
>NW_022436942.1:26979670-26982373 GCF_009761245.1 Sapajus apella | reverse complement strand
AAAAAAAAAAAACCCTATCTCTAGTAAAAATACAAAAGTAGCTGGGTGTGGTGGTGCATGCCTGTAATCCCAGCTGTTTGGGAGGCTGAGGCAGGAGAATCGCTTGGACCCAGGAGGTGGATGAGATCGAGTCATTCTACTTGCCTGGGCAACAAGAGCGAAACTCCGTCTAAAAATAAAAAATAAAAAAAGAATAATAAGGGCCGGGCGCGGTGGCTCAAGCCTGTAATCCCAGCACTTTGGGAGGCCGAGGCGGGTGGATCACGAGGTCAAGAGATCGAGACCATCCTGGTCAACATGGTGAAACCCCGTCTCTACTAAAAATACAAAAAATTAGCTGGGCATGGTGGCACGTGCCTGTAGTCCCAGCCGCTCGGGAGGCTGAGGCAGAAGAATTGCCTGAACCCGGGAGACGGAGGTTGCGGTGAGCCGAGATCGCGCCATTGCACTCCAGCCTGGGTAACAAGAGTGAAACTCTGTCTCAAAAAAAAAAAAAAAAAAAATAAAGAATAACAAAAAATCCAACAAGATGTAAAGATTGAAAGGGAATATGTAAAACTGTTTTGTTTACATCGGACATAATTACCTTTGTAGAAAACCTAGTAGAATCAGTAGAATACCTAGCAGAATCAATGAAAAACCAAGAAAAGAGTTCATTAAGACTGCTGGATAGAAAATAAATTATATGCCCCCACTAAGAAAATATTTGCAATGTTTAAAGTGGATATGGGGGCCAGACGCAGTGGCTCACACCTGTAATCCCAGCACTTTGGGAGGCCAAGGTAGGGGATCACCTGAGGTCAAGAGTTCAAGATCAGCTTGGCCAACATGGTGAAACTGTCTCTATTAAAAATACAAAACTTAGCTGGACCTGGTGATGCACACCTGTAGACCCAGCAACTTGGGAGGCTGAGGCAGAATTGCTTGAACTTGCAATAAGCCAAGATCAAGCCACTGCACTTCAGCCTAGGCGACAGAGCAAGACTCCATCACAAAATAATAAGTAAATAAATAAGTAAAGTGTATATGGGACTGGATGCAGTGGCTCACTCCTGTAATACCAGCACTTTGGGAGGCCGAGGCAGGTGGATGACCTGAGGTCAGGAGTTCTAAACCCACCTGGCCAACATGGCGAAACCCCGTCTCTACTAAAAAATACAAAAATTAGCCAGGCATGGCCAGGTGCAATAGCTCACACTTGTAATCCCAGCACTTTGGGAGGCTGAGGTGGGCAATCATCTGAGGTCAGGAATTTGAGACTAGCCTGGCCAACATAGTGAAACCCCATCTCTGCTAAAAATACAAAAATTAGCCAGGCATGGTGGCAGGCGCCTGTAATCCCAGCTACTTGAAAGGCTGAGGCTGAAGAATTACTGAACCTGGAAGCAGAGGTTTCAGTGGGCCAAGATCCAGCCACTGCACTCCATCTTGGGTGACAGAGCGAGACTCTTTCTCAAAAAAAAAAAAAGGTGGCTCACGCCTGTAATCCCAACACTTTGGGAGGCTGAGGCAGGTGGATCATGAGGTCAGGAGATCCAGACCATCTGGACAACATGGTGAAGCCCTGTCTCTACTAAAAATACAAAAATTAGCTGGGTGTGGTGGCAGGTGCCTGTAATCCTAGCTACTTGGGAGGCTGAGGCAGGAGAATCGCTTGAACCTGGGAGGCGGAGGTTTCAGTGAGCCGAGATTGCACCACTGCGCTCCAGCCTGGTGACAGATCGAGACTCTGTCTCAAAAAAAAAAAGAGAAAAGAAGAGAAAATTACCCAAGCATGGTGGTGCATGCCTGTAATCGCAGCTACTCGGGAGGCTGAGGCAGGAGAATCACTTGAACCTGGGAGGTGGGAGGTTTCAGTGAGCCAAGATCTGGCCTCCTTAATCCAGTAAGGGCAACAGAGCAAGACTCCGTCTCAAAAATTAATAATAATAAATAAAATAAAATAAAACAATTTTTTAAAATGTGAGTGTAGGATTAATACGCATAATACACAGTTTCTTATGAAGGAACAAAAGTAAAGACTAGAATTCAAAATAAAAAAATGCACAAAAGGCTGGGAGCGGCAGCTCACGCCTGTAATACCAGCATTTTGGGAGCCCAACGTGGGCAGATCAGGAGGTCAGGAGTCCTAGACTACCCTGGCCAATATGGTGAAACCCTGTCTCTACTAAAAATACAAAAATTAGCTGGACTTGGTGGTAGGTGCTTGTAATCCCAGCCACTTGGGAGGCTGAGGCAGGAGAATTGTTTGAACCCAGAAGGCAGAGGTTGCAGCGAGTGGAGATCACACCATTGCTCTCCAGCCTGGGCAACAGAGCAAGACCCAGTCTAAAAAAAAAAAAAAAAAAAAAAAAAAGGATATGAATAGGCATTTCAGAGAGGGTGAAGTTCTGTTGGTTAATAAGAATATGAAGGCCGGGTGCGGTGGCTCACGCCTGTAATCCCAGCACTTTGGGAGGCCGAGGCGGGTGGATCACGAGGTCAGGAGATCGAGACCATCCTGGTCAACATAGTGAAACCTCGTCTCTACTAAAAATACAAAAAATCAGCTGGGCATGGTGGCGCGTGCCTGTAATCCCAGCTACTCAGGAGGCTGAGGCAGCAGAATTGCCTGAACCCAGGAGGCGGAGGTTGCAGTGAGCCGAGATCGCGCCATTGCACTCCAGCCTGGGTAACATGAGAGAAACTCTGTCTCAAAAAAAA
>NW_022436942.1:26935133-26979570 GCF_009761245.1 Sapajus apella | reverse complement strand
AAAAAAAAAAAAAAAAAAAAAAAGAATATGAAATAACATTCAAACTCACTAGTAGAGAAATGCAATTTAAAATAACTGAGAGTACACTTAATATACCCATTAGAATTGCAAATACTAGAGAGTTGCATAATATTAATTGTTGGAAAGGGTGTGAGGTAATAAGAACTTTCAATAATAATGCTGAGACTGTAAAGAGCTACAGACCTGGGTTTTCTCGTTAGGTTTTAGTTTTCGGGCTTTTTTTTTTAGTGTCTTTGTTATCAAGGCTGGACTCAAACTCCTGGGCTCAGGCAGTCCTCCCACCTCAGCCTTCTGAGAAGCTGAGACTACAAGTGTGTGCCATGCCCAGTTTACAGCTACAGACTTTCTGAAAAATAATCTGGTGCTACTTAGTAAAATTGAGTATGCATATACCTTACCACAGAAATTCCACTAAGAGGAATGTGTTCCAGAGAAATTCTTGAACTGTCTGACAGGGGACTATGTAAGAGATAACTGCCTAGCATTTTGTGTAGAAGTCAGGAATGGGTAAGTATAACAGATGCCTACCATGGAATCCTATGCTATGCAGCAATTATAAGCAATGAATTAGATTATAAGCAGCAATAAGGATGAATCTTAAAAACTGAATTGATCAAAAAAAGTAAACTAAACCCGCCGGCCACAGTGGCTCATGCCTGTAATCCCAGCACTTTGGGAGGCCAAGGCAGGCAGATTACCTGAGGTTGGGAGTTCAAGACCAGCCTGACCAACATGGAGAAACCCTGTCGCTACTAAAAAAAATACAAAATTAGCCAGGTGTGGTAATCTCAGCTTTTTCTAGAGACAGGATCTCACTACATTGTCTAGGCTGCTCTGGAACTCCTGGCCTCAAGCGATCTTCCCAACTGGGGCATCCAAAGTGCTGTGAAGGACCCCTGTAACCCTAACCTGGACAATGTAGCTAGATCCTGTCTACACACACACACACACACACACACACACACACACACACACAAAAATTAGATGGTGGCAGGTGCCTGTAGTCCCAGCTACTTGAGAGGATGGGATGGGAGGTTCCTTGACTCAGGGGGCTGAGGCTGCAGTGAGCTGAGATCGCACCACTGCACTCCAACCTGGGTGACAGTGAGACCCTGTCTCAAAAATGAATAAATAGTAAAATTAGTAAGAGTGAATGAGCGCTGGGATATGTAAAGGGAGGGGAAGGAGTTAATGAGTAACTCCTAGGTTTCTGGCTTGTGTAATAAGAACCCCTGTGAATGAGGGGGAAATTTTGCCAGAGTTCTGTAAACTTGAAAGTGTTTTTCGCTGGGCGCGGTGGCTCACGCCTGTAATCCTAGCACTTTAGGAGGCTGAGGCGGGCGGATCACCTGAGGTCAGGAGTTCAAGACCAGCCTGACCAATATGGTGAAACCCCGTCTTTAAAAAAAAAAAAGTGTTTTTCATTTCCTGTCCCCCCATTAGGGGTTACTCCTTTCATCTTAAGGAGGATATTCTGGGATCTCTCAGCCTCACAGCCCTGCCCACCAATAATCAGCAGGTGAGCCCTCTCTCCTAAGACCTCTAGATTTGCAAAAGGCAACCTGGAGGCAAGGAAACCCCCAGGTGTGAGTAGCCATTCAATTCTGGTGCTGTGGTAACTGAGTTCAAAAACAGTTTTGTTTCCTCTCCGTGAAATGAAGAAAACCTCACCAGACACCTCACTGGGTTCTGAGGCTCCAAGGAGCACATGTTGTTAGGCTTAGTTGGATTCCCTCCAGCCCTCTCCGCCCATTTAAAGGCAGCTCCTTATCCTGGAGACAACGTGAAGATGTTCTCTTTATTTGTTTTTTTTAAAGACAGGGTCTCTCTCTCTGTTGACCAGGCTGGAGTGCAGTGGGGCGACCACAGCTCACTGCAGCCTCAACCTCTCCTGGGCTCAAAACAATCCTCCTGCCTCAGCGTCCAGAGCAGCTGGAACTACAAGCGCACACCACTGCACTGGGACTATTATTACTTTGTTATTACGTTTGTTATTATTATAGAGACACGGGTGGGGGTGGTTTCACTATGTTGCCCACGCTGGTCTCGAACTTATAGCTCAAGAGATCCTCCCGCCTCGGCATCCCAAAGTGCTGGGATTACAGGCGCGCGCCACCGCGCCCGGACGCAGAGGTTTTCTATGAGCCTCTGTAATGGCGTTCCCAAAGCTTGGTGCCATGCCTTGGTCAAGCCGGGTCGGTGGCTCAAGCCAGCCTCCAGCACCGTTAGCTGCCATCAGAACAATCAACTGTTCCCCTAATGCTGCGACTGCCCTTTCCTGCCAATAGTCGGCCCCTCGCCGGTCCCGAGGCCTCGCGAGAACACAACCGCTCCAGTGGAATACTCAGAGGGCTGCGCCTTTCCCGGCCTCAGAACAGCCCCATCCTTCCTCTTTCCCCGCCTTCCAGCCGCGCTCCGCTCTCGGATTGGCTGATTGAGCCGAGGCAGTTTTTTTTTCCTGGCCAGAAAGTGGTTCGACAACTGGTCCTTTTTTTGGCCCCTCCTGCGAAGCCCTCGGATTGGACGGCTGAGTCCTGCTACACGCGCCTCCACGGGTGCGCGGCCGGGCCAATCAGAAGGTTGGCGTATTTTACAAACTGGGGAAGTAGCTGCAGCCAGCAGTAGCTGAGAGTCAGGCGAAAAGCGGAGAAGGCTGGGTCGGCTCCGAGGGGCTCTTGAGAAGGTGAGGCACAGGGTTCTTGGTGAGAACGAGGGCTGCTGGGCTCAGAGGGAGGAGGGCAGTTCGGGACCCAAGGGCGAAAAAGTAGGCTCGTGGTGTCTGGAGGTAGCACCCATAAGAGCGGTCTTGCAAGCGCCGGAGGCTTGTGGGAGCGTGGATTAGGGCAGAGGTATCAGGGATGGAGGACAGGTGCCCCGAGGACTGGTTGATCTTTGATCTCCGATTCTGCCTGTCTTCTTCTCCGTCTCAATTGTAGCCATCATGACCACCCTCCAAGCCACGAAGGATCCCCTCCTCCGGGGTGTATCTCCTACCCCTAGCAAGATTCCGGTACGCTCTCAGAGACGCATGCCTTTACCCACTGTTACATCGTGCGCCCTGGACCAGGAGAACCAAGATCCAAGGGTAAGAGGGGCCTAGTAGGGGAAGACGATAGTCACACCAATAATGTGCCCTAACTCTAAACCCCACCTTTTTGTTCCCCCTCCCTTCCCTAGAGATGGGTGCAGAAACCACCGCTCAATATTCAACACCACCACGTTGATTCAGCAGGCCCCAGGCCGAAAGCCAGGCACCAAGCAGAGACATCACAAAGATTGGTGGGGACCACTCAGCATCGAAACCCCTTGGAGGAGCTCAGGCCTAGCCCTGGAGGTCAAAATGTGGGGCCTGAGCCCCCTGCCCAGACAGGTACCTGTTGGAGCCCTGGGACCACAGCCTCCAAGGCTGAGTAGGGGACTAGGAAGAGTAAAAGTGGGGTTTTGGGATTTTGCACTCACTCCTGCTTACTGTAACAGTCCTGGTCCCAGTTCCTGGAAAGCTCTTTGCTCTTAGAAGGCCTCCCTTTCCTCCAGCAAAATGTCATCTTGCAGGTGTGATGGCTTGTGCCTGTAATCAGCTACTCAGGAGGCTGAAACTGAAGGATCACCTGAGGCCAGGAGTTGGAGACCAGCCTGGGAGACAGAGGGAGATCCCATCTCTTTAAAAAAAAAAAAAAAAAAAAGTCACTTCTTCTGAAGTCTTTTCCAGTTCCCCACATAATAATCAGTTGCTCTGTGTTCTCTTAATACTTTGCAGTACTTTTTTTTTTTTTTTTTTTGCCCAGCTGGCACATTTATTGGCATTAAACACAAGACCCTTCCCTTTCCAGCACCAGGAATCCACACCCAAAGGGTGTCCTTCTGCCCCATTTCTGCAAAAACTCTCAGGCCTTAGCAGTAGCCTGAGCTGCCCCCAGGGCTGTGAGCTGCTGAATCTTCTGGCTCATCATTTCCATGACAGCCTGTTTCATGGTCTGCTTCTCCTGGAGAGCTGGTTGGATTTTCTCCATCTGCTTGGTTAGAAAATCTATCTTCCTCTTGAAGAAGTCCTTGGCATCCTCAGCTGTCTTCTCTACATAGTACCCAGTTCCCACATCGATGAGCACATGCTCCACATCATGCAGCTTCCCAGGGACATACATCCTCGTTGCTCTTGTTCAGCACGTTCAGACAGTCCTTGGCTTCCACATACTTGGTCTGTACCACTTTGTGTTGGGCAATGGACATGGACAAGAACTCCACTTCCTGGTCCAGCTGGTTTTTGAGCATTTCTAGCTGCAGCAGATTCAGCTCCGTGATGTTAATCGATTGCGCCATGTTGAGAAGGAGGACTAACGAAAAGCTGCAATACTTCTTTTATAACATGTATATACCTTGGCTTGAGTGTTATCTGTCTATAGTTTGATGATAGCTTCTTGAGGATAGGGGCTTTGTCTTATTCTTTTGGGGCCCCAGTGCTTAGAATAATGTCTTATGTAACATTCTACAAACATTTGGCGGCCAGGTGTGGTGGCTCACGCCTGTAATTCCAACACTTTGAGAGGTCAAGGCAGTAAGATCACTTGAGCTCAGAAGTTTGAGACCAACCTGGGCAACATAGTGAGACCCCAACTCTATTTTCTCTCTTCTCTTCTCGAGATAGTTTCACTCTAGTCCTCAGGCTAGAGTGCAGTGGTGCAATCTCAGCTTACTGCAACCTCCGCCTTCCAGGTTCAAGCGATTCTCATGTCTCAGCCTCCCCTGAGTACCTGCCACCATGCCTGGCTAATTTTTGGTTTTTGTTGTTTTTTATTTTTCTGAGATGGAGTCTCACTGTCACCCAAGCTAGAGTCCAGTGGCACTATGTCAGCTCACTGCAAACACTGTCTCCTGGGTTCAAGCAATTCTCCTGCCTCAGCCTCCAGAGTAGCTTGGATTACGGGTGCCTACCACTCCCAGTTATTTTTTTTTTTTTTTTTGAAATGGAGTCTCGCTCTGTTGCCCAGGCTGGAGTGCAGTGGTGCAATCTCAGCTCACTGCAACCTCTGCCTCCTGGGTTCATGCAATTCTCTGCCTCAGCCTCCCAAGTAGCTGGGATTACAGATGCCCACCACTACACCCAACTAATTTTTGTATTTTCACCATCTTGGCCAGGCTGGTTTTGAACTCCTAACTTCATGATCCACCTCCTCGGCCTCCCAAAGTGCTGGGGTTACAGGTGTGAGCTATTGCACCAGCCAATTTTTATATTTTTAGTAGAGACAGGGTTTCACCATGTTGGCCAGGCTGGTCTTGAACTCCTGAACTCAGGTGATCTGCCTGCTTTGGCCTCCCAAAGTGCTGGGATTATAGGCATGAGCCACTGCACCCAGCCATCTATTTCTAAAAAAAAAAAAGGCCAAAATCAAGGTGACTTTGCTAGGGTGCCTCTGCCCTCAGCCTTCCCCCTTCCTGTTCCTTCTCACCTTTCCTTCTCCTCTTTCCTTGCAGAGGCTCCAGGGGCCATAGAGTTTGTGGCTGATCCTGCAGCCCTGGCCACCATCCTGTCAGGTGAGGGTGTGAAGAGCTGTCACCTGGGGCGCCAGCCTAGTCTGGCTAAGAGAGTATTGATTCGAGGAAATCAGGGACGCACCACCCAGAGGGGCCAGGTAATGAAACAGGATGTGAGGGGACCAGGTTGGGGGGCGCTGAGGGGGGCATCCTGAGCTGTGCTCATGGTCCCTGTTGGTGTCCCAGGGTGTTCGGGCCTCTGCATATTTGGCCCCCAGAACGCCCACCCACCGACTGGACCCTGCCAGGGCTTCCTGCTTCTCAAGGCTGGAGGGACCAGGACCTCGAGGCCAGACTTTGTGCCCCCAGAGGCTACAGGCTCTGGTGAGTGCCCTTGAGGGATTGATACTTGGTGATTCTGGGAGCTTCTTCCAGGGACAAAGCTGGGCTCTGGGAGAGGAGGTACCTAATGATGAGGCAAGGGATCCTATGCGGGGAGATGGGGTTGGTGGTGAAGCCTGAGGGTTTGGGGTCCACCTCTGATTCTGCTTTCATCTCTTGCTCCTGTGGATCAGATTTCACCTTCAGGACCTTCCTTTCACCCTTCCACTCGCCCCAGTTTCCAGGAGCTAAGAAGGGAGGCAGCTGGCAGCAGCCGGTGAGAAAGGAGAGGGTGTGGGAGAAGGTTATCTGGAAAAGAATGAACCAGTGTCTGATACAGGACTCCCCCAGAGTTGGGGCCTTCTAGTAGCTTTAGGACTCCCCACCAACTCAGGAGGGGAAGCAAGGAACCTATGACTGCCTGGGATGAGCTCTTGGAATAGGGTTCAGGCCTTCACAGCCAGGCCTCAGTGTGACATCAGTTTCCTCAAGTCATGGGGGGACAGGTAGGACAAAAATCTCTTTTGTTTAGTGGCTAGATTATAGACTGTGGCAATAAATGGGATTTGGGCTTAAATCCTAACTCTTACCACTTTTACTAGTTGTGCAAGCTTGTCTTCACCTCTCTGAGCTTTGGTTTCTTTGTCAAGTGATAATAACATTTGTACCATCATTAGAGGTTGTCATGAGAATGAAATCAGACGATGTTTGTAAAGCACTTAGCACATGCGCAGCTTATGCTTGGTACTCAGTGACTGCTGGCTACTGTCCTTATTGTCATCAGGACTTCCGTGAGCCAGGCCTCAGGATTGCTCCTGGAGACCCCAGTCCAGCCTGGTGAGTGTGTCTGGCTGTGGGGAGAGCACAGCGGTAGGTGGGCTGCCTAAAGCAGGGAACAAGACCAGAGAAAGCTCAGCAGGCTGGGAGAGGGCACGAGGAAGTGGGAGGCGGGAGGCTAGGTCAGAAGGAGAAGGAGACGAGACTTTCTAGATGGGCCAGAAGTTGGCACAGTTTCACTTGTGTCAAAGGAGATGGTCTCCATTTCTGCCCTCTCTCTGCTACTTCCTGCAAGATTTATCTTCCACTTGCTGTTTATCCTCAGTCCCTAAGTGCCATCACCACAATCCCAGCCTACACAGACATTCAGATTAATAAGTGTTTACTGAGATAGTGTTGGGTGTTGAGGGACTGCTGGATGGGTTCCTGCCCCTAATAGTGCAATGGGGGCTATTAAACTAGTATACCAGGCCGGGTGCAGTGGCTCAAGCCTGTAATCCCAGCACTTTGGGAGGCCGAGGTGGGTGGATCACGAGGTCAAGAGATCGAGACCATCCTGGTCAACATGGTGAAACCCCGTCTCTACTAAAAATACAAAAAATTAGCTGGGCATGGTGGTGCGTGCCTGTAATCCCAGCTACTCAGGAGGCTGAGGCAGGAGAATTGCCGGAACCCAGGAGACGGAGGTTGCGGTGAGCCGAGATCGCGCCATTGCACTCCAGCCTGGGTAACAAGAGCAAAAAAAACTCTGTCTCAAAAAAAAAAAAAAAAAAAACTAGTATACCCTCTTCAGAAGTTGCAGAACCCTGTGCCAAACTTTGGTGGGTGTTCTAGACTCTACAACAAATGTCCTGTTTCTTCCTAGCTTTCTCTCTTCCTAAAGGAGAACATGAGGTTGTCACTCACTCAGATGAAGGAAGTGTGTCCTCCCTTGGTCTGGCCCAGCGAGTACCATTAAGAAAAAAACAAGAAATGACACATGGCAAGGTAAGACATGACTCTCCTGGGCTGAGGGATGGGAGGTGTGGGAGGTGCCTGGGAGAATTTCGCAACAGCAGCCGACGCTGAGGGTTGTGTGTAGATCCAGGCAGTCCTGAGCCTTGGGATCCTCTTGGGTGGGTTTATCCCAGATGCACCCAGTCCCTCTCCAACGTGAGACTGACCTATCTTTATCAGATGTGTGGGGTCTGAGGTGGAAGCTCACAGACTGGTACGTATTTTTATCACCATCAGATCAGTGCTAAGGGTGAGATAGATCTGACACTAGTCAGCCATAAGCATTCATCCCTTCGCTCCACAAATATTTGCTGAGTAGTACCACCCTACTGAGTGCCAGGCACTGTTCAAGGCTCTAGATATACAGCAATAAAGAAATTCATATTCTAGAAGCGGGAGACAAGAAATAAACACATGTATAAAATAAATAGTATGTCGGTGATAAGTTCTCTATTAAAAATAATAGTAAAAAGGCAATAAAGGGGAATTGGGAGCAGGGGAGTTGGTATTGCAATTTAAAATAGATCGGTTGCCAGGTGCAGTGGCTTACACCTGTAATCCCAGCACCTTGGAAGGCTGAGATGGGCAGATCACGAGGTCAGGAGTACGAGACCAGCCTGGCCAACATAGTGAAACCTCATCTCCGCTAAAAATACAAAAATTAGCCGGGCATGGTTGCACATGCCTGTAGTCCCAGCTACTTGGAGGCTGAGGCAAGAGAATCACTTGAACCTGGGAGGCAGAGGTCATAGTGAGTCAAGATTGTGCCACTGCACTTCAGCCTGGGCAACAGAGCGAGACTCCATCTCAAAAAAAAAAAAAAAAGATGGGTCAAGGAACTGTGTTTTTTGTTTGTTTGTTTATTTTTGAGACAGAGTTTCGTTCTTGTTGCCCAGGCTGGAGTGCAATGGCACGATCTCAGCTCACTGCAACCTCTGCCTCCTGGGCTCAAGCCATTCTCCTGCTTCAGCCTCCCAAGTAGCTGGAATTACAGGCACCTGCCACCATGCCCAGCTAATTTTTGTATTTTTAGTAGAGATGGGGTTTCACCATGTTGGCCAGGCTGGTCTTGAACTCCTGACCTCGTGATCCTCCTGTCTCAGCCTCCCAATTCCTGGGATTACAGGCGTGAGCTACCATGCCCAGCCAGGGTCAGAGAACTCTCATTGAGAAGATGGTGTTTAAGTGAAGACAGGGGTTGGAGGAGTGATACATGTTGATATCTGGGGGAACATTCCAGACTAAGAGAACTGAAGAGGCAAAGGCCCTGGGGAGAGAATGTACCTGGTGTGTTTGAGGATCAGCAAGAAGAATCCAGTGAGATTGAAGCAGAGTAAGGAGAGCGGTAGGAGATACGGTTTTAGTGATAACATGATCAGATTGGGTAAGGACTTGTACACCAGTGTAAGTCCTTGGCTTTTCTTGGAATGAGTGGAAAGCCATGGGAGAGGGGATGATCAATAAAGTGACATGATTTGACTTAGGTCTTAAAAGAATCACACCGGCTGCTGTAGTGAAAACAAGATGTAGGAAGACAAAGGGGGCAGGGGTCACTCTTCCACCTTTTTCTTCTTCACAGGACAGCCTTGACTACCACCTGATGTCCTCCCCTGCCCCTGTGTCCCAGCGCTTGCCTGGCCATACAGTGCCATGTCCATCACCCTTTGGACGGGCTCAGCGTGTACCTTCCCCAGGCCCTCCATCTCTGGTTTGTGTCAACAACTCAGGGCGGGCAGGGGCAGAACAGTCTGGCTGGAGGTCCTTGCTAGGTCTGGGTTTTCCCTGCTCAGCCACCCACATCTCTCCCCAGAAATCATGTTCAGTGTTGCGGCATCTCACCCTTCAACCTAAAACCCGGTTCACACACGTGCCATCAACCCCCAGAGTTCAGCAGGTAAGAGAGGGCATGGGAAAGTGGCTGGCATAAGCCATGGCTAGGGGAGAGAGGAGATGGATGGGTACAGGAGAGAGGAGACAGAAGCAAGAGGAGGTTGAGTGCCATATGTGGGTGTCCAGCCTTGCTGACATCTCACTTCTGTGCCAGGCCCAGTGGCTGAGTGGTGTCTCCCCTCAGTCCTGCTCTGAAGATCCTGCCTTGCCCTGGGTAAGTATCAGAAGCCTCCCCATACTGAGATCCCTTGCCCTGTGCTGCCAGCCTGGAGGCCCAGGAGTTTGAGGCATGTGTGCTTTCTGGGCCAGGCATGGGATCACACCTGCCTTCAGGAGGCTGAGGTGGGAGGACTGCTTGAGCTCAGATCTTTGAGACCAGCTTGGGCAACCTAGTGAGACCCTGTCTCTACTAAAAATTTAAAAAGATTAGAAAGTGCTCTCTGGAAAAGCTGCCTAACTCTCCCTGCTTCTTGGTGCCCCTCCTAATGTATGTCTAGGGCCTCTCAGGGGCTTTGATCATTCCTCATGAGGGTGGGACTCAGGCTGGTCTTTCTCCTGCCCCAGCCTGGCTTTCTTGTGTGCCTTGTTCTTTGGTGACAGGAGCAGGTTGCAGTCCGGTTATTTGAACAAGAAAGTTCTATAAGATCGCTGGAGGGGTCAGGGAAACCACCTGTGGCCACTCCTTCTGGATCCTACTCTAACAGAACCCCCAGCCTCCAGGAGGTGAAGATGCAGGTGAGTCTGTGGGGTGACAGCTTTGATGTCTATTGAACAATAACTGGGCTGGGGAAGAGGGAAAAGAGATGGGGGGTCAGGAATAGGACAATATGAGTAGACTACTGTACCCACATCTTGATGTCACACTGGGGTGTTCTCTCCCACCACAGCGCATTGGGATCCTGCAGCAGCTGTTGAGACAGGAGGTGGAGGGACTGGTAGGAGCCCAGTGTGTCCCCCTTAATGGAGGCTCCTCTCTGGATATGGTTAATCTTCAGCCCCTGCTGACTGAGATTTCCAGAACTCTGAATGCCACAGAGCATAACTCTGGGACTTCCTACCTTCCTGGACTGTTACAACACTCAGGGCTGCTAGAGCCCTGCCTTCCAGAGGACTGCAGGGAACCACAGCCCTGCCCTCCAGCAGAGCCTGGGCCCCCAGAGGCCTGCTGTAGGAGTGAGCCTGAGAAACCAGGGCCCTCCCTGCAGGCACAGCTTGAGGTACCAGAGTCCTGCCCTGCAGCAAAGCCCAGGCCCCCAGAGGCCACCTGTAGGAGTGAGTCTGAGACATCAGAGCCCTTCTCCCAGGAACAGCTTGAAGTACCAGAGCCCTGCCCTCCAGCAGAGCCCGGGCCTCCAGAGTCTGGTAGGAGTGAGCCTGAGACATCAGAGCCCTTCTCCCAGGGACAGCTTGAGGTACCAGAGCCCTGCCCTCCAGCAGAGCCCAGGCCTCCAGGGTCCTGCTGTAGGAGTGAGCCTGAGATAGCAGAGCCCTCCCCACAGGAACAGCTTGAGGTACCAGAGCCCTGCCCTCCAGTAGAGCCCGGGCCCCTTCAGCCCAGCACCCAGGGGCAGGCTGGACCCCCAGGGCCCTGCCCTAGGGTACAGCTGGGGGCATCAGAGCCCTGCAGCCTAGAACATAGAAGTCCAGAGTCCAGCCTACCACCCTGCTGCAGTCAGTGGGCTCCAGCAACCACCAGCCTGATCTTCTCTTCCCAACACCCACTTTGTGCCAGCCCCCCTATCTGCTCACTCCAGTCTCTGAGGCCTCCAGCAGGCCAGGCAGGTAAGGAGTTGGCTGGGAAGGAATGTGAACATGGGAGGTCCTCATCTCACTGTGAGCTGTGCCCCTGCCCTACCCCTACCCCTGCCCCAGGCAATCCCATGCTTCCACTGCTTCCATACCTTCCACCCTGCCCCAGCCTGGCTCTCCCTCAGGAAGCGGGGAGGAGCTGCACTTCCAGCCTTTTGCTCCCAAATGGCTTGGTCCTGGGTGGGGGAGGAGGAGAGGAAAGGACATGCTGGAAGTATAGGACCCCAGAGCCCCCTCTAAACTCTCCATGGCCCTCAGGCCCCAGCAGCCTGGCCCCTCGAACCCTAGCCCTGAGGCAGCGCCTCAAAGCGTGTTTAACCGCCATCCACTGCTTCCACGAGGCTCGTCTGGATGATGAGTGTGCCTTTTACACCAGCCGAGCCCCTCCCTCAGGCCCCACCCGGGTCTGCACCAACCCTGTGGCTACATTACTCGAATGGCAGGAAGCCCTGGTGAGACTCCAACCCCCAGCCTAACTGTGGCTGCACAGTGAGCCTGATGGCAGGTGGGGGGCGGGGGCAGGGGGCCACCTGGGCTCCTTCACAAAGAGGTCAGCAGGAAGGCTTGGCTACAGTGCAAGGTTGGCTGGGCTGTGACAAGTTCTCTCTCTCCAGTGTTTCATTCCAGTTGGTTCTGCTGCCCCCCAGGGCTCCCCATCATGAGGCACCACTCCTGCGCTGCGTCTTCCTTTTAGCCCTTATTTATTGTCGGTCTGCCCATGGGACTGGGAGCCGACCACTTTGTCCTCAATAAAGTTTCTCAAGTATCCATGTGTCTAGCTAATGAGTTCTAAGTGTTCAAACAGGCCAGCTACTGTTACTCTCCCGTTGCCCACATGGTGGCAGTGTCCTCCAGCTCAGAGTCCAGCCCTGGGCTCTCAGGATCCCCCAGGCTCCCATCCAGAAGCCATCCTGAATCCTGAAAGGAAGGGAGGCATCCCACTCCCGCCTAGCCCACAGCCTCGAAAACTCTGTAAATATGTTGGCAAGCAATTGTGGGATCCACTCTTCCTCTCACTCCTTGAGAGCAGTCCCACTTATATGCAGGAGCCCTCAGGTACTCCTTCACCCCCTAGAGCTCCTCTTCTACCTGCATTGGGCAGAAGAGCAGAAGCACCAGACCCAGACCTTTGGAATCTTCCCTTGTTAGTGTCACTCAGGTTGGTGTCTTCCTCCACCTACACCGTGAGGCCCTAAAGCTCTCCTGAAGCTAAGACCCTCCCCCTTCCTTTCCATAGCAGAGTAGAAGCCTCTCCCTTTCCCGCCAGAGGCAGGCCTAAACCTTTGCCTCTGGCAGGGACTGACAGCCCGGTAGGAGCCCTTCAGAGGAATGATGGAAATGGCCAGCCACTTTCCCCCCAGTCTATGCTCCAAGTTAAGCAGCCACACACAATCCCCCAACCTCACTTTATTGGAAGAGGCAGCAGCAGCTGTAGCCCCCGGGCCTAGCCCGGATGGGGGTGGAAAGGGGACTGTACAGAATGTGTTTTAAATGCCAGGAAAGAATTCACTGGTCCCTCCAGTTCACAGGAAGGCTGCCAAGGCTGGAGCCTGAGCATGAAAGTGGAGATGAGGGGAGGAGGGGGTGGTAAGGGAAAGTTATCAGGATCGAGAACCTGGCTACCCTGTCTTAATGTCTTCTTTTGCCTAAATGGGCTCCTCCTGTTTCTTTTATTTCCCTCACAAGCTGCGGGGGCTTCCCTCGGCTTTCTGGGCCTCTGGCCCTGCTAGTGAAACTGCTCCCCATCTCTATACAAAAGAGAGAGCCACGACCTCTGCCCCTCTGGGGTCCAGCGGGCACTTGGGTGCGGGTAGTCCCTCTGGAAGTCGCTCTGCTCCTCCGGCCGGGTCTCCTCCTCCTCCTCCTGGTCATATACCCTTGAGCACCAAGAGTCCGCCCATTTAGGCCGCCTCCGGGAACGAGAGGGTCCACCCCTCCGGCAGGCTCTCAAAGGGCGGGGTGGCGCCTCGGGTGGGGCAGGCTGGAGGTGGGTGAGGACAGGAGCGAAGGGAGGATGGGGGACGCGGGGCGGGGCCGGCTCAGTCAGGGTAGATGATGAAGCCGGAGAAGGTGCTGTACTTGTTGGTGTTGCCGCCATGCACCTTCCCGCCGTCCAGCTTGATGAAGACCTCGTCGCCCACGTCCAGGTGCAGAATGACGCTGTTGCTGGCGTAGTCGTAGTTCTGGTCCGCGTCCTGAGCAATGGCACTGGCCCGGACCTAGCGAGGGAGAACAAAACAACCCGCTCATGCTCTGTGTGGAGCTGGAGCGATGAGAGGGGTCGGGGCGGCTGGGCGTGCGAAGGCTGCAGGGCAGCGGCACTGGGGGCTGGGGAGGACCAGGGAGAGTAGGACGTCGTGGAGCTGCCCCGGCTCTGCCATTCACTAGCTGTGTGACGCGGGGCAAATTCCGCGCCTTTTCTGGACTTCAAGTTGACCTATAAAATGAGGGATAGGGCCGGGCGCGGTGGCTCAAGCCTGTAATCCCAGCACTTTGGGAGGCCGAGGCGGGTGGATCACGAGGTCAAGAGATCGAGACCATCCTGGTCAACATGGTGAAACCCCGTCTCTACTAAAACTACAAAAAATTAGCTGGGCATGGTGGCACGTGCCTGTAATCCCAGCTACTCAGGAGGCTGAGGCAGGAGAATTGCCTGAACCCAGGAGGCGGAGGTTGCGGTGAGCCGAGATCGCGCCATTGCACTCCAGCCTGGGTAACAAGAGCGAAACTCCACCCCCCCCCAAAAAAAAAAAAAAAAAAAAAAATAGTAAAATGAGGGATAATAATAGAACCCACCTCATAGGATGTTAGGATTAAGTGAATTACATGGTGTGTCCAGAACAGTGGTTTGCATTCTTAAATTAATTTTAATGCATTTTCACATTCTATTCTCATTTTAAAAATAAAAGCCACGCCTGTAATCCCAGCACTTTGGGAGGCTGAGGCAGGTGGATCACCTGTGGTCAGGAGTTCGAGACCAACCTGACCAACAAGGCGAAATCCCGTCTCTACTGAAAATACAAAAATTAGCCGGGTGTGGTGGCAGGTGCCTGTAGTCCCAGCTACTCGGGAGGCTGAGACAGGAGAATTGTTTGAACCTGGAGGCTGAGGTTGTAGTGAGCCGAGATCGTCCCACTGCACTCCAGCCTGGGTGACCGAGCAAGACTCCGTCTCAAAAAAAAAAAAAAAAAAAAAAAAAAATTAAAATGTGCCTGTAGGATAATTTCTAAAATTCTGAACCGGCTCGGAGCTCCTCTCAGTCCTCATGGAGGGTTGGCTTCCCCGGTGGTGGGGCATAGGTGTGCCTGTGCGAGTGTAGGGCTCGGGCCGTGCAAAGGTGCACTGTTGCGCTCTTGCCTGTGGGCGCAGATTTCCCGACCGAGCACCCGCTGGTGCCCAGGCGTGGGAGTCGCCTTCTGCCAGAACAGGAAGCCCTTCCTCCCCTCCGGGCTCATGGCGGTCGCTTCGGGCCTCCTCCAGCCCCCCTCTTCCAGAGTCCCACAGGGACTGGTTATTAACTCATTAATTATTCATCATTATTCTAATCACTATTTACCGTCTCCAGGGCCGCAGCGCCCGCTCCGAGGAATACAGAGTGGGAGCTGCACGGTCCCTTCCCCCTCCGAAACCCGCACGATGCTTTAGTTTCACACTCGCCCCTCCGCCTCCTCCCAGATACCCTGTATAGACCAAGCACACCTACTCGGTGTCATAGGCAGACCAACACCACTCTACTCTCACACCTTCGCACTCAGCACTCACACTCCCTGACACACTCTCACCCCATGTGGACGCACACTCACTCCCTTTCCTTGGGTTCCTGCGGCAGCCCCTCTGGGATGAGACCCCAAAGCAGGTCTGGGGGCAGGCAGGCCCTGCAGCGGTATTAGGCTCCCGCAGGCCTAAAGCTCCTCGGTCGCCACCACCCCCTTCACACAGGGTACTGAGGTCACCACTCAGCCCCAACGTCCCCCTTCGGCCTGCACAGCTCTGGCGCCTTCTCCCACCCGACCCCACACCTGCGGCCTCTGGTTCCCACTCTGTATGAAATTTCGGTGCTAGAGCTTAGTCCTTGGGGCTATTCCCCCGAAACAGAGGCGACAGTGACTTCAACTACCCACAAGGGCAGGGAGCCGTGGAACCTGAATACTGAGAGGTTGCTAGGGAGAGTGTGGGGCCTATAGGACCAAGCCAGGGTCCAAGGCTTTTTTACCTGTCCCTTGCCTCTTCCTCTCCCAAATTCATTCCTTCCAGTCACCTGGCTGACCTTTGAGCTGCCAGGCCACAGACTCAGCTGAAAGCAAGGCTGTTCTAGGCCCCCAGCCTGGGGTGAGCAGTAGGACAGCTGCTTGGCAAGTGAAACGAGCAAGCGAATGTTTTCTTCCTTTTTACCTTTTCCTCAAGCACCCAAGCTGAATGTCCCCAACATGGGAAAGGCTGCTGACTTCCTACTCCCTGTGACACAGATTTCATTCTAATTCAAAGGAGCCTAGACTCTAGTTAGCTGGTACAACGCGAGGCTGGGAGACCCAAAGGCCAGGGAGGGCCTCCGCGGAATAAAAAGGATAGCCCAAGACAGGACAAGAAAAGAGGCGAATTGGCAGGGCGAGACACCAAAGACATCTGGTGTTGCCCATAGTTGCAATGCGAGTCGCAGCTGTAGAGACACACAGGTTTGAGTCCTGAGTTCTAATTCCAACGCCATTTCTACACTCCGTGAGGCCCTAGGTAGGTGGTTTTCCTTCTCTAGGCCCCAATTTCCTCTGTGGGTTAATGAAGCGATCTATCGCTCTTGGCAGCCTGGGGTTCCTGGATTCAGTGAAGCCGTTTCGGGCAAGGATCTCAGGTTGTGGGATGAGTGTCGAGAGATCTAGAGAGCGACCAGTCTGAGCTGGGCTTGGGGAGGGGCATCTCACCTGTCCGTTCTTCATCAGGTCTGCCCACATGCTGGTGCCGTCGCCGCCGCGCATGAGCACGTGGTAAGCGAAGAAGTAGACGCCTGGCATGGGGCAAGTAAACTTGCCGCTGGCTGCTTCGTAGGCGTTGCCCACATTGGTCACCACGTCGTCGAAGCGCAGCACTTCGTATCCCTCGTGGGGCCGCCGCAGGCCCGCGTAGAAAGCAATGCGAGGCACGTAGCCGGCAGGGGGCGCCACCCCGCCCGGACCTGGGCCTGGAGGACCCGGGGGGCCTGGTCTGCCGGGCTCTCCCGGCGGCCCTCTTGGACCTGGAGGCCCCGGGGGCCCCCGCAGGCCAGCTTTCCCGCGCCTGCCCACCTCTCCCTTGGCGCCCGGCGGAAAGGGGGGCACGGAAGCAGGTGCGCCGTCGGGGCCCGGGCCTCTGGGCCCATGCGGGTCACAAACCATGCGGCAGCGACCCAGCATCTCGTAGTGAGCTGGGCCGCGGGAGCTGTGCACCAGCAGCGGGATGGCCACCAGCAGCAGCAGCACCATGGCCACCCCGACGGCCGCGCCCGCCACCCTCTTGCGGCGGCTCAGCCGCGACGCGGCCAGGGCCAGCAAATCTTCCTCACTCTTGGGCGCAATGGCTGCCGGGGCCCAGGGCTCTCCGCGGGCCCCGGAGGCGGTGACCCGCCTTGGGCCAGGGTCTGCACTCCCCCGACGGCTGCCCCCCGCTCCCCCTACCCTGCCTCTGCGGCCTCGCAGCTGCAGTGCCGCTCCCCGAGCAGTCAGTCGAGGGGAGGCCCCCAGTGGGCTAGGTCAGGGGTAGCTCCCGACGGTTCAGAGTCCCTGGTCCTCTAGTACCCTCCCATTCAGTCCTAAGGATCCTGGGCACCTGAGATCCGCGGCTTCTCGGACGACTGCTTTCTTACAGATCTGAGATGCCTGCTCTCCAGACTGCTGCTTTCTCAGGGATGGCTGTGCCTGGGTCCCAGGCTGCCCAGACAAACCGCTCTTGGCTGGAGCCGGGACTACTCCCCGCGCTCCGGACGTCCCAGGCTCTGAGCTGCGGGTGCTGCCCACCGTGCACGATCTCCTCGTAGGTTTTGCGCCCTGCCTCTTGGCAAGCACCGACTCACCTTGCTACCCCTGCCGCGGCCCCAGCCCCTGCTAGAGCCCTGGCCCGTGCCTCTCTCCTCTCCGCATCCCTAACCTTCCTCCCCTCCCTCCCGGGCGGCGATGCGGGTGGTGTGAGTCGCCGCGCGGCGGGAGCCACTATAAGCGACTGGAGGCGGAGCGACCCCTGGTGCCCAGAGTGGGAAGCGCGGGGGCGGGGCAGGCATCGGCCCCCACCCACGTCCCCGCCGGTTCTCTAGGTTCCTTCCCGACTCTGAGCAGGTTCTGCAGGGTTTGGCGGCCCCCATCCTATCTTTACTTTCAACCTTTACCCGGAGTTTGGCATCCTCAGAGCCCAGAGGAAACCCAAAACAGCGATGGGATAAAGAGGGGTCAAGATACAAAGACGCAGAGATGACAGGGGTAGATTCCCTAGTTAAAATGAGGGGGAGTGACCTCACAAACAGAAAACAATGTAAGAAGGGCTAGAAAAGATAGAAATTCGCCACCCACACCCCTCAGCGCCCGTGACCGAATAACATGGAAAAGGGTTCAACTGATACTAGTTGGCCTGAACTGGAAAAGGCAAATCTCTAGGTACCCCCACCCCCATCTCTCAGTATTGGGGGCGCAGAGCAGAGAGAGAGAGAGAGAGAGAGAGAGAGAGAGAGAGTGTGTGTGTGTGTGTGTGTGTCTGTGTGTGTGTGTGTAGGGGGAGAAAGAGAGAGAATAAGAGAACAGACCAGCCCGAGGGAGCAAGCAGGAAACCGACAAGAAAGCAGAGAAGGAGCGACAGAGAAATCAAAGAGAAGGAAAGCCAGATAGAGATGCAGAGACAGAGACAAAGCTTCGAAGAGACGGACTGACAGCCCCAGAGGGGGAGAGGGAGAGACAGAGACAGAGGAAGAGAGACGGAGCCGGGACAGGTTGACAGATCGAGAGAGAAATGTAAATGGCGCGCTGCAGAGAGACACCCAGGTCCGTGTTTGGACTCCAATGTGACATATCAACTGTGGGGAAGACGCGGGGGCAGGGCGGCTCTGCCAGCAGTGCTAGGCTCTGGGCCTGTGCATTGTGACAGTGCGCTCCAAAGTGTGGAGGTGGCCATGGGATCCTGGCCCTGTGTGTCCCTGGGTGAGTGCGATTGTGGATTGTGTCTTTTGTGTATGTATGTGTGAGGGCTGTTTGTAGGGAGGGATTTGTATTTGTCTTCCTTTTAGTCCCTAAATTTGGAGCCCACAAATACCATTTTTCCTACCTGGGGACTGAGAATGAGGGAATCTACTGGGGAGAAAGGAAGTCAGAAGACAGCTGGCATCTCATTTGCCCTGCTCAGCTTACCGAACACCACCCTGCCCTGGTCCCAGACTTATTCAGTCCCAGGACTCTGCCCCTTCCTCCTTCCTCAAGAATTTGTTGTTAGATGAAATCCAGAAAAGTTGGACCCCACATAATGGGTATTTGGAGTGGGGGTTGAAGTGGTCATGCAAATTAATATAAGTAAAATGCAGATTACGTGCTAGGTACCCTCCCGTAAGAGGGGACTGTATCTGTCTTTCAGAGAGGCCAAGAGGGAACACAGCCTTTGCTAGATCAGAGTCCAGAGAAAAAGCTATTGGCTGCATCCTTTCTTAGGGCCTGGGCCCTCTAGGGAAAATGTCTTGCTCCCAGGGACCACAGAGGGTAGGAAAACAGGCTTTAGGACTGGTGAAAGTAGGGGCGTTTGGAGACCCTGGAAGTGAACAGCTGCAAAGGCCTTTTAGAGACCAGGATAAGCCAGGACTGTCATGTATGGGAATAAACTGTGTAAAATGGAGGGCACAGGGCACACCAGGGCATGATTATTGGATGGAAAGTGATTTCCTCCTCTCTTGTTTTCTGTACTCCTTCCTTGCACCACCTGACCCCCACCTCATAATGTTGCTGGGAGAGAGAGGTTGCTGAGGCTGGGCCTGTGTTGGGAGTAGGGGAAGGCCCCTAGATGTCTGCATGGAGTGGGAGAGAAAGGATTGGCAGTCAGTGGGGGAGGGGCCTCCTCCTCCAACCATAAATACAAATTTTATTCAAGGTCTTTGTCGCCATTTGTCTTCCTCGGGGGGCTGAGGGCCGTGTCAGCCCTGTGCATGTCTAATTCCGGATCTGCTCCCCCAGGCTGGATGATGGATGGATCAGAGAGCGGGCACAGGCTCACACCAGCCTCCCCTGCCTGGTCCTCAGGCCCCATCCACCCCAGGTCCTGCCACTCCTCTCCTTCCCTTTGAGCTCCCTCCACTCACCAGAGGCCCCCTCTGCCCAGCCCAGCTCCCCACTCCCTCATTCTACTTACCAAGGCCCCCTTTTTAAGTCCCTCACCTCAGCCCCTTTCAGGTCCCAGTCCCCTTCTCTCTAGAGCTTCCCCTCTTCTCCTATCCCCAGCCCAGGCTGTGAGCTGTGGTGACCAGCAGGGCTGCAGGCAGCAGAGGATCTGTGTGGTGGGGGGAGCCGGCTTGGCTTGGCTCACAGGGAGCTGAGGGGCCAGCTCCATGAATTTATTCATGTTCTGTTGCTCCTTCCCCACACTCTGGAATGAAGCTGCCAGCTCACCAGGTCCTTATTGCTTCCCCTGCAGCTGTCACATTCTGCCGAGAAGGGACCTGGGTGGGGCGGAGGCCAGCCTGCACACCTGGGGCCAGAAGCCAAGTGTCTGGGCTCCGGGCAATGCTGGGGCCCAGGCTGGAGTCTGGGACAATTTACCCAGAACTCCTCCGGCAGCCACACTGGGAGGCCCCAGGGAGCTGGTGTGGTTGGGAATGGGAAGTAGGTAGAGAAGGTTGTGCTGCAGGACAAAGAAGGGGCAGTGGAAGAGGTGGGCAGAGCTGGCAGGGGGAGGGGAAAGGGGGGAAGCCTTTAACAGTTTCCCGGGCTTCCGCATTTAAAGCTGAAGGCAGCCTTCACACAGTCCAGTCCGAAGGCTGCATTAACCTCTGTCCTTGACTCTGCACTAATCCTGACCCTAACCCCTATTTATATACTTGACCCCTCTTCAATCCTAAAATGAATTTTACCTCCATAAACTGACCCTAAATGGAATGCCTCCCTCACCTGACCTGGAACCCAGGGGTCTCCCCAGAATTCCCCCCAGGGCTACAGCTAGGTGTGTGTCAGAGTTCTGAGGACCAGACTCTGGATTAGCATGTGATTAGCATATGATTTGCATGTAATATGTGCCTTCTACTCTGCGGAAGTTTTCATGTTAAAATTTTATGAAGTCTAGTGGAAAGGTCCTGGCTCCTTGAAAGTTCTCCCTTTCTGTTCCTTCTTGTCACTGACCCAGACCCCCCTCAAGGGAAGAAAGGGGGTGAAGAGGCGAACAATAGTGGGCCCTTGGGAGGCAAGGCTCCAGCAGTGTGATATGCCTCCATCACTTGCATGAGCCTCAGTTTCCTCATCAGTAAGAGAAGAGAAACCTCCTCTCTGCCTGATACTTTATCAAGATCTAAGGAAACACTTTTTTTTTCCCTTGCACTCTCTCCTTCCTCTCTTTCAGGGCCAGTCACAGTGTGGTTCTCCTTGTTCACTCTCACATTCTGGCTTTCAGCTCTCACATTGAAGATCACACAGATCTGGAAGCAACCTGGGTTGCCTGGTACCAGTACAGCTAGTGCTCGACTTACCACCACGATTGGTTCCGACAGACCGGTTGTAACACAATTTGGTTGTAAGTTGAGTAGCCTATATGTACAGTACTGTGAAATGATGTTATAAAAATCTTTAAGTCATATTTTATCATAATTTTCTTTCATTATTGTTATATATCATAATTTTCTTTGTTCATTTTATGCCATTTGTATCATCTCTACACCATCTTGTTTCTTATTTTTACATTCGTCAGGTTTAAGTAAAACACTGCATTACCAGTACAACTGGTTTAATATTTGCAAAACATTGTGGTCATAAAGTCGAATGGTCGTAAGTTGCATAGGCCGTAAGTCGATCAATACCTGTACTCTAGTATGAAGGGAAGGGAACATTGCCCACACGAGGGGACAGGGGTCTGCATGGAAAAGGAAACAACATTATTGAGTGCATATTGTATTTTAGGGTTTTAACATGCAACTGCTCATTGCATCCTCACAGCACCCCTTAGAGGTAGATATATTGTCCCCATTTTACAGGTAAAGAAATGGGCCCAGTAAGGGGAAATGGCTTGTCCATTATCACCCTGTAAGGGATAGTCCTGGAATTAGAGTTATGACCTCCTGGCTTCCTTCTCAGTTCCCAAGAGGAGACAAATGGCATCCAAAGCAGTGGAAGGGTGAGAGAGGCGAGCCAGGAGTGGGCAGTGAGATTTGAATTACTTCCAGGAGATTTCTGTATGTGAGGCCAACAGGGTCGGGTGTTGGCTCCGTGTATCCTCCAACCCACACCCTGTCACTGTCAAGCCTGACACTCAACAGGTGCTCAATTGTTGGCTAAAGGATGGCCAAAGTTAGTTTCAGAGAACTGAAGGATGGTGGAAGAGAGGGCAGATAAAAGGGAGGAAAAGGAAAACAAAGCAAACCAAGGAAAATTTGCTTAAGGGACAAAAGGGAAGACTGAACTGTTCTCCCATTGCAGCTGGAAAAACTGTCCCAGCCCAAGAAACTCTTCTTGGTTTGCCTCTGTGCAGAGACTACCTGCTTGCCTCTGCCATCAGGCAGAGAGTGAGTGCAGGGCCAGGCGCAAGGCTCCCACTCATCAGCCAGTGCCTCTGGCACTGAAGCTCAATGCAACCTTGAGTTCAAAAAGCATTGCACCAGGGCCCACAGGGCTGAAGAGAAGCTCCTGGCTGCCCAGAGAGTGTGTAAAGACTGCTTCCAGGGTGTCTGTCAGTCCAGAACTGTTGCTGATTTACTTCAGCAGCCCTCCATCCCTGGCCAGGTGTTGCTCCTAGCCCTTGCCTCCTCCACCTCCCTTTGCACCACCCTCTGCCTCTACGGCTTGCCAGCTCCAGCCTCTAGTTAATGAAATGTGAGGATCGGCTGCACAGAGAGCTGTCAGATCCCTCATTTCTCCGCTGGGATATTGACTCCGGCTGTGGGAGACCGACAGGTGAAACAGACAGGTGAAAGGAGGCAGGTGGGGTGCAGCAAGCCAAGGTAGGGGCCCAGGCTGCTGAGAGCTCAGAGCCCAGGAAGTAGTGCCAAGCTCCAAGTCTCAAGGGCTTGGCTAAGCAGGGAAGGCCCTAGGATGCTCTTTCTGCTTGGGATCCCCAGCTTTTCTCTGACGAACAGGAGACTTAATGGCCCCAACCCACCACAACCGGACCCGGATCGACCCCGAACTAGCACCCGGTGAGAGCTGGGCTTCAGTGAGCGCCACGTGCAGCGCCTCGGAGCCGGAGACCGCGGCCCGGTGTTTCCTCCCATCTCCTTCCATTCCTTCCCTCTTGCTCCCCCTCCCTCCTGCACTCCCTCCCCAGCGGCCGCGGCCTTTATTAGGGATTCCGCGGCTGTCGGTCCCGCCATCCATCCTGTCCGCCGGCAATTAGGCGGCCAGACAAAGAGCAGCTTCGGATGGATGAGGGTCCCGGCGGATCGGAAATGTGAAGGGTCAGCGCTGCCGCCCGCGGCGCACCCCGCTCCCCCTTCCGCATAATCACCGGCCGCCCGTCACTCAGCCGGCCGCCCGGGGAGCTCCCGGGCCCGGGCCGGGAGAGGGCAGGTGCGGTTGTAGCCTAGGCGCGCAGGGCAGGGCGAGAGCGTACCTGCGGCAGGGGCACCTCCCATAGGGCAGCGGAAAACTGCGGCCTGAGGCGTCTAGCAGAAGGGCGGAGGGGGTGGAAATTATGGCCCCGGGCGCTCCCAGAAGGGAAACTGGGGCTGGGGGCTTGGGGCCTCCCGGTGGGGAAGAGGGAACAAAAGCTGAGAAGACCGGAGGCCCGAGGTCCAGGGCGCCCCCTGCTGGGAAGCTGGGGACCGACTTAGCCCTAGGGGTCCGGCAGGTACAGATGGAACCAGGCCCAGGGCGACCCCTCCTACGGAAACCAAGGTTTCTAGCCTGGGGCGCCTCCTACCGACTTTGAATGACACTGCGCTTCTATGCCTGCTCTGTTCAGTGAAATCCAACCCATCCGCGTCCACTCAAGAGAGGCTCCAAGTCCTGGCGAACCCGAGGGGAGTCGAGAGGGAGTCCAAGGAGTCCAGGTTTTACTGCAGATTCTTTGGTGCTAGCTCCCAGCTGACAAATCAACATCTCAATCTGACAATTAGTGGTCGAGATGGGGGGTGAGGGGCTCTCACAGCCCAGGCTGCTTAGCCCTCCCGGCGGGTGGCAGAGAGGTGGGCGGTCCTGGCAGTGATGAACGACTCCAGGGGGGCCCGGGGCCCCGAGCGCGCATTCATTACTCTACTGACAGGCGGGTGGCAGGCCGGGCGGGCTCCGAGTGGACGTGCTGGGAAAGAGGCCGGTAGCAAGTGGGGGCTAAGGCAAGCGTTTAACAGCCCCACTGCTCCGTCTGCCCCTGGTCCTTCGCCTTGACCCTGGGACTTGACTTCCTTGAGCTTGAGCTCCCAGTTGTTGGAGCTGACCCTGGCTGGGACGCAAGGGCGGGGACCCAAGTCCTCTTCTGGGGTTAGGTGATTTAAGGTCTGAGATGTCAAGGAAGGGTATTAGGCAGGTCTCAAGACTAGGCGCTTCGGCCTGACCTCTGAGAAATTGTGCGTGACTGTGCACTCAGAGATGGTGTGTGTGACAGAGATTGATGAGTGTGGATCGCACGTGGGAGTCAGTGACTGTGTGTGTCAGTGCCAGGTATGTGTCAGTATGATTTTGTCAGTGGAGATGTAAGATTCCGGTCTGAGGATGAGCCACCACCTCTCCCTGTGTGTCTGTCTCCCCACTACCCCCCAGCTGGCTGTCAGCTCTGTCTCCAGTTGTGGAGGAAATGGCAGTGCACACGGTGACAGCTGAGGTGTGCTGCTGGGGTGGGGGGTGGGGGTGGTGCTAGATGTTAACTGTGAGAGTGCTGGTCAGGACAGCTGCTCCCTTCCAGCACCTTCACCACTATCATCCCTACCCCAAGGGTCTTGAAAGTGGTGGATGGTTTTTTTTGTTTGTTTGTTTTGCCAAAGTTTGGACACCTAGTTGCTGTGCCCTGGGGAAGAAAGTGATTACTGCCATAGTTCTCTAGCCCATGCCCCTACACATACACATACACCGTCTCCAATATAAGACATGATCTCCAACCCATGTGGCCTCCCTAGGCTGGTGGTGGCCAGAGAGGAGTTGGTAGATGTTGAGCAGACACCTGTGTGATGCTCAAGAAGAGAGGGGCCGACCTTCAGACCTCCAAGGCAGCCTACCTCTTTGGAGCCTGTACTAGCTGCCTCTGGGACCCTAACCTTTTGGGTCTCAGGTCCAAGTTAGTTAGTAGTTTACACCTTGGGAGAGTAATACTAACTGCACTCTAATTCTTCTAATTACTCTCTTCAGTTTGGCTTCATCTCCACTCTCATTCCTCATTCTCAGAAACACCAAGAAGTTGAACCTGGCCTCCTTCTCAGTCCTGAACCTCCTGGGTCTACAGAGCAGAGAGCTGGGGTGACTCTGGATCTCTGGCTCCCTGTTTTGTTCAGCAAGACTCCTTCCCTTTGCCTTACTGTTCCTTGAGGCTAGGCTATCTCCTGGAACTTCTGTATCTTTATCTTTATACCCTTCTCCTTCTCCTCCTCCTCCTCCTCCTTCAGAAGGAGTCTTGCTCAGTCTCCCAGGCTGAAGTACAGTGGCACAATCTCGGCTCACTTCAACCTCTGTTCAAGAGGTTCTCCTGCCTCAGACTCCTGAGTAGCTGGGACTACAGACACCTGCCATTACACCCAGCTATTTTAATTTTTTTGTATTTTTATTAGAGACAGGGTTTCACCATGTTGGTCAGGCTGGTCTCGAACTCCTGACCTCAGGTGATCCACCCACCTTAGTCTCCCAAAGTGCTGGGATTACAGGCAGGAGCCACCGCAACTGTCCTCTGTACCCTCCTTTGTGTCTGCATATTTCCAAATTCAGGAATCTTCCAAATTTTTCTTCCTACATTTTGGGGGCGCTCTCTTTGTTCCTCTTGGGGCTCTTCTCCCTAAGAATACAACAGCCCAGCAGAATACCCCATGGAGATTGGAGTAGAAGGAGAAGGAGGAGGGCTTTCTTCCCGACCCCATCCAGAGGCTATTGCTAACCCAAGGATAGTCACACCGTGTCAGGACTCGGCCACGCGCGGGTCACTTCACATTCTAGGCACAGACGCTTGGTCGATGCCCTGCTGTCCATCCCTCCTCCCAACCGCCCTCCTCCTGGCCCCCGCCCCCTCTGCCCGCCTGGAAAAGGCAAATTTGACATTTTTAAATCCCGAGCCTTAGAGGGATCGATGCGGCCCGGGGGCCCCGCCCGGGGTCGATATTCCTGATTGGGAAGCGGCCGCTGCGCGGAGCCCGCGTGTAAATCACCCAGGCTGGGGGAGGGGGCGTGGGGAGCCTACCACGTCCCAGGAGCGCAAAGCCAGGAGGGGTCGGGACCCGGGCGGAACCCGAGGGCAATGGAATGAGAGCGATAGGTCTTAGAGGACCGGAGAGATGCCCGCTCAGGGCCTCCCCCTCCCCCGCTCAGCTCTGCCAACTCCCCCGGCCGGCTCTAGTCTCGCTTCAGCGGCCGCTACCCTTCGTTGCCCCTGGAGCCGCTGGGGAGGCCAGTGTCAGAGCCAGCCATGCGGCGGCTTCTCGCCGGCCGCTCCCGCGGGGCCGGGGCTTCGGCGGCTGCTGTCACGGAGCCGACAGGCCGGGCGGGCAGGGAAGGGGCGGGTGGCGGGGAAGAGGCGGCGGAGTGAGGCTGGATCAGTGCTGGCACTCAGTGGGCGCGCAACATATATTTGCCAAACTGAGAGTCTGGGACATCAAACGGCGCAGGGCAGGGGGTCGGAAGGCACAGGCGGCTAGGAGATGACCCAGACTGCGTGAGAGCGGAAGCCTCACTTGCGGAGGAAGGCACTCGAGGTTGCTCTGGGGACTGCTGGGCTGGGAAAGACCACCTCAGCCCCCGCTGGGGAGAACCGGGTAGTAAAGAACAAGACAGAATGGAGCAGGCAGGAAAGTTTGAACCCCTCCTACAAGCACCTCCTCCACCCCCGCCTCCGATCCTTGTAGCGCTCCGCTGGGGAAACCGAGGCAGCCGAGGCTGAGAAGGGCCAAGAAGGTTAAAAGCAGGGTCAGCGATGAGGCTGAGGCAGCAACCAGAATTCCCGCGTGGTTTCTGGATTCCCCCGCCCACGCGGGGCCCGTTTGCCGGTAAATGCACCACCGCGCCCCCCACCACAGCGCAGACCCTTTCCTCTCGCTACAGCTCGTCAGATCCCCCACCTCCCACTCTGCGCCAGCTTATAGAACAACAATTTGGGGAAAACAATCCGGGCCGAGTGACGGCCCCGTAATTGTGACAAAGTGAGTGCGGGCAGCTGGAGAGAGTGCTAGGGCGGGAGCGCTGCGGGGCGAGGAGGAGGCAGGGGCGCCTCCCCCCGCCCTGCCGCCCCCTAGTTCTTATTCTGGTCACCTCGCATCCCTCTCCTTGACTCTTCTCCAATTCCTCTTCTCCTGGCCCCTCGCGCCTTCCTTCGCTCGTTCCTCCATCGCTCTTCCCTTTCCTTCCGGTAACAGCTCTTCTCCCGCTTCCCTCACCCCACCGCCCCTCCCCGGGTGCGCCTTTTCCTCGCTCACTTCTCCCCTCTCCTCCGCCCTCCACTCATTTCTTCAGCTTTTCCTCGCACTCACGTTGCCCTTGGGCCTCTGGCTCTCCCCGCACAATCAGCTTCTCTCCCTCCCCAGCCCTAGCTTCGAGAGAGGAGCCCTAAGCCCCATCCCGACTCCCACTCTCTGGGCCGCCAGCGCAGCCCTGCATTCTTGGGTTCCCTGGCCGGTAGAGCGGGTGGCGCGCTGCTGCTGGGTGCCCCGGCGGCCATCCCCTTCCCTCTCCCTTGTGTGGCTGCCGCCCCCACCCCACCCCCTAGCCAGGAGATAGTTTGTTTGTCCAGCCGCTGCCGCGCTATTTGCAAAGATTAGAGCGCAATTAAGTCTCATTCATTATTCAGCGCCCCTATCCGCCCCCGCCCCCAGCAGTCTGAGGCGTGGCTTTGGGGCCCCTCCCAGCCTTAGCCCTGCAGTGAGCCCTAAGAGGTTATATAGAAAGCAGCATTTCCTCTCTAGGCCGAGAAGAGGGCTGAGGGCGCCGGGGGTTTGGAGGGAAGCGCTCTGCCTACCGCAGGGAGGTGACACCGGCGAGGCCGAACATTCCCCACAAACCCCCGCAAGTCCAGACTGGGGGACCTTGGAGATCCACGAGATTTCCAGAGAAGTAAACTGAGGCCCAAGGAGCTGTATGACTTAATTAAGGTCATGGAGTAGAACCCGGGATTGGAGCCCGGGACATTGAAATGAAGGTGTCTTGCATTGCAGCTCCGCGGCAGCGCAGAGGCGCGGGAAGGCAGACCACCCCCAGACTCCGGCTGCGGCCTCGCCCTCCTAGTGGTGCCTCCCGCTCTCCATCCCTCTGCTCCCATTTCTTCCTCTGGCCCTTGGCCCGTGGGACAGAGCAGCCCTGGATTGGGAGGCTCCTGAGGTCTCACGCTCAGGTGCAGAAGCAAAGCCCCTAACTGGAAGGCCCAAAGGCGGGCCCCTGAGGCAAGCTCTGTGGGGTGCTGACGCCAGCCTGGGTTGGGGGGTCCCTCCCTGCAGTAGGCAGCCTGTCAGTGGATGTCTCTGCCTTAGGGAAATTGGAGGTGGAACCGTCCAGTCTTGAAGGTCAACGGAGCGTGAAGAGAGGAGCTTGCAGCTTGAGGTGAGGGAGGAGTCATCTTTCTATGTATGGTGGTGGGAAGAGGCAATCAAGGGCATATTCTTGCATTTACAGGAGTTTATCCTTTTTTTTTAGCACTACAGATAGGAGCATCCCTTGCTCCCGCCAGGCAGCCCCTCAGTAGGGGCCGCCGTATGCTGCCGTGCCTCGGCATCCGCGCAAGGTGAGTCTGGGGACCGCCCGGAGCCGCTCTTCCTCAGCGGCAGCGCCACCTGGCGGCTGTGGTGCCTTCGGGCGGGAGGTACTGGGCCTGGACTGGGCGCTGAGCTCGCGCGAGCTGCGGGCGTCTGCAGAGCCTTGCCCTGAGTTTCCCCGCGAGGGAGGGCGGGAGGAGTCCCCGGCGGGAAGGTGATCCCTAGGGGGCCGGGGAGGGGCCCTGGGGAGGAGCCTGGCCTGGGGACGCCCGACTTCCGTGACACAAAAGACAAAGTCCATTTGGATGGAAGTAGGAGCCGGGCGAGGCAGGCCCTTTTCACTCTGTAGTCAAAGGAAATGACGCGGTCTGGGAGCAGGGCACCCAGGTACGGACGCTCAATTTGGGACTAGCGGGTGCTGGCTGGTGGTCGCTCCACGTAGAGGGGATACTGGCAGGCAAGCTTGGCGTCTGGTTTGATACAGTGAGGATTCGTCCAGCTGCTGTGGAGAGGCTTTCCAAGCCGGCCCCCCAAAAATGTGGGGTGCCAAGGTCTAGGTCAAACGTAGTTTTCCAGGATATTTTAATAGAGGGAATTCAGGACCCCTTTCAAGTTTGACCTGTGGGAAAATCGCATGGCCTGGAGAGTTCGGAAGGCTGGAGGGGGGCTAAAGCTTGGGCCAAATGTGGGAGGGCAGCCAAAGTTGGAGTTAAGTCAGGGGTGAGGCAGAGGCTTTCAAAATGTATGGGAACTTTGGAAAGGCATCCAATGCAGCCCTGCCCCTCCACACATCCCCCCATGAGTCATTTGGGGTCATTGGTCTCAGAGGAGGTCTGAAATTTAAACAGCTTCCTCCTCTAAATCTGGAGTCACTGTGGTTGTAAAGAATGGGACTGAGGAGCTAGGGCAAGGGATATGAGATAAATAGCATTGTGAGGACTCAGGCAGATCTGGAGTCTACTTTTTTTTTTAATTGAGACACAGTTTTGCTCTTGTCGCCCAGGCTGGAGTGCAGTGGCGCAATGTTGGCTTACTGCAACCCTCCACCTCCTGGGTTCAAGCAATTCTCCTGCCTCAGCCTCCTGAGTAGCTGGGATTACAGGCGCCCACCACCATGCCTGGATAATTTTTTGTATGCTTAGTAGAAACGGGGTTTCACCATGTTGGGCAGCCTGGTCTCCAACTCCTCCCCTCAAGTGATCCACCTGCCTTGGCCTTCTAAAGTGCTAGGACTGCAGGTGAGAGACACTGCACTTGGCCTGGATGCTACTTTTATTAGAAGGAGAAATGGTTGTTGTGTTGGAGCCTGGACATCATCTTATGACTCTGCTTTTCCATCTCTTAGGACCTAAGGACAACTCTGGGGCCATGACATCCATGATTCTCACAGAGGACCCTGAGATTTCTACGCTGTGAGCAACTGGACCTGTTCTGAGACCTTTGCCTTAGAGGATGGCCAAAGGGCTCCTGGTGACCTATGCCCTCTGGGCTGTGGGGGGCCCTGCTGGGCTCCACCACCTATACCTAGGAAGGGACAGCCATGCCCTGCTCTGGATGCTGACCCTGGGGGGCGGTGGGCTGGGCTGGCTTTTGGAGTTCTGGAAGCTCCCAAGCTTTGTAGCTCAGGCCAACAAAGCCCAGGGACAGAGACAGAGCCCCCGAGGGGTGACACCCCCTCTAAGTCCCATTCGATTTGTTGCCCAGGTGATAGTTGGCATCTATTTTGGCCTTGTGGCGCTGATTAGCCTTTCTTCCATGGTCAACTTCTATATTGTGGCTCTCCCACTGGCAGTTGGCTTAGGAGTCTTGCTGGTGGCTGCTGTTGGCAACCAGACCTCAGACTTTAAGAACACTATAGGGGCAGCATTTCTCACTTCCCCTATCTTCTATGGCCGCCCCATAGCTATCCTGCCCATCAGTGTGGCCGCCAGCATTACAGCTCAGAAGCATCGCCGCTACAAAGCGTCAGTGGCGTCAGAGCCACTCAGTGTGAGGCTCTACCGGCTAGGCTTGGCTTACCTCGCTTTCACGGGCCCACTGGCATACAGTGCCCTCTGCAACACAACTGCCACCCTCAGCTATGTGGCAGAAATCCTTGGCTCCCTCTTGAACTGGTTCAACTTATTCCCTCTTCTTGGCCACCTCATGGAGCTTTTCCTCCTTCTGCCTTACCGGATCTGGAGGCTACTGATGGGGGATCCTGGCTTCAACAGCAGCTACTTCCAGGAGTGGGAGAAGCTCTATGAGTTTTTTCAGAGTTTTCAGGATGAGAAGCGTCAACTGGCTTACCAGGTAAGGCTTTCTTCCCCATCAGTCCTGTCTGGTGGCTCTGGTGGCCCTCATGTGGAAGGACTGTTCTCATGTCAGTTGGCCAGGCGCTGGAAGCATGCTCTGGCTTCTTTGGGTATCTGTGTGCAATGGGCAAAGGTTACAGAGGCTGTAATAGTGAGTAGGAAAGCTATATGTGTATATTGTTTACTTTTTATTGAGGTACAAAGTATATAAAGTGCACTAATTTTATGTATACCCCGCTTAGATCAGGGTATGAAACATTTCCAGCACTAAGGAAATTTTTTTATTCCCCTTCTCAGCCTATACTCGCACCTTCAGAGGTCATCTCTGTTCTGACTTTTGTCACCATACATTAGTTTTGTTCATTCTTGAGCTCCAAATAGGTGGAACCATCAATATGTATTCTTTTGCATTTGGCTTCCTCCTTCCCTCCCTTCCTTCCTTCTTTACTTTCTTCATTCCTTCGTGACGGAGTCTTGCTCTTTTGCCAGGCTAGAGGGCAGTGGCGTGATCTTGGCTCACTGCAACCTATGCCTCCCAGGTTCAAGTGATTTTCCTGTCTCTGCCTCCTGAGTAGCTGGGACTACAGGTACACGCCACCACCCTCAGCTAATTTTTGTATTTTTGGTAAAGACAGGGTTTCACCATGTTGGCCAGGATGGTCTTGAGCTCTTGGCCTCATGATCTATCTGCCTCAGCCTCCCAAAGTGCTGGGATTACAGGTGTGAGCCACCATGCCTGGACTTGTATTTGGCATCTTTCATCTTTCATTTAATGTGATGTTTATGAGATTTATTGCTCTTGTTACTTGCAATTGTAAATTGTTTTCACTGTTGTAAGTTAACCCATTGTACCATTATACCACAGTTTATAATATATAAACACAGTTATAGATATACTCCACTGTAAATAAACATTTGGGATGCTTCTGGTTTGGGGTTATTATAAATAAAGCTGCTATGAGCTTTTATTTTTTCTAAAATAATTTTTTTCTTATTATTACTCTGTGATTCTAAGCAGAGCTTTCCCATGGGCAAGTAAAAGCCAATTCTAGAGATATGATAGTCTGATTTAGCAAAGGTGCAAGGAGAGGCCCAGGTACTCTGACAACTTGGAATATTCTGATTTGTCATCTTCTGTCTCCATAAGGTTTTGGGCCTCCCAGAAGGGGCAACAAATGAAGAAATACATCAGAGTTATCGGGAGCTAGTGAAGATCTGGCACCCAGACCACAACCTGGACCAGACAGAGGAGGCACAGAAGCACTTCCTGGAGATCCAGGCTGCATATGAAGTCCTGAGTCAACCAAGGAAGCACAGGGGATCCTGGAGGTGAGAAGAAACTTCCCCCTGAGGATGGACTTCCTAGCAGAGCTTGGCAACTTGTCCCAAATCTAGCTTTGCCCACAAACGGCATCCCAACAGCATTAAAGAAACTGCTTGGTGGCTCACGCCTGTAATCCTGGTATTTTGGGAGGCTGAGGCAGGCAGATCACCTGAAGTCAGGAGTTCAAGACCAGCCTGACCAACATGGAGAAACCCTGTCTCTACTAAAACACAAAAAATTAGCCAGGTGTGTGGTGGTGCACACCTGTAATCCCAGCTTCTGGGGAGGCTGAGGCAGGAGAATGGCTTGAACCTGGGCGGTGGAGGTTACAGTGAGCCAAGATCATGCCATTGCAGTCCAGCCTGGGCAACAAGAGCGAAACTCCATCTCAAAAAAAGAAAAAGAAAGAAACTGCTTGCAGTGGACATGAGAAAACCTTAAAGGAGTGAGAAAGATTGTAGTAGAAGAATGTGTTTATATTCTCAATTTCTGTATTCTTGGCTATTGTAATTTTTTCTTAAATTACAATAACCAGAGACTGAGAGGCATATTGTAAAACAATCAAATATCTTTTAGAGTATGTATGACTATTAATTATCAATAAAAAAATTAGAAAAAATATATCTTTTAGAGAACACACCACTTTATCCTACCCACATTGTATTGATACGTGATGGAGGAAGGTTATTTAACTATTTTTTTTTTTGAGAGGGAGTCTTGCTCTGTCTCCCAGGCTGGAGTGCAGTGGCACCATCTCAGCTCACTGCAACCTCTGCCTCCTGGGTTCAAGTAATTCTCATGCCTCAGCCTCTCGAGTAGCTGGGATGACAGGCATGTACCACTATGTCCAGCTTATTTTTTGTGTTTTTAGTAGAGATGGGATTTCACTATGCGGGCCAGGCTGGTCTGAAACTCCTGGCCTTAAGTGATCCACCTGCCTCAGCCTCCCAAAGGGCTGGGATTACAGGGGTGAGCCACTATGTCCTACCTATAAAAAAGGTTTAAAAATTTTTGCCAATGAATTTACTTATATACCATGATTTCAAGATCCAATTAATTTTCACACCATTTTAATGTTGCCAAGAATTGACATACATTTGCTTTGCCAAATACTTATAGTTTGTCAAATTATCATATGGAATTTTCATAGGCTATTAATAATTTTTAAATATGATATGTAGCACTACTGTAAAACATAAATATATTCAAAATAATCTATAAGGAAAAAGAGCAAGGAGTGATTAGGGTCTTTACTTGATATGGAAAATTATTTTACTGTTCTCGATGTTTTTTGTTTTTTTGTTTTGAGACAGAATCTTTCTCTGTTGCCAGGCTGCAATGCAGTGGTGCAATTTCAGCTCACTGCAACCTCCGCCTCCGGGGTTCAAGTGATTCTCCTGCCTCAGCCTCCCAAGTAGATGGGACTACAGGTGCACGCCACCACACCTAGCTAATTTTTTATTTTTAGTAGAGATAGGGTTTCACCATGTTGGCCAGGATGGTCTCATATCTTGACCTCATGACCTGCCCGCCTCAGCTTCCCAAAGTGCTGAGACTACAGGCGTCAGCCACTGTGCCTAGCTACTGTTCTCAAATTTTATCACGGGTTTTTGTTGCAAAATATGGGAATATTTTAATTTACTGAAGTGGGAACTACTGATAAGCAGTTCTTATTTTTCCAGCATAAGCAAGGCTACAATAAATATCTTTGACTATATGCACTTTTGCGTTTTGTTTTTTGTTGAAGCTATATCCCAATTAAGTGATAAATAGGGTAAAACAGAAGACATGGTTTTACAGTTTTTATTAATATTGTATCAGGCCAGCCATCGTGGTTCAGGCCTGGCATCCCAGCACTTTTCAAGGCTGAGGTGGGAGGACACCTGGGGTCAGAAGTTCAAGACCAGCTTGGGCAACCAGCAAGACCTCACCTCTAATAAAAAAATAAAACAAACAGCCGGACGCGGTGGCGAGTGCCTGTAGTCCCAGTTACTTGGGAGGCAGAGGCTGGAGGATCGCTTGAGTCCAGGAGTTCTGGGCTGTAGGGCACTATGCTGATTGGGTGACCGCACTAAGTTCAGCATCAATATGGTGACCTCCCAGGAGTAGGGGACCACCAGGTTGCTTAAGGAGGGGTAAACTGGCCCAGGTCAGAAACTGAGCAAGTCAAAACTCTGGTACTGATCAGTAGTGGGATCTCGACTGTGAATAACCACTGCACTCCAGCCTGGGCAACATAGCAAGACTCTGCCTCTTAAAAAATAATAAAAATAAAAATAAAAATAAATAAAAATAAAACAAACACAAAATTAGCTGGGCGTGGTGGCACATGCCAATAGTCCCAGCTAGTTGGAAGGCTGAGGTAGGTAGACTGCTTGATCATGGGAGGTTGAGGCTACAGTGAACTATAATAGCACCACTGCACTCCACCCTGGGCAACACAGCAAGACCCTGCCTCAAACAATTGTATTTGATTGATATTGTATCAGATTTCTTCTGAAAAAGATTGTAACAATTTAGACTTTCACCAAGTGCAAGAAACTGGCCTTTTCTTTGTAACTGGCATGGAATGTTACCACTCTTTTAAACTTGTCAAGATGATGGTGAGAAATAACATCTAATTACTTTATTTATTTATTTAGAGATGGGGTTTCACCATGTTGACCAGGCTGGTATTGATCTCCCGACCCCAGGTGATCCACTCGCCTCGGCCTCCCAAAGTGCTGGGATTACAGGCATGAGCCACCACACCCGGCCTCTAATTACTTTAATTTGCATTTCCCTAACGCTTAATGAAGTTCAGCATCTCTTCAAATCTTTATTGGGCATTTGCATTTTCTCCTCAGTGAATTGCTTCATCATATTCTCTATTTCTTTTTAAAGTGTGTTCCAATTTGTTTCTCTGAAATCTAGTTTGGTGGTATCCTTGCATTTTAGAAACCTTAAACATTTATAATATGTGTTGTAGATATTATTTCCTAGCCTATGACTTGTCTTTCATCCTTGAGCATGAGTTTTAGTGTCAGAAGAACCAACAGTAGGATTTGAATTAGGTTGCATTATTTTCTAGTTGTCCTATTTTTTATTCTTTCAGCCTCTTAGAATCTTAGTATCCTTTACAGCTGACATAATAGTATCCATTTTATTTTTTAAAATTTTTTGGCTGGGTGTGGTGGCTCACACCTATAATCCCAGCACTTTGTGGGGCCAAGGAAGGCAGATCACCTGAGTTCAGAAGTTTGATACCAGCATGGCCAACATGGTGAAACCCCGTCTCTACTAAAAATACAAAAATTAGCCAGGCGTGGTGCCACTGCACTCCCGCCTGGGTGACAAAATGAGACTCCGTCTCAAAAAAATTATCAAAAAAAATAAATTCATGTATTTACGTATTGAAACAGGGTCTTGCTCTGTTCCCCAGGCTGGAATTTAGTGGGGTGATCATAGCTTGCTTTATCCTGGAACTCCTGGGCCCAAATGATCCTCCTGACTCTTTTTCCCAAGTAGCTGGAACTACAGACAGGCACCACCCTGCCTGGCTTTTTGTTGTTGTTATTGTTTATTTATTTGTTTTTATAGAGATGGGGTCTTTCCATGTGGCCCAAGCTGGTCTCTAACTCCTAGTTTCAACCAACCCTTCTGCTTTGGCCTACCAAAGTTCTGGGATTACAGATGTTTGCCAAGTATCTACTTTAAAAGGGTTGCTATGGCTGGGTGTGGTGGCTCACACCTGTAATCTCAGCACTTTGGGAGGCCAAGCCTGATGGATCACCTGAGGTCAGAAGTTCCAGACCAGCCTGGCCAACATGGTGAAACCCTGCTCTACTAAAAATATAAAAATAAGCCAGGCTCATTTTCAGTGGGGCACACGCCTGTAGTCCCAGCTACTCTGGAGGCTGAGTGGGGAGAACTGCTTGAAGCCAGGAGGCAGAGGTTACAGTGAGCCGAGATTTTGCCACTGCACTCCAGCCTGAGCGACAGAGTGAGTCATAGTCTCAAATAAACAAACAAACAAAATAAAAACAAATAAGTAAATGAAATGAAAATTAAACCCAAAATACAGTCTTAAAAAAAGGAAGTTTAGCCGGGCGCGGTGGCTCACACCTGTAATCCCAGCACTTTGGGAGGCCGAGGCGGGTGGATCACGAGGTCAAGAGATCGAGACCATCCTGGTCAACATGGTGAAACCCCGTCTCTACTAAAAATACAAAAACATTAGCTGGGCATGGTGGCGCGTGCCTGTAATCCCAGCTACTCAGGAGGCTGAGGCAGGAGAATTGCCTGAACCCAGGAGGCGTAGGTTGCGGTGAGCCGAGATCGCGCCATTGCACTCCAGCCTGGGTAACAAGAGCGAAACTCAAAAAAAAAAAAAAAAAAAAAGGAAGTTTAGTAAATAGGAAATGTAAGACGTTAACAAGTGAGTCTTCCTTGTTTTCTACCTTAGTCGATTTAATGGAATCCAGTGATTTCATATTCTCCCATTTACACAAATCAAAAATTCACAGATCATTTGAAGAGTTAGAAGGGAACTGAGAAGGCCTGTATCCCAAGCAACTATATAGTACAGAATCTTGGGAACAGCTTGCCTCAGAGATGACCATTTTGGCTTTTGTTTGAATTATAAATCTTATACCTGCCTCACCTTTTAGACATCCTTAATTGTTCCCTAAATTTGCTTCCCTGTAATGTCTTTCTGGACCTGCCATCTCTTGCTCCAAAGAACAAAAACAAAAAACCCTTTCTTGATGAGAATCTGCTCTTCATCTCCTATCCCTCTAAATCTTCCATTTGCCACATTTACCATCAGCCAGTTTAAGGAGGAGGCACTGTAGTCTGAGTGAGGAGGGATGAAAAGATGAAGAGATGGGGCTCTACTTCTGCCTCTTGCATTGATCATACTGGTGACTTTGGGTGAGCCACTTTTCCACTGGGGCCTCAGTTCCTTTCTTGTCATGTGAGGAAGATGGACTTAGATGATTTTTTTTTTTTTTTTTTTTTTTAGACAGAAATTTTTGTTGCACAGGCTGGAGTGCAGTGGCACGGTCACAGCTCACTGTAGACATGACCGCCTGGGTTCAAGCGATCCTCCCACCTTAGCTTCCCAAAGTGTTAGAATTACAGGCATGAGCCACTGACCCCAGCCTAGATGACCGTTAAGATTACTTCCAGCCCTCTATTCTGTAGTTCTTTTCAGCTGAGGCTTGTATTAAATGGTTTGATTTGTCATCTTCTGTCTGCCCCCTTGTGGACATTGTTTTGGGAAGAAAATAAAATTCTAATTGCTTGAAGAGCAGTATAATGACCATCATCTATCCCACCCTCCAAAAATTCACTTGCATCACACTGTTTGTTTTCAATTATTCATGTTCACTTCTAGTCCTCATTCATAAATGTACATCCTTTAACATGGTTGAATCATATCAGGGACATAATTTTGTACTTTTTCCCTCCTTCCTGATAATGTCTTTACAGTAAAATGTAAAAATGCTTGGGATTCAATGAACTTTTAAAATATTACTATAAAGACTTTGTCATTATATAGTTAATTGAGATATAATTCATATAGCTTAAACTTCACCCTTTAAAAGTGTACAATTCGCCGGGCACGGTGGCTCACGCCTATAATCCCAGCACTTTGGGAGGCCAAGGCAGGTGGATCACGAGGTCAAGAGATCGAGGCCATTCTGATCAACATGGTAAAACCCCGTCTCTACTAAAAATACAAAAATTAGCTGGGCATGGTGGTACGCGCCTGTAGTCCCACCTACTGGGGAGGCTGAAGCAGGAGAATTGCTTGAACACGGGAGGCGGAGGTTGCAGTGAGCTGAGATTGTGCCATTGCACTTGAACCTGGGTAACAAGAGCGAAATTCCATCTCAAAAAAAAAAAAAAAAAAGTTCAATTCAGTAGTTTCTGATATATTCACAAGGTTGTATAATCATCACCACTATTTAATTCCAGAATATTTTACCATGCCAAAAAGAAACCTCATACTCCTTAGCAATCAATCTCTGTTTCTTCTTCCTCCTAGCCTCTGCAATCACTGATCTACTTTCTGATTCTCTAGATTTGCCTATCATGGACATTTTATTTAAACAGCATCACACAATATGCTGCCCTTTGTGTGTGTCTGGCTTCTTTCATTGAACATAGTGTTTCTAAGACTCAAATATGGGCTGGGCACAGTGGCTCATGCCTGTAATCCCAGCACTTTGGGAGGTTGAGGCAGGTGGATCACCTGAGGTCAGGAGTTCGAGACCAGCCTGACCAACATGGTGAAGCGCTGTCTCTACTAAAAATACAAAAATTAGCCAGGTGTGGTGGCATGCATCAAGTCCCAGCTACTTGGGAGGCTGAGGCAGGAGAATTGCTTGAACCTGGGAGGTGGAGGAGGTTGCGGTGAGCTTGGATCACACCACTGCACTCCAGTCTGAGCGACAGAAAAGAGAAAAAAAAAAAAGATTCAGCCGGGCGCGGTGGCTCAAGCCTGTAATCCCAGCACTTTGGGAGGCCGAGGCGGGTGGATCACGAGGTCAAGAGATCGAGACCATCCTGGTCAACATGGTGAAACCCAGTCTCTACTAAAAATACAAAAAATTAGCTGGGCATGGTGGTGCGTGCCTGTAATCCCAGCTACTCAGGAGGCTGAGGCAGGAGAATTGCCTGAACCCAGGAGGCAGAGGTTGCGGTGAGCGAGATCGTGCCATTGCACTCCAGCCTGGGTAACATAAGTGAAACTCCGTCTCAAAAAAAAAAAAAGATTCAAATATGTTGAAGCATGCGTTATCTTATATTTATTTTTTACAACACATCATTATATCTTAATGCTGTATAATATTCCCTTTTGGAGAAACATTTATATAATGTTGTTGTAAAGAATGTGGCATCAATATCTTCATGCCTCTAATTCATCTCTTCTCTTGAATTATTTTTTTAGAATAAATTCCCATGGGTGGGATTACTGGGTCAAAGGGTATGAACATTTTTTATAGCTCTTGTCAATATTGCTCTTAAACTGTGGTGCCCAGAACTAAATGCAATTCTGAGATGTGTTCAGACAGAACAGGGTACTGTGGGGCTATTACATTCTCAAGGTCTGAACAATATATCATCCTTTAAATCCAGCAGCCTAAAAATTTATCAGCTTTTTTTGGTTGCTATGTAAGTGTGACTCATTGAACTTATAGTCAACTGAGGCCCTTAGATCTTTTCCTAAGCACTGTGTCTTAGAGCTATGTTTGCATCTACTCTAGGACCCAGGAGGCTTTTGAGGACTCACTGACTTTAATCTAGTACTGTATGTCTTAGTTTTCTTTTCTTTCTTTCTTTCTTTTTTTTTTTTTTTTTTGACGGATTCTTGCTCTGTTGCCCAGGATGGAGTGCAGTGGTATGATGTTGGCTCACTGCAACCTCTGCCTCCCGGGTTCCAGGGATTCTCCTGCCTCAGCCTCCTGAGTAGCTGGGACTACAGGCACGTGCCACCACACCCAGCTAAGTTTTTGTATTTTTAGTAGAGACGGAGTTTCACCGTGTTAGCGAGGATGGTCTCAATCTCCTGACCTCATGATCCTCCTGTGTCAGCCTCCCAAAGTGCTGGGATTACAGCCGTGAGCCACTGCCCGCTGCCCTTAGTTTTCTTTCCTCTTGAACAGTGGGGTGGTCCTAATAAGCTTGTAGAGGTGTGGTTTGTTGTAGTCTTAGCTAGGAACTGCAGATGGCGCTACAAGGCTGTCACAGGGTAAAATATGTCCCTCGCTTGCCCCCTTCACTTAAAAAAAAATGTGGTAGTGGCACCTCCAAAGCAGGTTTGTTACCAGAGTTCAGTCCTCTCCTTTTGCTGAGAAGGAGCAAGAAACTATGAAGTTGGATCTGGGGTGTTATTCGAGGCAAGCTCCAGTTGAAACATGCTTTTCAGTTGTCATTTAATCTCCTAGGGGAATCTAGAGCTATCTATTTCATGTTAGAACTCTGAACACACATCTCATGCCACTGCTTTGGCTTTTGAAGTTCACACCCTGAGAAGCTGATTTAAAAAATTTTTTCTTTTGCTTCATGTTCCCTGCAATCTTTCTCTTAGCCACTGCAAGGGATTGAAAGCTGTTCAACTGCTTTTTGTTTCGTTTTTGCTAAGATGAGTTTTGAGCAATAAAAGTAGAAAATTTATGTAGGGTTCCAGCTAAATGATATTTCATTTCAATAATTTGTTCTCTTCTTTCTTTCTCATTCATCTGCTTCCCCACCTTTCATTCACCTTTTCTGTAGTCCATCTGCTTATTTGCAAACTATCATGACTCTAAGCAAGGATTTTGGACTTTCTGGGTTTAAATCTTACTGACAAGTTTCAACAGAATAAAGCAGTGCCCTGTATGTGAAACTTGGAAGAGGATATTTTAACCCACTCTATGCCAAACCTCAGTTCCAATTCTGGGCTGAGAAAGGTTGTGAAGAACATCTTCTGCTGGGCAGTGACTGAGTCAGCATGTGAGCTTGGCTTTGCAAGCACCACCTAAAAGGGCATTTTTCCTAGTATCAATAGCTCAGTCACCTTTCAGGTGAATTAGTACCAGAAAAGGAATGGGAGGTGGGCGTGATGATGGGCTGAGGTGGGGGGATTACTTGAGCCCAGGAGTTCAAGGCTGCTATGATTTTGCCACTGTACTCCAACCTAGGCAACAGAACAAAACCCTTCCTCAAATACATACATAAATAATTTATTAATCTGTCACAAGAGTGAGAAGAAAAAGGCCAGGCATAGTGGCTCATGCCTATAATCCTAAGACTTTGGGAGGCTGAGGCAGGAGAATCACTTGAACCCAAGAGGGAGGATTGCTTGAGTTTGAGACCAGCCTGGGCAACACAGGGAGGCCCCATATCTACCAAAAAAAAAAAAAAAAATTTAGCCATGCCTGGTGGTTCACACCTGCAGTCCAAGCTACTGGGAAGGCTGGAGTGGGAGGATCAGTTGAACTTGGGAGTTGGAGGCTGCAGTAAGCAACGATCCCACCACTGTACTCCAGCCTGGGCAACAGAGTGAGACCCCTGGTCTCTTAAAAAAAAAAAAAAAAGGAACGGGAAGGAGTTGCAGCACATGTCATACAAATGTCTTCAGTTCAGACATTTCCCAGTCACAGATCTGAGGGCCAGTGAGGCTTGTTTTACTCCCCCATTCCTCCTTCTGTATCCTTATCCACTTTAGACTTGGTTTCTCTTGCTTTTTTCTCTTTCCCTCCCAGGAACCACAGGAAAGGGTGTATGTTTGATATTTAGTAAATTTTATTCAGTGATAGCAAACTCAATTCCTCTTAGCAGTTGACTTTTCTTTTTCTTTTTTTTTTTTTTTTTTGAGACAGAGTTTCACTCATGTTACCCAGGCTGGAGTGCAATGGCGCGATCTCAGCTCACCACAACCTCCACCTCCTGGGTTCAGGCAATTCTCCTGCCTCAGCCTCCTGAGTAGCTGGGATTACAGGCACGCACCACCATGCCCAGCTAATTTTTGTATTTTTAGTAGAGACGGGGTTTCACCATGTTGACCAGGATGGTCTTGATCTCTTGACCTCGTGATCCACCCACCTCGGCCTCCCAAAGTGCTGGGATTACAGGCTTGAGCCACCGCGCCCGGCCTGCAGTTGACTTTTCTTGCACAGCCAAGATGATTGATCATTTCAGACCCATCTCCCTTCAGGCTCTAATTCTTCTCCATCAATATGTTTCTTGTTTTGATATTTCTGCCTTTGGCTGATGTTCTTCTTTCCTATAATTCTTTTTTTTTTTTTTTTTTTCAGAATTTTACTCTTGCCCCGGGGCGAGAGTGCATTGGTACGATCTTGGCTCACTGCAACCTTCACCTCCCGGGTTCAAGTGATTCTCATGTCTCAGCCTCCCAAGTAGCTGGGATTACAGGTGTGCGCCACCATGCCTGGCTAATTTTTTTGTATTTTTAGTAGAGATCATCATGTTGGCCAGGCTGGTCTCAATCTCCTGACCTCAGGTAACTCACCCACCTCGGCCTCCCAACCTCCTGAGTAGCTGGGATTGCAGGTATATACCACTACGCCCAACTAATTTTTGTATTTTTAGTAGATATGGGGTTTCACCATGTCGGCCAGCTGGTCTCAAACACCTGACCTTGTGATCCACCTGCCTTGGCCTCCCAAAGTGCTGGGATTACAGGCGTGAGCCACCAAGTCCAGCCAAGCATATTAATTTTTTAAGGTGACATAATCTATAAATGAAAGATAATTTAAAAACTTAATAAAATAACCTAGAGTACAGCAATACTAGTTACATCTCTTACACTTCACTAAATATCAAATTCAAGTCTTAATGAAACTGCAAGGCTCACACTGAATGGGATATTTCAGATCTGAGTTTTGGTTCCAGCATTGCCAATAATTTTGTGATGTAACACTTCAATCTTTGATAGTTGAAAGCTTTTCCCAGCTTTAAATATCTGATACACAAATGAAAATTTGGGTATGTTAGCCTTGTCTTTGGGCCTCAGTTTTGTTATCTGTAAAATGAGGAATGCTGACCTAATCAAACCGTTTTAATTGAACTTTATACAATGGATGTTCAAAGACACATTAGTCCTGCAAAAAAGTCTTGGGGGTGGGGATGGGGGTGGGAAGAGCTTCCTTGGTGAAAGCTGCACACTATATATAGCCTGCTCACTTCAATGTGAACAAAGCATAGTACCATATTAAATATTCTGGGAAGTAAATAAACCAGTTTAACTTGATTTTAACCAGTGCTTCCCTAACTTATTTGGACATGGAATAGTTTTCTCAGATAACATCTACTTAGTAAATCATGAAACAAATTTTCTGAGACACAGTTTGGACTACCAACATGAATATTCTTAGGTACTAGGGTTAGTATAGGCAAAAGGAAAAGTACAATCTTATGAGCTGTTCTCTACTGGTTTTTGTGCCTGTTCTCACTTGCAGCTTCAGTCAATGGAGGCTTTAAAACATTATGTTTCTTAATTACAGTCATTGGTTATCAAGTCTCCAAGATAATGAGTTAAATTTCTGTGCCGCTCAGGCTATAGTTGGCTTCTTTTTCTTCCTAATAAGAACATGGAATCTGGCAATCACTTAAGATACAAAATATCAAATCAAACCAAACAAAAACATTAAAGTTCTGAAGTCAAGGATCTATTTGAAAACATATCAAATTAGGTCAGGTTAATACCTGCAGAATATATCTGCCAAGGTAAAGCTTATGTCATGATTTCTCTCTAATTCTAGTTCTGGCACTTGATCATTAAGTAAACTGGGATAAATTAATTTCGTAAGGCTGAACAGAGACTAATGGATTTTATCTCAAAATGATCTTTTTCTTTTTTAACCCTTAAGATTTATGGCAAACATTTCAGAAATGTGGTTATTTGCTATGTTGGTGCCACTATACTCAAGCCTGGGCAACAGAGGGAGACCCTGTCTCCAAAACAAATGAAAAACAGTCTCTCCTATTAGATCAGGCAATCTCTTGGGAGATCATGTCTTACCCAAAACAGACCATAACGTTATCAAGAATGGGAACTTTTTTCGACAAGGTCTCACCCTGTTGCCCAGGCTGGGGTGCAGTAGTGTAATCACAGCTCACTTCAGCCTGGATTTCCTGGGCTCCACGGATCCTCTCACCTCAGCCTCCCGGGCTTGCACAAGCCACCACAGTCAGCTAATTTACTTTTATTTTTTGTAGAGACAGGGTCTCCCTATGTTGCCCAGGCTGATCTCAAATCCCTGGGCTCAAGTGATATACCTCAGCCTCTCAAAGTGTTAGCTCACAGGTGTGAGCCACAGAACCTAGCCAAGAATGGGGACTTTGCCATCCAAAAAACTTGTACTGGCTTTGCAGCAGCAACAGGCCCTATAATGAAGGCATTTCCTGAACAGAGTGACTTTTGGTGGGTGAAACCAGCCTTCGTGGAATAGGATACAAGGCCCAAATCCTACACCTCACGATGAAGTTATCCATTAACCAGGGTCATATCATCCTATTCCTACTCTGTATGGGAAGGAAGGGGAATTGTGGAAGAATTAGTCACTCATTCCTTTCTGTTCCTAAACCACTTTGTACTTTTGTGCTTCAACACTTACTATGTTATTATAGTTATTTAATAACTTAAATTTGTTGTTTGTAGAGATGGGGCTCTTGCTATGTTGCCAAGGCTGGTCTTAAACTCCTGGGCTCAAGCAGTCCTCCCACTTTGGCCTCTAAAAGTGTTGGGATTATGGGCATGAGCTGCTGCAACTGGCCTATTTAATAACTTTATGCTCCTTTGCAACTGTACACTTTCCTTGAGTAATGATATTACTTTTCTTTGTAAATGACCCAATACCTAGAAAAATACCCATCATTGAGTAGGTGCCAATTAATGAACGAAGAGAAAGCGGATATTTGGATAGATTGCTGCTGCTTCTTTTTTAATTTTTTTTTTTTTTTTTTTTTTTTTTTTTTTTTTTT
>NW_022436942.1:26917511-26935033 GCF_009761245.1 Sapajus apella | reverse complement strand
CCAGGCTGGAGTGCAGTGGTGCGACGTTGGCTCACTGCAACCTCTGTCTCCCGGGTTCAAGCGAGATTCTCTTGCCTCAGCCTCCCGAGTACCACTACAGGCATGCGCCACCATGCTTGCTAATTTTTGTATTTTTAGTAGAGATGGGGTTTCACCATGTTGGCCAGGATCGTCTCTATCTCCTGACCTTGTGATCCACCCACCTCAGCCTCCCAAAGTGCTGGAATTACAGGCCTGAGCCACCGCGCCCAGTGGATAGTTTGCTTCTATTTTAATTTTTGAATGAAGATGCAATAGTAAGGAACACATAGTCCAGTGACCTACCTGGTTAGATGACTTAGTCTTCTGCTTATCTAGATTGGTAAATCATATGGTTGGAGTAGATGAGACATCATTAACCAGAGGTCAGTGGGCTCCAGGGGATTTTTGACCCCCTACTTCATACAAAGGTAAAAATCACAAGGATCGGATGGCTTGGCAGAGCTCTACTATACTACTCAGTTACATGTACTGATTGCAATAACATACGTGGAAAACAAACGACATGCGCCTATGGTGTCTAGCTATACACAGACACACTCTCCAGCTTGTTGGTGGCTTTTCAGAGCCCCTTTGCTTGGCCTCAAAAGGTAAGATGGGGACAGATTCTAATAAATCGTTTTTTTTTAAAGACGGAGGCTGGAATGCAGTGGTGCAATCCCCACTCCCTGCAACCTCCGCCTCCTGGGTTCAAGCGATTCTCCTGTATCAGCCTCCCGAATAGCTGGGATTACAGGTGTGTGCCACCACGCCCAGCTAATTTTTGCATTTTTAGTAGAAACGGGGTTTCATTATGTTAGCCAGACTGCTCTTGAACTCCTGACCTGAAGTGATCCGCCTGCCTCGGCCTCCCAAAGTGCCGGGATTACAGGAGTGAGCCACTGCTCCAGGCCCCAGATTCTAATACAGCTTTTCAATGCTTATTGTCTAAATCCCTGTAGCCCCTCTTAATAGAACTCTGACCAGTCGACAGTGAGGTGAGTGCCTCACGCTTGCAGGACACTAAGTCGAAAGGTGCACAAATACTAGTTTCACCACCGGGGAGGTTGAGAGTCTGGTGTCGAAGACAGAGTATTTAACAGAAAGATTTGAAATGCTGCGGGTCCGACCGCAGCCGCGTAGAGGGGCTATGCTGACAGCTGGGTAGATCAGAAACCCGACTGACAAGGAACTGACTTGGGGAGCGTGCAGGGCGGACATGGCCAGGGCAGAGAACCCCTGTCAGCTCCTGAATTTATTCTTCCCACGCTTCCACCGGCCTCCGCGCACTCCCAGGAGGCTGAGCGATCGCGCGGTCAGGAGGCTCCGGCGTTTGTCGCCGCTGGCGGCTCTGAAATTGCCTTTTGGAACAAAACTTGGGTTGGGAAGGAGGCGAAGCGGAAAGCGTTGCGCGCCAGTGAGAGGCGCCGTACGGGTGCGGCCCGAGAGACAGCGTCCGGACCCGGACACTGAGCAAAAGCCGCGCGCTCTGCTCCCCTCGCGGCGCCCGCGTTCGGCCACCTCCGGGGGAGTTTCGGCTCTTTCCGTCAGTTCAGCTCGGTCCGTCCATTCCCGGCGCGCGCCAGGTGCCTACCCGATGCCGCCGTGTACGAGTCGTTCTGCAGGCGGACGCGAGCTTGAGTCCTAGCCGTTTTTCCCTTACATCTAGTTTGCCCCCGACCCGCTCCCTGAGTCTCTTCCTTTCCCCGGTAATTCCCAGTTTCCGGTGGCGCGCGGGCCTGCGGACGCTGCGAGACGCGAGGGACCGGGCCCCGAGAGGAGCGGTAAGCTGACCAGCCGGAGGCCGCCTCTCGCCGCCGGCGCCCCGGGCCTCTCACCGCTTCCCTCAGTCTCCGGCGCGCGGACCGCCTCCGCCGCGCTCGTGCACCCGTTGGCTGCAACAACCTCTAGCTTGGCGCGCCGGCGCGAGTACGCGCCCCGCACTCTGGCTGGCTGGCTGATGCGCACGCGCCCGACAGGGCTCCGGGGCGGGGCGAGTCGCTGCCCGGGCGAGGGTCTGGGTGATCCGCTGGCGCTCAGGCAGCTGCCGCGGCTGCAATTCCCGGCCTGTTGTCCGGCGCAGGAGAGAAGCGGGGAGGCGGCGGTGGGGGCGGGGCGGCGTCCGGCTCTGAGAGAGCTGGGGGAGGAGCGCGGTGGCTACGGCGGCGGCTCCAGAAGAGGAGGTGAAAGAGGTGGAGGATCTCCTCTCCTCTTCTCAGACCCGGGAGCGTCCGCGGAGCCCGGAGCTGGGGCGACGAGGAGATTGCGGGGGCCCGGGCTAGGTGAGGCTGGGGGTGCTGGGTGGAGGGGTTGGCGAGGGCTTAGTGGGGGGCCGAGGTGCGGGGAGCGGGTTGAGGGAGGAAAAAGGGGGAGGGAGCAATTGTTGGGGACGGGGGCCGTTAGAGGCCCAGAGTGGCCGGGAGGGTGGAAGGTTCCTGGGGTATGTGGGGCCGGCGAGGCACCCGTGTCCGAGTTGGGGAGTTTCCAGAGGGATAGGCCGGGGAAACAATGGAGTGTGGGGGGGACTCTGGCGTGAGGGTGTGTGGGTATTGGATTTTAAAAAATAACGAGCAAGATAGAAAAGAAGGAAAGAATAGGATCATTTGGGACGAGAAGTACAATGAATTGAGAATGCAGTGGGGATGCGTAAGGTCACCTCCGTGGGTGTCCGAGGTCCTTAGGAGTCGGGGGCAATAATGAGATTTGAAAATAAGGGCTAGAAGGGCGTTCTTGGAATTGAAGGGGGAGACGGAATGGAAAATAAGACGAAGAGAGGCAGAGACATAATATAGATGTGGTTTGGACTTGGATTAAAGCAGAAAGGTAGATTCAGTCAGTTTTGGACTAGAGTGCTGTCTTTCTCCTAATTCATTCAGAATGATTGGGTTCTTTTAGAAAGTGGATCTTTCTCAAGCTTGTCCCTCTGCTAAGGAGTACAAGCCGTTCTTTAAATAATTTGATTATCACTTGTCCATTTTACTGATAAAATATGCCTATAATATTTACTTCACCTCTGTTTAGCAGGCTGCTGTACGTAATTTACCTATGGTTAATGAAGCAGGAGAGGACAGAACACCAAAAATATCTTGCTTTAAGTTAGGTCAATCATAATGTAGAGTTCAGTGTTTTGGAGAGAACCAGAAGACTGCTTGTTTGTTTTCAGTTTGACCAAAAGGTGATGGATAAAGTTATCTGTACTTCGTTAGAATTGCTACTGGTTTTATGTTTGTGGGAGAGAGCTGGGGTTCTGCCTTAAATTATTTCTTGATATTAACTTCAAGTAATCAGGCTGCTTCATACCTTCCAGTTTGAATTAAGGTGGTTTGGGAATATTGTGGAAAAGCATCTTTGGGATTATGATCTTTAAGTTTCCTTGGTACTTGGATTTCCAGACCAAATTTGTAATGGTACTAGATAGAAAATTGCTGATTTTGAAATTGTAATTACCATTCTGTGCTCATAAATAGTCCATGTTAAGCCTTTTATTTGTTGGGCATTAAGTTTTGCTGACTCATCTAAGATTTCTGGACATTCATCACTTTGTATTTCTCAGCTAGGTCTTGAATGGTAGCATTTAGGTTACTTTATAAAGGTCCAATTAATTCAAGAAAGATGTTCAGGAATTAAAAAAAAAAGTCCAAAAACGATCTAAATTGTCACTTTTCTTAGATGTTATGAAAATTGAACAAAGCAAGAAGTGAATGCAGTGTTCTCATTAGTGACAATGTGTCCCATTTTGTTTTTTTCTGAAATGAAGTCTTGCTCTGTTGTCCAGGCTAGAGTGCAGTGGCGCTATCTAGGCTCACTGCAACCTCTGCCTCCCGGGTTCAGGTGACTCCAGCCACCTGAGTAGCTGGGATTACAGGCACCTGCCACCGTGCCTGCCTAATTTTTGTGTTTGAAGTAGGGACGGGGTTTCATCATCTTGGCCAGCCTGGTTTCAAACTCCTGACCTGGTAATCCACCGGCCTCAGCCTCTCAAAGTGCTGGGATTACATTCGTGAGCCACGAAGCCTTGCCTAATATGCCTCTTTTTGAATTGACCTCTTTTGGTGGGCTAGTCAAGGTGCTAAGATTTTTTTTTTTTTTTTTTTGCGTGTATCATCTCATTTAACCCTCACAATTATTTCATATTTTGTAAATTAAGAGGTTAAATAATTTACTAATGTCACAGAGCTAGTGAAGAACAAAGCTTGAGTCAGTCCCAGCTCTATCGGATGGCTTTTTTAAAATCTTAACTGCCTGGTTGCCCTTTCTGCTTCACCCCTGTCTTGATTGTAGTAAAGCAGCAGGAATGGGTTGAAACTTGGGTCTGGTAACTGTGATATAGATGAAGATTAAGTTAGTAGGCTACATCTGTAGATTTCATTGAAGGTTTACTGTTCCTGTGATTTAACAAAGCTCTGGGGTCCTGATAAATAGGACTGAAAACATTTGCTAAGGATTTGTCCTGCAAGCACACTGAGTTTTCCGTTTAGTCTTGTACTGCTGATGTACTGTGCATACGTGGCACTCTTACTTGTAGATGTCAAGACAGCCGGTTGTGGAGCCAAAACCAATTAACTCTGGAAAATAATTGAAAACTGCCCAGTACTCAGGTGCCCTCCTGGCAGCTGTTGAGCCCACAATTGGTACCAGCATTACCTCTAAACTTAGATAGGAGGATCGTCTTAGAAACCAGGAGTGAAACAGCTAGAACTGAGGGAAACAGCTGGGGCTTGAGGGAGGAGCCACAGGTTATGGCCAAAACATGAGCGTAGCCCCTGGAGGCTGATCAGGCTAAGATGGGAGGGAATTTTCATTTGTTGAGCATTTATGTATTCCAGGCAGTGAACTCAGTGTACATTATTATCTTATCAGTTAATTGTAAGTATTATCCTCATTTTTCAGATGAGGCTCAGAAGGGTTAAAAGTAACTTACACAGTCACTTTATAATGGCAGTGAAGAAAGTTTGTATATACTATTCTAAAAATTGCTGCTTGCAGTTTCCCATTGTAGGATCACCGTATTAAAGCTGGAAACTAAAAGTCACTCTTTCAGATCTACCTGGCTTCTCTGTTATATGTATAACTGATTATTTCAGTCTTGCTACTTTGATTGGAAACTGGAACGAAAAGCTTGTATTTTTCGGATGTAATTGTTAGGAACTACTATCCATTCATTATGTTATCAAATGACCTGTAGAATATAATTCAGCTTCCTTAGTTGCTTAGTGTATATTTGCAGCAACATAAAAATAGAATGTCCATCCCTTCTCTGCTGGGATCTTCACTTTCAACAAAGTCATCTAGACTCTGAAGGATTACAGTGAAGCTTGCCTGTTACAGAGTCTTTTGCTTTTCTCCTTATGTTTTTGCCACAAATGTTTGACAGTTGTTCTTGGTTATTTATTTATTTATTTTTTAGAGACAGGATCTTGCTATGGCCTCAAACTCCTGGGCTTAAATGATCTCCCTCAGCTTCCTGAGTAGCTGGTATTGGCTAGTTTGTTTACTCTCCGCTCCCCCAGCCTGCACCACCCTCCTGCCACACGCCCAGAAAGGATCTCACTCTGTTGCCCAGGCTGGAGTGCAGTGGTACCATCATGGCTAATTGTTTGACCACATCCAGCTAACTTTTGTATTTTTTTGTAGAATCAGAGTTTCGCTGTGTTGCCTAGGCTGGTTCCCAACTCCTGGGCTCAAGCCATCCACCCGCCTTGGCCTCTCAAAGTGTTGGGATTATAGCATGAGCCACCATGCCTGGCCTTTTTGTTTACTTAAAAAAAGGAAATTGGCCAGGCGCAATGGCTCAGACCTGTAATCCCAGCACTTTGGGAGGCCTAGGAGGGGTGGATCATGAGGTCAGGAATTCAAGACCAGCCTAGCCAAGATAGTGAAACCCTATATTTTTGTCTTACTAAAAATACAAAATTTAGCCAGGCATGGTGGCGTGTGCCTGTAATCCCAGCTACTTGGGAGGCTGAGGCAGGAGAATCACTTGAACTTGGTGGGTGGAGGTTGCAGTGAACTGAGATCGTGCCACTGCACTCCCGCCTGGGCAACAGAGTGAGACTGTCTCAAAAAAAAAAATATTGTGGTAAACTATATATAACAGAAAATTTATCATTTTAACCATTTTTAAGTGTATGGATCCATGGCATTAAGTACATTCACATTGCCGTGCAACCATCACCACCATCTGTCTTGGGAACTTTTTAATCCTCCCACACTGAAGCTCTGCACCTATTAAACAATAAATCCTGTAATCCAAGCACTTTGGAGGCCAAGATGGGTGGATCACCTGAGGTCGGGAGTTCAAGACCAGCCTGATCAACATGATGAAACCCTGTCTATAAAAATAAATAAATATATATATATATAATATATATATATATATATATGTTAACAATAATTCCTTGTTTCTCTTTCTCTACCCAGCTGCTGGCCACCAATATTCTACTTTCTGTCTCTATGAATGTGACTACCCTAGGTACCTCATATGTAAGTGGAATAATATAATATTTACTTTTTTGTGTCTGGCTTGTACCACTTAGCATATCTTCAGAATTCATCCATGTTGTAGCATATGTCAGAATCTCCTTTTTAAGACTGAATAATATTCCATTGTATGTACACACCACATTTTGTTTATCCATTCATCCTTAATGGACATTTGGGTTGCTTCCACCTTTTGGCTGTTGTGAGTAATGCTGCTGTGAATTTTGGTGTACAAATACCTATTAGAATCCCTGTGTATTAGTCTATTCTCACATTGCAGTAAAGAAATACCTGAGACTGGGTAATTTTTTTTTAAAAAAAGGTTGAATTGGTTCATGATTCTGCAGGCTGTACGGGAAGCATAGCAGCTTCTGGGGAGGCCTCAGGAAACTTATGATCATGGTGAGAGGCAAAGGGAAAGCCGGCATGTCTAGGTGGCTGGAGCAGGAGGAAGAGAGAGAGGTGGAAGGAAGTGCTATACACTTTTAAACAACTAGATATTGTGAGAACAGCCCTAAGGGGCTGGTACTAACCCATTCAGGAGAAACCACCCTGATGTTCTAGTCACCTCCCACCAGGCCCACCTTCAGCACTGGGGATTACAATTTGACGTGAGATTTTTGGTGGGAACACAGATCCAAGCCATATCACCCTCCTTTCAGTTTTTTTTTTTTTTTCTATTTACACAGAAATAGAATTGCTGGACTTATGGTAATTCTGTGTTTAGTGTTTTGAGGAGGCTTAGTTACTTTTATTTATTTATTTATTTTTGAGACAGTCTTGTTCTGTCACCCAAGCTGGAGTGCAGTGGTGTGATCTCGGCTCATGCAGCCTCCGCCTCCTGGGTTTAAGTGATTTTCCTGCCTCAACCTCTGAGTAGCTGGGACTACAGGCATGTACCACCACACCTGGCTAATTTTTATATTTTTAGTAGAGGCGGAGTTTTGCCATGTTGACCAGGCTGGTCTTGAACTCCTGTCCTCAAATGATCCGCCTCAGCCTCTCAAAGTGCTGGGTTTACATGCTTAAACCACCATGGCCTGCCAAGGCTTGGTTACTTTTATTTATTTTTTATTTTTTTTTGGAGACGACCTTGCTCTGTCACCTAGGCTGGAATGCAATGGCGCAATCTCAGCTGACTGCAACCTCCACCTCCCAGGTTCAAGTGATTCTCCTGCCTCAGCTTCTCGAGTAGCTGGGATTACAGGTGTGTGCCACCATGCCTGACTAATTTTTGTATTTTTAGTAGAGACGAGGTTTCACCACATTGGCCAAGCTGGTCTCGAACTTCTGACCTCATGATCCGCCTGCCTCGGACTCCCAAAGTGCAAGGATTACAAGCATGAGCCACCACACCCAGCCTGGCTTGGTTACTTTTAAGTGGTGATTTTATCATGTGCTACCTGAATGTAGCACTTGGCTTTCTGTGGAAGGGATGGTGCTTTCTCTATTGACTTTTTCTGTATTGCTAGCAGGACACTTAAAGTGGAAATGATTCAAAAGTAAATGTTTTACCCAATTTTCATGTATTCAGTGTGGAAGGAACCATTTATTATATACAGTTATTCCCAGTCATGTGCAATATGGATGATCATCTTAAGAATGCTCTATATGTTATGTAAAATGTGTCATTTTTAGTACACTTTGCTGCCTTTGATTGAAATTTGGGGTACTTTTTTCATTTAAACATGTTTTACATGTATGAGCTGCTGCTTACTGCTTACCTTCTGTATCTTCATTCATTGAAAAAAAATGTTAGTTTGTGCTGTATGCTTTAAATATTTCAAGCAGGTAGCTGGAAATACATAGGCAGAATAGAAAGTAAAATTGGTTGAAGTCATTTGGCTCCATTTGCTCTCCCTCCATATACAGTATATAAGCTGTAACATAATACCAAATGTGATAAGTTGAAATAGCTGCAGTGAACTGTCTCTTAGGATGAGTCTAGCCTCCCATTTCTTTCTCTTCCTTTCTTTCTTTTCTTCTTCTTTTTTTTTTTTTTAAAGGCAGAGTTTCGCTCTTGTTGCCCAGGCTGGTGTCCAATGGCGTGATCTCGCGCAACCTCCGTCTCCCGGGTTCAAGCGATTCTCTTGCCTCAGCCTCCAGAGTAGCTGGGATTACAGGCATGCACCACCATGCCTGGCTAATTTTGTGTATTTTTAGTAGAGACAGGGTTTCTCCATGTTGGTCAGGCTGGTCTCAATCTCCCAACCTCAGGTGATCCGCCCGCGTCGGCCTCCCAAAGTGCCGGGATTACAGGCGTGAGCTACTGCACCTAGTCTCCCATTTCATCTTCTAAATGTTACATGGAGGTTAATTATCCCTGCATCTTGCTTCATGATATTATTGGGTGACATAGTGACTTCAGGCTCAATATGCCATTTTCTGGGAGCTTTATAGGAAACTTAGTGAGTCCACACTTAACTTTGGAGGTGGTCTGTCTGAAATCCAGTCTAATTGCCATTCAATTGAATTGACTTTGAAATATTTCTAAAGATTTGACATTTGTGGGCTGGGTATAGTGGGAGTCCACTTTGTCCTCAGTCCTAGCACTTTGAGAGGCCAAGGTGGCAGATTGCTTCAGACCCCGAGTTGGAGACCAGCTTGGGCAACATAGCAAGACCGTGCCTCTACAAACAATTAAAAAATTAGGGCCAGGTGCTGTGGCTCACACCTGTAATCCCAGCACTTTGGGAGGCCGAGGCAGGCGGATCATGAGGTCAGGAGTTCAAGACCAGCCTGGCCAATATGGTGAAATTTTGTCTCTACTAAAAATACAAAAATTAGCTGGGTGTGGTGGTGTGTGCCTGTAGTCCCAGCTACTTGGGAGTCTGCGGCAGAAGAATCACTTGAACCTGGGAAGCAGAGGTTGCAGTGAGCTGAGATTGTGCTACTGCACTCCAACCCTGGGCGACAGAGTAAGATTCCATCTCAAGCCGGGTGCAGTGGCTCACGCCTGTAATCCCAGCACTTTGGGAGGCTGAGGCGGGTGGATCACGAGGTCAAGAGATCGAGACCATCCTGGTCAACATAGTGAAACCCCGTCTCTACTAAAAAACTACAAAACATTAGCTGGGCATGGTGGCGCGTGCCTGTAGTCCCAGCTACTCAGGAGGCTGAGGCAGGAGAATTGCCTGAACCCAGGAGGCGTAGGTTGCGGTGAGCCGAGATCGCGCCATTGCACTCCAGCCTGGGTAACAAGAGCGAAACTCCGTCTCCAAAAAAAAAAAAAAAAAAGATTCCATCTCAGAAAAAAAAAAAAAAAAAAGCTGATGTAGTGGCTGGCACCTGTAGTCCTAGCTATTCTGGGGAGACAGAAGGATTGCTTGAGCCCAAGAGTTTGAGATTGTAGTGAGCTGTGATTGTGTCACTGCACTGAAGTTTATATGTCATTATTTTTTAATTTTTATTGCTTTTGGAGACAGGGTCTTGCTCTGTCACCCTGGCTGGAGTACTGCCTGAATTCCTTGAAATCAAGTAATTCTATCACCTCAGCCTCTCCAGTAGCTAGGACTACAGGCACACACCATGGCGCTCAGCTAATTTTTTTTTTTTTTTTTTTAGACGGGGTTTCACCATGTTGACCAGGATGGTCTCGATCTCTTGACCTCGTGATCCACCCGCCTCAGCCTCCCAAAATGCTGGGATTACAGGCTTGAGCCACCGCGCCTGGCCTGGCGCTCAGCTAATTTTTAAATTTTTTTGTAGGGACAGGATCTTGCTTTGTTGCCAGGCTGGTCTTGAACTTCTGGGTTTAAGCGATCCTCCTGCCTTGGCCTTCCAAAGTGCTCGGATTACAGGTGTGAGCCACAGTGCCCAGCTCACTTTATCTTTAGTTACTGGATATTAAGGATTGGCTAGAGGCCAGTGCTTACTTTCCATGTTCACATCTACCATAGCAGCCTATAGGAATGGGTTCCTGAAATATATATCATCTTCTATACAGATCCTTCAGTAGCTGGAGGCCCTTAAAACATTCTGCAGGATCTGAAGATATAGACATTACTTAAAGGTAAGTTCTGTAGCCATTGTCCTATGACTAATTTGTGGTTAAGACATAAATTGAAGGCCGGGTATGGTGGCTCACACCTGTAATCCCAGTACTTTGGGAGGTGGAGGTGTGCAGATCACTTGAGGTCAGGAGTTCAAGACCAGCCTGGCCAACATGGCGAAACCTCATCTCTACTAAAAATACAAAAATTAGCTAGGCATGGTGGTGCATGCCTGTAATCCCAGCTAATCAGGAGGCTGAGGCAGGAGAATCACTTGAACTTGGCTGGTGGAGGTTGCAGTGAGCCAAGATTGTGCCACTGCACTCCAGCCTGGGAAACAGAGCAAAACTCTGTCTCAAAAAAAAAAAAGACATAAGTTTATTGGAGGTTTTGGGGGATCTCCAAGGGTTACATAGGGATTCTTACTGGTCCAAATCCTATAGTAAATAAAAGCCTTGGATTGTTGGATTGCTGGTAAGAAGGATGATTTTTACATTATTTAATTAGCAAGATGTATGATTACTACTTGTGGGGGTGTGTGTGTGTGTGTGTGTGTGTGTGTGTGTGTGTGTGTTATGTGTGTGGTGGTGGCGGTCTTTAGAATTTGCTAAAGGGTATTAGGACTGAAGAGAAGGATGTTTGTGATGAGGCCATTATATGATTGTGAATAAGCCAGAATAGATAAGTAAATATCTTTGTACTTAAAGATGCTGCCAATGATATGACTTCTTACTGACCTGTATAGGACTGAAAAGACCAATTTTTAAAACCTGCCCTCTTGGCCAGGCGCGGTGGCTCATGCCTGTAATCTCAGCACTTTGGGAGGCCGAGGCGGGCGGATCACCTGAGGTTAGGAGTTCAAGACCAGCCTAGCCAACATGGTGAAACCCCGTGTTAAAAAAAAAAAAAAATTAAATTAAAAAACAAAAAAACCCTGCAGTCTTTCCTATCTTTTTTTTTTTTGAGACGGAGTTTCACTCTTGTTACCCAGGCTAGAGTGCAATGGCGCGATCTCGGCTCACCGCAACCTCCGCCTCCTGGGTTCAGGCAATTCTCCTGCCTCAGCCTCCTGAGTAGCTGGGATTACAGGCACGCGCCACCATGCCCAGCTAATTTTTTGTAGTTTTAGTAGAGACGGGGTTTCACCATGTTGACCAGGATGGTCTCGATCTCTTGACCTCGTGATCCACCCGCCTCGGCCTCCCAAAGTGCTGGGATTACAGGCTTGAGCCACCGCGCCCGGCCTTAGTCTTTCCTATCTTAAATGACTGGCTGTTGTTTTAAGGCTACCCTCTGTAGTTGAGCAGTACTTTTCCTGACATTATCCACTTGGTCTCTGATCATAGCATGTCAATGTGGTTAGCCCACTGGTGGCTCTTCCTGGCCTACTGTTAAAAGTGATTCAAAATGTACATTAGTGTATGGCAGAAGTGACTATTTTGCTTACCCGATTTGGATATCTAGTTAAATTTTTATAATAAATTGCTCTTGTAACCTACTTACATGTCCTGCAGTAGTCCTTTATATAGGATCTCTTCATAAGAGACTTTGTGACATTTTATGAAAACCGTGAAACTCATCTGTAACTAATGTAGTGACAGGAGGTTAAAGTATTGTAGCTGAATGGTAGGTAGTATATAACACCTCAGAATGAAGCCAGCTATTTAGCTTAAACTCAAACTTTTTTTTGAGACAGCATCTTGCCCTGTCTCCTAGGCTGGAGTTCAGTGGCACAATCTTGGCTCCCTGCAACCTCCACCTCCTGCCTCAGCCTCCCAAGTAGCTGGGAATGCAGGTGCTTGCATCCGGTAGAGCTAATTTTTAAATTTTTTATAGAGATGGAGTTCAGGCTGGTCTCAAACTCCTGGCCTCAAATGGTCCTTCCATCTTGGCCTCCCAAAGTGCTAGGATTACAGGCATCAGCCACTGCACTTGGCCTGATTTTTTTTTTTTTTTTAGCATCAGGATCTTGCTCTGTCACTCAAGTTGAAGTGCAGGGATGTGAGCATGGCTCATTACGGTCTCCGACTCCTGGGCTCAAATGATCCTCCCACCTCAGTCTCTCTAGTAGCTGAGACCACAGTTGCTCTGCTAATTTTTAAATTTTTTATAGAGACAGGTCTTGCTATGTTTCCCAGGCTGGTCTTGAATTTCTGGACTCAAGCAATCCATCGGCTTTGGCCTCCCAAAGTTCTAAGATTACAGGTGTGAACCACTGCACCTGGCCAGTGTTTTGTTGATCTTTTTTTTTTTTTTGAGATGGAGTCTTACTCTGTGACCCAGGAGAGAGTGCAGTGGTGCGATCTCGGCTCACTGCAACCTCTGCCGCCGGGTTCAAGCAATTCTCCTGCCTCAGCCTTCTGAGTAGCTGTGATTACAGGTGCCTGCCACCGCACCTGGTGAATTTTTGTATTTTTAGTAGAGATGGGGTTTGACCATGTTAGATAGGCTGGTCTTGAACTCCTGATCTCATGATCCACCGGCCTCACCCTCCCAAAGTGCTGGGATTACAGGTGTGAGCCACTGCCTCTGACCCAATGTTTTGTTAACCTTATCAGCACACAGGAGGTTTTCTTTCTTTTTTTTTTTTTTTTTTCTCAAATATTTTATTTTTTGGCTCCTCATCCAGGAAACGACATTTTTTTTTTTTGAGATGTAGTCTCACACTGTTTCTTGGGCTGGAGTGCAATGGTGCAATCTTGGCTCACTGCAACCTCTACCTCCCAGGTTCAGGTCATTCTCCTGCCTCAGCCTCCCAAGTAGCTGGGATTACAGGTGCCTGCCACCGTGCCCGGCTAATTTTTTGTATTTTTAGTAGAGCTGTGGTTTCACTATGTTGGCCAGGCTGATCTTGAACTCCTGACCTCGTGATCTGCTCGCCTTGGCCTTCCAAAGAGCTGGGATTACAGGCGTGGGCCACTGTGCCCAGCCTTCTTCTTCTTTTTGTTTTTATGTTCATCCAGAATATACACACTGGACACACTAGGTTTGTTGAGATGGCTTATTTCTTAAGTTGATATTGCTTTAAACAAGGCTTAGTTGGTAGATCTTTTTCACCTCTGTTGTTACTCAGTTTGTATTGTGTCTAGGAATTTTAAAAGTTGATATTTGTCATTTGTCATTAGCCCACAAGCCCATAATGTTATGATCCTATAAATTAGACTACAGGATATTATTATACAACGTTACTGTAATTTGGGAGCTTGGGGAACAATGCATAATGACAACTACTGAATGTGTGTTTGGTCTCTAGCCTGATGAACAAGCTCCTGAATAAAGGAAGGATTTTTGGTACTTTCATCCTGATTACTTGTTACCTGAAATCTTAACATTTCAGCAAGATTAAGTAGAATTTCTATTCAATTTTTACATTATTACATTTTTCATTGGACAATAAAGCTGAGAACATATCATCCTTTTGCACTGTACTGGCTAATTATTTCCATTATGAGATAGCCCCAAATATATCATTAACCCTTTTGGCAGCTGAAGTTTCTAATGTCTGAAATGTGTACCTGTTGAATGGTGTCAGTTATGATCAGGCAAATATTGTTAGTATAGTTATAATATTTCTATGGGCTGGGCATGGTGGCTCATGCCTGTAATCTCAGCACTTTGGGAGGCCAAAGTGTGCAGATCACAAGATCAGGAGTTCAAGACAAGCTTGGCCAACATAGTGAAACCCCGTCTCTACTAAAAATACAAAAATTGTCTGGCTGTGGTGGCACCTGTAGTCCCAGCTACTTGGGAGGCTGAGGCAGGAGAATCTCTTGAACCCGGGAGGTGGAAGTTGCAGTGAGCCAAGATCATACCACTGCACTCCAGCCTGATGATAGAGCAAGACTCTATATCAAAAAAAGAAAAGAAAAAAATCTATTGGCGAAGCGCGGTGGCTCACACTTGTAATCTCAACACTTTGGGAGCCAAGTGGGGCGGATCACCTGAGGTCAGGAGTTCGAGATCAGCCTGGCCAACATGGTGAAACCCCGTCTCTACTAAAAATACAAAAATTAGCCAGGTGTGGTGGCGTGCGCCAGTAATCCCAGCTACTCTGGAGGCTGAGACAGGAGAATCACTTGAGTCTGGGAGGTGGAGGTTGCAGTGAGCCGAGATGGTACCTCTGCACTCCAGAATGGGTGACAAAGCAAGACTCTGACTCAAAAAGAAATCTATAAAAATCTTTATCTATTGATGGTTAGTTGTATGTTTTTACCTTTGCCTGTTGCGAATAAGGTTACTCTGAACATTCATGTATAGTATTTGTTTAAATACCTGTTTTGAGTTCTTTTGTGCCTATATCTAAAAGTGGAATTGCTGGGTCATATAATAATTCTTTGTTTTCCTCAAAAACTGGTGTCATAGTATACATATAATAATTCTATGTTTAACTTTTTGGAAAACCACCATACAGTTTTCCATACTGGCTGTACCATTTTATATTCCTATCGGCAATGTATGAGGATTCTGATTTCTTTACATCCTTGACAACATTTGTTGTTTTTTTTCTTTTTTTAAATTGTAGCCATCCTAATAGATGTGAAGTGGTATCTCGTGCTTTTATTTTCATTTCCCTAATGATTAGTGATGTTGCACATATTTTCATGTGCTTCTTGGCCATTTGTATATCTTCTTGGAGAAATGTCTTTTTTTTTTTTTTTTTTTTTTTGAGACAGAGTTTCACTCTTGTTACCCAGGCTGGAGTGCAATGGTGCGATCTCGGCTCACCGCAACCTCCACCTCTTGGGTTCAGGCAATTCTCCTGCCTCAGCCTCCTGAGTAGCTGGGATTACAGGCACGCGCCACCATGCCCAGCTAATTTTTTGTATTTTTAGTAGAGACGGGGTTTCACCATGTTGACCAGGATGGTCTCGATCTCTGGAGAAATGTCTTTTAAGTCCTTTGCCTGTTTTCAAATTGGATTGTCCTTTTGTTGAGTTAGGACTATTGAATTTTAATTGCTGTAAAACATTCCATGAGTACATGTAGTATGCACTCAATAACTATTAGCTAATACATAATTGTAATTATTTTTGCTACATGTAGCCTGAATTGGAAGGAAATTTTGCCTAGTTTTTCCAAGTAGGAGTGGAGAGGCAACAAAACCTATACTTAGATCAACAAATATTTGACTCTGTCAGTGTTGATACTTTGCTTTTAATTGATGCTTCCAAATCAAGAAATTAGAAACATGTATACATACAATCAGTTTTTCTTTGGCAGAAATCAGTATATTATCAATGTTTAATTAATCCATAAGAATTAATGGCAATTGTGCTATCTAGTTTTAGCTGAGATTTAGATCATCTTTCTTCATTCTGCCCTGGTGTGAGACATTTGCTATAAATGCCACAATCAGAATTTTTTGAAAACTGGGTCAGAGAAGCCTACTTTTTATATCTAGTAATATGCAATTGTTATATTATCATTGTTTTGTGCTTATTGCAACTTGGTTTTATGGGGTGTTCAAAAGAAGATCGATAAGAATAGGCAATCCAAAGTAATTATTAATTTAGAATTTTATCTTCCAGTCAGGATTGAACCATCTTGAACTGATGAATATATTCTACCAGGTTTGGAGGTACACATGCTCATTTTGTTATGTTGTGATTTGGAGTGAAACAGTAGCTTTAAGTAGAACAAACAGAAAGCCATATGCAAGTCTAAATTTGGTTATTTTCTTTAAATAAGCAATGGAAACTGTATGTATTCAGGAATTGGTGATTATTCATGTATCTTCTGAAGGCCCTCTCTCCCTGTGCTCTGCAGCTTTGTCCTGAACTCCCCTGTCTCTTGCCATGCCTCTGTGCCTTTACCTCTTCTGTGAACTCTGCCTGCAATGCCTTCCAAGTCAGTTGGTGACTCCTCAAACCTCACTGAAGTCTTTCCGGTGGATGCAAATGCTGCTTTTTGCCGTTAAAATCTGTTGATATCTGTTACATACTTTCACAATAGCACTTAACCTAGTATAGTTTTTTTTTCCCTACTAACCAGAGTGACCAAACCTAGTGTAGTTTTAAAAATGCACTTTAAGCCGGGCACGGTGGCTCACGCCTGTAATCCCAGAACTTGGGGAGGCCGAGGCGGGTGGATCACGAGGTCAAGAGATCGAGACCATTCTGGTCAACATGGTGAAACCCCATCTCTACTAAAACTACAAAAAATTAGCTGGGCATGGTGGCGCGTGCCTGTAATCCCAGCTACTCAGGAGGCTGAGGCAGGAGAATTGCCTGAACCCAGGAGGCGGAGGTTGCGGTGAGCCGAGATCGCGCCATTGCACTCCAGCCTGGGTAACAAGAGCGAAACTCTGTCTCAAAAAAAAAAAAAGCACTTTAAATTTTTAAAAGCAGTGCATGCATGCAGTAAACAGAATTGAACAGTACAGAAATAAATGGTGAAGACAGTCTCCCAGTTTTCTTCCCCACTGATAGCACTTTCTTTTATGTATCCTTCTAAAGATATTATGTACTGATACAAGAATTTTTATACTGTATGAAATGCTTATTCATTCTATCTTTTACTTCAGGATAATTTATTAATAGTGAAAAAATTCAAGCATTATAGAAATGTAGAGTGTGTAAAGTAAAAGGTCCCCTTTACCTTGATCCCTAACACTAGCCCTTGCCAAATAACATCGTCTTTTTTTTTTTTTTTTTTTTAGATGGAGTTTCGCTCTTGTTACCTAGGCTGGAGTGCAATGGCGCAATCTCGGCTCACCGCAACCTCCACCTCCTGGGCTCAGGCAATTCTCCTGCCTCAACCTCCTGAGTAGCTAGGATTACAGGCACGTGCCACCATGCCCAGCTAATTTTTTGTATTTTTAGTAGTGACGGGTTTTCACCATGTTGACCAGAATGGTCTCGATCTCTTGACCTCGTGATCCACCCGCCTCGGCCTCCCAAAGTGCTGGGATTACAGGCTTGAGCCACCGCGCCCGGCAATAACATCGTCTTAATAAAATTCTTCTCTCCAGAAGAAACCTGTTATAGCCTTGTGTGTACCTTCAGATTGTTCTGCTTACATTTATATGCCTAT
>NW_022436942.1:26874466-26917411 GCF_009761245.1 Sapajus apella | reverse complement strand
TTTTTTTTTTTTTTTTTTTTTTTTTTTTTTTTTTTTTTTTTTTGGAGTGCAATGGTGCAGCCTTGGCTCACTGCAATCTGTGCCTCTCTGGTTTCAGTGATTCTCCTGCCTCAGCCTCCCAAGTAGCTGGGATTATAGGCGCATGCCACCATACCCGGCTAATTTTTGTATTTTTAGTAGAGATGGGGTTTCACCACGTTGGCCATGCTGAATGTGAACTCCTGACCTCAGACCCACCTCAGCCTTCCAAAGTGCTGGGTTTACAGGCGTGAGCCACTGTGCCTGGCCTTTTTTTTTTTCTTTTTTTCTTTGATACAGTATTATTATTTTTTTTTTAAAAGGAGTCTCACTCTGTTGCCAAGGCTGGAGTTCAGTGGTGCAGTCTTGGCTCACTGCAGTCTCTGCCTCCCAGGTACAAGCGATTCTCCTGCCTCAGCTTCCCTAGTAGCTGGGAATATAGGTGAATGCCACCACACCTGGCTAATTTCTTGTATTTTTAGTTGAGAAAGGGTTTTACCATGTTGGCCAGGCTGGTCTCAAATTCCCAGCCTCAGGTGATCTGCCTACCTTGGCCTCTCAAAGTGCTGGGATTACAGGCGTGAGACACTGTGCCCAGCTTGTATGTATTGTTTTTTGATGATACTTTATATATTTCGTTAACTTCTCCTCCTCCTCCTCTTCTTGTTCTTTTTTCTTCTTCTTCTTTCTAATTTTTTTTGAGACAGAATCTTTTTTTTTTTTTTTTTGAGACGGAGTTTCGCTCTTGTTACCCAGGCTGGAGTGCAATGGCGCGATCTCGGCTCACCGCAACCTCCGCCTCCCGGGTTCAGGCAGTTCTCCTGCCCCAGCCTCCTGAGTAGCTGGGATTACAGGCACGCGCCACCATGCCCAGCTAATGTTTTGTATTTTTAGTAGAGACGGGGTTTCACCATGTTGACCAGGATGGTCTCGATCTCTTGACCTCGTGATTCACCCGCCTCGGCCTCCCACAGTGCTGGGATTACAGGCTTGAGCCACCGCGCCCGGCGAGACAGAATCTTATTTCGTCAGGCTGGAATGCAGTGGTTTGATCTTGACTCATTGCAACCTCCACCCACTGGGGTGGAGCAATTCTCCTGCCCCAGCCTCCCAGGTAGCTGGGATTACAGGTGCCTGCCACCACCCACACTTGGCTAATTTTTGTATTTTTAGTAGAGATGGGGTTTTACCATGTTGGCCAGGCTGGTTTCGAACTCCTGACCTCAGGTGATCCTCCTGCCTTCGCCTCCCAAAGTGCTGGGATTACAGGCATGAGCCACTGCACCCAGCTTCTTCTCTCTTTAAAAAAATTCAAATGTAGTATGCTTCCTGTAAAACATGTATAAGTTGGAAAGTGAAAATCTCCCTACTGTCTCTTCAGTCCCATCCCCCATACATGGTACCATTCTTACCCACAGACTAGCAGATTGGTATTTTTCCTACAAGAACGTTTTAGTGTGTAGGTGCAGAAACGTGTGTATGTGTTTGTATGTGCCTACATGTTTGCAAGTGAGTGTGTATGTATATATGAAAGAATGCATAAACAATTTTTATAACAATGAGATTATGCTATATATTCCAATTTTGCTTTCATCAGTTAACAAATCATAGAATCCTAATGTGTTGTAAATCCATGTGTCACATGCAATCTAATGTCTTTTTCTCATTAGATTATAAACTCCTTCCTATAGAAACCATAATTCTTCTCACCCTACACCTGTTCTTTTTCTGTGTAAATGATACCGTCATCCATACATTTGCTCATGCCAAAGATCTTTCATTCATTTCTTTAATAATGAATGAGTGCCTACTATGAGCCAGGTACATGGGAGTGAACTAAGCATGAAAATTCTTGCCTGTATGCAGCTTATATTTTAGTGGTGAGGGCAGAAGGAGTGAAATGTTTAGTGTTTCATATTTGGTATTGCCAAAAATAAAACCCCAAAACTACAAAAAAAAAAAACACCCCTGCAAAGGAGGGAGGGAATGTGTGAGCATGTAAGTATGTGAGAGAGAGAGAGAGAGAGAGAGAGGAGTGTTTGTGTGTGTGTGTGTGTGTGTGTGTGTGTGTTAGAGAAGGAGGGAGCTAGAGATGGAGACAGATTCAAATGTAGTGAGGGAAGGCCTTGTTGAGAAATTAAGATTTGAGCAAAGATCTAAAAGTTGTCTTTGATTCCTTTTTGTTTCTCATACCTCACGTCAAATGTATCTCCAATTCCTGTTGATTTAATCTTTAAAATATATCGGAAACCCACCAAATAGGTGGATTGAATTGGCAGTGGAAGTTTGTGAAAATTTTATTCTGATTGATTTAATATTCTCATTGAATTAGGAAATAAAGTGCTCAGCCAATATTGCAGATGAGGAGGTGATGGAGGTTTGTGTAAAGAGGAAAAGGTATGAAGTTGTTTAGGAGAATGGGAGAATGACTGCAGCTGGGAAATATTATATGACAGCCAGGGAGCATGAGAGCTTCTTGAGGTTTGTGGTTGTAACATTTTTTTTTTGAGGCAGAGTCTTGTTCTGTTACCCAGGCTGGAGTGCGGTGACTCGATCTCTGCTCACCATAACCTCTGCCTCCCAGTTTCAAGCGATTCTTCTGCCTCAGCCTCCCGGTAGCCAGGACTACAGGCATGTGCCATACATGGCTAGATTTTGTATTTTTAGTGGAGATGGGGTTTCACCATATTAGCCAGGCTGGTCTCGAACTCCTGACCTTGTAATCTGCCTGCCTCGGCCTCCCAAAGTGCTGGGATTACTGATGTGAGCCACTGCCCCCAGCTGTTTTTTGTTTTTTTTAAAGAAAGAGTCTTGGTCTGTTGCCTAGGCTGCTAGAGTGCAGTGGCTCAATCTCACTGCAGCTTCCGCCTCCCAGGTTCAAGTGGTTCTCGTGCCTCACGCTCCCAAGTAGCTGGGATTACAGGTGCACGCCATCATGCCTGGCTAATTTTTGTATTTTTTTTTAGTAGAGTTGGGGTTTCACCATAGTTGCCAGCCTGGTCTGGAACTCCTGACCGCAAGTGATCCACCCACCTCAGCCTCCCAAAGTGCTGGGATTACAAGTGTGAGCCACTGTGCCCGGCCTGTGGTTATTTATTTATTTTTTGAGACTGGTCTCGGTCTGTCACCAGGGTGGAGTGCAGTGGCACAATCTAGGCCCACTGCAACCTCTGCCTTCTTGGTTTAAACCATTCACCTGTCTCAGCCTCCCTGTAGCTGGGATTACAGGTGTCTACTACCATGTCCGGGTAATTTTTGTATTTTTAGTAGAGATGGGGTTTTACGATGTTGGCCAGGCTGGTCTCGAACTCCTGACCTCAGGTAATCTGCCCACCTCAGCCTCACAAAGTGGGATTACAGGTGTGAGCTGCTGTGCCCTGCCTCTGTGGTTATAAATTTAAAGTGAGATCAGTCAGTATGGTTTATTTCCTCCAGCCATATTCAGCTGCAGGGGTGTATGTTTGAAGTGGATTTAACCAGGGACGGGTTTTGCTAAGATAGCAGAACAAAGCAGGAGAAGGGCAAGGGATAGTGAGTACTAGCAAGGGATAGTGAGTACTAGCTTCAGTGATATTAACATTTTTTCCATTCTTAGTTTCCTCTATTCTTCCCACTCCCTAATTTTGGTGAGTATTGTCAACATTATCCATCCGTTCTAAAAGTTCTCCATCAGCCTTTCATCCAGTGATTTTAGCAGCCATTGATTATTGTTGACTAGATCTATTTTTATATTAAGGCATACAAAATAGAGATTTTTTTTTTCTAATTTTATTCTTCTGTATGTATTAGGTAGAATTTTTCTATAAAGAAGACTTTTTCCTTCATTAACTTTTTGATTATTTTGAAATGTGGTTTGTATAGGAAAGGCTGAATTATTTCTCTTTGTCTGTATTTAGAATAATGAAATGACTTAGTGCCCCACTAACCTCCAAAAGTGACTAATGTGTTTTGGTTTTAGAGTGATTATAAATTAATGGATATTTACATATTTAATATGTTTCAGGTACTATAGACGTTACTCTTAATGATGTTCATATTGTCTCATCTTAGTTCAGTGAGAACCCATTTAATTTGGCTCCTTTGTCCTTTTTTTTTTTCATAGAGACAGAGTTTCACTGTGTTGGATAGGCTGGTCTTGAACTCCTGACCTCTGGTGATCCACCCGCCTCAGCCTCCCAAAGTGCTGGGACTACAGGCGTGAACCACCACGCCCGGCCTCCTTTGTCCTTTTGATATGACCCCAGTAGTTTTTGATAGTTTTCCTGTTTTATGGCACAAGTAAACTAAGGCTTGTCTGTTTATTTCCTTTCAATAGCAGGCCACCATGCCCTGCTGTTTTTATGTTTATGTTTGTAGATATAGGGTCTCACTGTGTTGCCCAGGCTGGTGGACTCCTGGCCTCAAGTGATTCTACTGCCTCAGATTACAACAGTGAGCCACTGCTCCCAGCCAGCCCTCCAACTTCTTTTTCAAAGTTGTTTTTGCTATGCTAGGACTTTTGTATTTTCATATGGATTTTAGAACTAGTTTGCTGGGCTGGGTGTAGCGGCCCACACCTGTAATCCCAGCATTTTGGAAGGCTGTGGTGGGCAGATTGCTTGAACCCAGGAGTTTGAAACCAGCCTGGGCAACATGGCAAAACCCTGTCTCTACCAAGAATATAAAACTTAGCTGGGCTTGGTGATGCACACCTGCAGTCCAAGCTACTTGGAAGGCTGAGGTGGGAGGTATCACTTGAGCCTAGGAGGCAGAAGTTGCAGTGAGCCGAGATCGAGCCACTGCCCAGTCTGGGGGACAGAGTGAGACCTTGTCTCCAAAAACAACAACAAAAAGAGAACTAGTTTGCTAGATTCTGCAAAAAAAGTCTGCTGGGATTTTGATTGAGAGTGCATTAAATCTATTGAATCAGTTTCAGGAGAATTGGCATGCTGACAGTATTAAGTCTTCTAAGAACCTGTGAACAGATAGATACATAACTTCTTTTATTTAGGTCTTTAATATCTCTCTATAATGTGTAGTTTTCAGTGTTCAGATCTTTCACATCTTTTTTTTCACATTTATCCTTATGAATTTTATATTTTTTGTGCTTTGTATTTATACTTTTAATGAGTGATTGTTGCTAGTATATAGAAATACAATAGATTTTTCTATATTGATCTTATATTCTGCAACCTTGCTAAACTCATTCTATTATTATTTTTTAGATTTCATCAGATAGTTTTTTCACAGATGATCATATCATCTATGAATAAAGACAATTTTAAGGCCAGCACAGTGGCTTATGTCTGTAATCCCAGTACTTTGGGAGGCCAAGGCCAGCGGATCACCTGAGGTCAGGAGTTCGAAACCAGCCTGGCCAACATAGTGAAACCCTGTCTTTACTAAAAATACCAAAAAAATTAGCCGGGCACGGTGGTAGGTGCCTGTAATCCCAGCTACTTGGGAGGCTGAGGCAGGAGAATTGCTTGAACCAAGGAGGCGGAGGTTGCAGTGAGCTGAGAAAGGGCCACTGCACTCCAGCCTGGTTGCAGAGCAAGACTCTGTCTGGGGCGGGGTGGGGGAGATGATTTTCTTTTTTCTTTTCTTCTTTTTTTTTTTAAAGAAAAAAAGAAGAAAGAAAAAAAAGAATAAAAAAAATGAAGGAGAGGAAGAAAGAGGAAGAGGAAGAGGGACAGAGAATGGGGATGCTGCTTTATTGCCCGGGCTAGAATGCAGTCTAAAAATGGGTATGCCTATAATTGTGCTTAATAATACAGACATGAAAAAAAAAAATGAGGGAAGAAAATAACAAACAAGCAGCCAACCAATATTTCATTTAAATCTGTAAATAGGTGTGATGTGGTACTGATAAGAATGTATATTTTGTGTATTTAAAGTGGAGAGTTCTATAAATGTTAATTAAGTTTACTTGTTCCGGATCTGAGTTCAAATCCTGGATATCGTTGTTAATTTTCTGTCTCATTGATCTGTCTAATATGGATGTTGAAGTCTCCCACTATTATTGTGTGGGAGTCTAAGTCTCTTTATAAGTCTTATATATCTGCGTATTCCTGTATTGGGTGCATACGTATTTAGAATCTTTAGCTCTTCTTGTTGCATTGATCCTTTTATCATTATGTAATATCCTTCTTTGCTTCTTATGATCTTTGTTGCTTTGAAGTCTATTTTATCAGAGGCAAAAATTGCAACTCCTGCTTTTTATTTATTTATTTATTTTTGCTCTCCATTTGGTTGTTGAATCTTTCTCCATCCCTTTGTTTTGAGTCTTTGTGTATCCTTGCATGTGAGATGGGTCTGGATGCAGCATACCAATGGGTTTTGGCTTTTTTTTTTTTGCCTGTCTGTGTCTTTGGATTGTGGGATATAGTCGATTTAAATTTAGAATTAATAATAATATATGTGAGTTTAATACTGCCATTTAATGTTAGCTGGCTGTTTTGCCCATTAGTTGATGTAAATTCTTGATTATGTTGGTGCTCTTTACTTTTTGGTATTTTTTAGAAAGGCTGATACTGGTTGTTCCTTTCTATGTGTAGTGGTTCTTTCAGAAGCTCTTGTAAAGCAGGCCTGGTGGTGATGAAATCTCTGAGTGCTTGCTTGTTCACAAAGGATTTTTATTTTTCCTTCACTTATGAAGCTTAGTTTGGCTGGATGTAAAATCCTGGGTTGAAAGTTCTTTTATTTAAGGATGTTGAATATTGGCCCCCACTCTCTTCTGTCTTATAGGGTTTCTGCTGAGAGATCTGCTGTGAGTCTGATAGGCTTCCCTTTATGGGTAACCTGACCTTTCTCTCTGGCTGCCGTCAGTATTTTCTCCTTCATTTCAACCCTGGTGAATCTGGCGATTATGTGCCTTGAGGTTGGTCTTCTTGAGGAATATCTTTGTGGTGTTCTCTGTATTACCTGGAATTGAATATTGTCCTGCCTTGCTAGATTGGGAAAGTTTTCCTGAATAATATCCTGAAGCGTATTTTCCAGCTTGGATTGATTCTCTTCGTCACATTCAGGTACACCTATCAAACGTAGATTAGGTCTTTTCACATAGTCCCATGTTTCTTGGAGACTTTGCTCATTCCATTTTATCCTTTTTTCTCTAATCTTGTCTTCTCATTTTATTTCATTAAGTTGGTCTTCGACCTCAGATATCTTTTCTTCTGCTTGATCAATTCAGCTGTTAAAACTTGTACATACTTCGCGAAGTTCTCGTGTTGTGTTTTTCAGCTCCATTAATTCACTTATATTCCTCTCTAAATTGTGTATTCTTTTTTTTTTTTGAGACGGAGTTTTGCTCTTGTTACCCAGGCTGGAGTGCGATGGCGCGATCTCGGCTCACCGCAACCTCCACCTCCTGGGTTCAGGCAATTCTCCTGCCTCAGCCTCCTGAGTAGCTGGGACTACAGGCACGTGCCACCATGCCCAGCTAATTTTTTGTAGTTTTAGTAGAGACAGGGTTTCACCATGTTGACCAGGATGGTCTCGATCTCTTGACCTCGTGATCCACCCGCCTCGGCCTCCCAAAGTGCTGGGATTACAGGCTTGAGCCACCGTGCCCGGCCTAAATTGTGTATTCTTGTTAACTTTTCGTCAAACCTTGTTTCAAAGTTCTTAGTTTCTTTGCATTGGGTTAGAACAAGTTCTTTTAATTCACTGAAGTTTCTTATCATCCACCTTTTGAAGCCTGCTTCTGTTAATGGAACACACTCGTTCTCCATCAGGCCTTGTTCCGTTGCTGATGGGGAGCTGTGATCCCCTGTAGAGGGAGAGGCATTCTGATTTTGGGTATTTTCAGCCTTTTTAGGCTGGTTTCTTCCCTTCGTTATAGATTTATCCATCTGTGGTCTTTATAATTACTGTCTTTGTAATTGGGTTTCTGAGTGGACGTCCAACTTGTTGATTCGCAGCGCTAAAATCTGAGCAACCCACTGCGTCGTCCAAAACAGCGACGTTAAGATTGATGGTGCTTTTCTGACTCTGCACCAAGAACCGCCGCACCAAGGCAGCGGCAAAGCCGCCTTGCCAGCCGCAAGAGTCACGCTGGTGACCTGTTGGGCTCCTCCGCTGGGAATCTCCTGGTGTGTGAGCAACAAAAATTCATTTGAAAGTGTGGTGTCCTCTCATTCTCTGTGCTTCACTGGGAGCTACAATCCTGAGCTGCTAGTGATCAGCCATCTTGGATCTCTCTCTCTCTATTTTCTTTTCTTTTCTTTCTTTCTTTCTTCCTTTTTCTTTCTTTTTTTCTTTCCTGGGGCGGGATGGGGGAGACGATTTTCTCTCTTCTCCTTTCTCTCTCTTTCTTTCTTGAGATGGAGTGCTGCTCTAAGGTTGGGAAAACTTAACGTGAAATCTACCTTCCTAACAAATCTTTATTAGTGCAATATTCTAATATTAACAAGTCTTTAGTTGTGCAATATTTAGTTGTGCAATACTGTATATGTTTTGCTCACTAGTATATTCCCCAGTGCCTATAGGAACAGTTTTACAGCAGACCTGTAGAACTTAATCAGCATACCCACTGAATAGCAACTCTTTGTTTCCCCATCTTCCCTGCACCTGGCAACCACCACGCCACTTTCTGCATCTGCATTTTTGAGTATTTTATATACCTCAGATAAGTGGTATCATGCATTATTTGTCCTGTGACTGGCTTCTTTCACTTAGCAGCCTCTATGGTACTATTTCATTCTTTAGTTCTGAATCTTATTTATGATAAAGTGTCAGCTTGGGGTCCATCTACCACATGTGTAGTGTGAGTTTAGATCTCATATCTCTGAATGGTGCAGAACTAGGATCCAGTTTCTTCCAGTTAACTTTTTCCATTCCTAGTCCCAAATGCAAGGCTTTCCCTTCTCCTAGCTAATGAGCTGAAGGTTTCTACTTCTCATGTCATGGATGGAGCAGTCCTTTTTGTTTCTTAATTTATGCTCAGTTCCACCTTGTTTTGGGCTGAGTACGTGGCCTGTGGCCTAGACTCTTCTGTAACTCCTAGGCATCTGATTCTGGTATTCCTGTGTATCATTTGGCTTCAGCTCTGGACTACTGTAATAGCCTTTTTTTTTTTTTTTTTTTTGAGACGGAGTTTCGCTCTTGTTACCCAGGCTGGAGTGCAGTGGCGCGATCTCGGCTCACCGCAGCCTCCGCCTTCTGGGTTCATGCAATTCTCCTGCCTCAGCCTCCTGAGTAGCTGGGATTACAGGCACGCACCACCATGCCCAGCTGATTTTTTGTATTTTTAGTAGAGACGGGGTTTCACCATGTTGACCAGGATCTCTTGACCTTGTGATCCACCCGCCTTGGCCTCCCAAAGTGCTGGGATTACAGGCATGAGCCACCGCGCCCGGCCTTGTAATATAGCCTTTTAAATGAGCTCCCCTGATTCCACTCTTGTACCCTTAATAATCCATTCCCAACACAGTGATCATTTCTTTGACTTACATTTTAGCGCTTATGTTGATAGCTTCATCTGGCACCATTCCTACCCTCTGATTACTCTGGCCATTTATTTCCCTAATGCCTTGTGTTCACACTTACTTCAGGGTCTTTGTATTTGCTATTCCCTCTGTCTGGAATATTCTTCACCACCCCCCCCCCTTCCCTTGTCATTACCTTCTCATCTTTGGGCTCTGATCTCAGTTACCACTTCCTGAGAGAAGTCTTTGCTGACTCCTCAGTTCATTTTCCAGGTTTCCCTGTCTCTGTGGATATCATAGCATCCTGAACTTTATTTTCATGGCAGGTATCATAGTTTATCATTAGAATGTAAACTCTCTGAGGGTAGGGACTTTGTCTTGGTTGTCACTGTATTTCCTGTGCGGAGAAGAGTCTTTATACAAGTAGATATTAAAAAGATGTTTGTTGAGTGGGTGCATGTATTTGAGCAGTTCCTCCATTAAACTGTAAGGTAGGAGAGTGCAGGACATTTCTGTTTTGCTCACTAGTATATACCCCAGTGCCTAGAAGAGAATCTGACATATTGTAAGTGCTCAATAAATATTTATTGGCTGGCTGGGTGCTGTGGCTCATTCCTGTGATCCCAGAGGTTTGGGAGGCTAAGATGGGAGGATTGCTTAAAGCCAGAAGTTTGAGACCAACCTGGGCAACAAGACCCTATCTCTGCAAAAAATTTTAAAAAGCTAGCTGGTTATGGTAGTGCGTGCCTGTAGTCTTACCTACTTGGAAGGCTGAGGTGGGAAGATTTGAGCCTAGGAGTTTGAGACTGCAGTGAGCTATGAGTTTCATTGCATTCCAGCATGGGTGACAGAGTGAGACTCCCATCTCTTAAAAAAAAAAAAAAAAAAAAAAAGGATAAATTGGCCGAACATAGTGGCCCACACCTGTAATCCCAGCACTGTGGGAGGCTGAGAAGGGCAGATCATTTGAGCTCAGGGTTTTGAGACCAGCCTGGGCAACATGGCAAAACCCCATCTCTACAAAAAATACAAAAGTTAGTGGTATGAGCCTGTGGTCCCAGCTACTCAGGAGGATGAGGTGTGAGGATTGCTTGGGCTGGGGAGGTGCAGATTCCAGTGAGATCAAGCCACTGCACTCCAGCTGGGGAGACAGAGTGAGATCCTGTCTCGAAGGAAGGAATGCAGGAAGGAAGGGAGGGAGGGAAAAAATAAAGTTAATGGCTAGCTAGCTGACTGACTGAATGAATGAATGAATAAGTAGTTTTAAATGAACGTGGGGGCCAGACTAGGGTAAGTTCATAAAGAATTTTATTTGCCATGCTCAGGAGCTTGAACTTTAGACATCGGGCGCTTTAAGCGGGAGAATGACACAAACAGGCTTACATTCATTTAGAAGGATCCCCTCAGTAGTTACGTGGAGGCTGGTTGGAATATACAGAATATTGGTGTACTCTGGGGAAGAGTTGAAGTCCTAATAGAAGGTAGTTGGAATGGAGAAGATAAATTCAAGAGAATTTAGATATAGGTTAGGCAGGATTGGATTGGATGAAGATGGGAGAATAAGGGGAAGAATTCATATCACTTCTTGTGTTTCTTGTTTGGGAGACTGAGTAGTGCTACCCACCTAGGGACTATAGGAAGGAGGGCAGGCTTGGGAATGGATGAACGTAGTTGAGGTGTGTTAAATTTTTAAACATGGGAAATCTGGAAAATTTAATTGATTGTTGGTATATTTATGGATATTCTTCCGTACACACACACACACACACACACACACACACACACACACACTTAATCCCTCATATGTAAATACAGAAATCCCACCCACCCCCATGTTTTCCAGAAAATGATTTGAATTAAGCAGTTCTTTTACTAGGAATATGTTTAATTTGAATTTCTGTGGGATATCCAGTAGAGATGTACATTAGGTAACATGGAGCTCAGTTGAAAAGTTCTATTTCTGTACTATTTCCTACAATTTCAATGAAAACAGCCTGACAATTTTGACATTTTCTATCTTAGGCTGTTTTAGCATGCTTTGTCTCCAGTACTTGCAAAGCTGCCCTAGATTTTTTTTCCTTTTGTTTTTGTCCTTCCTCTTTATTTTGCCTTTGCCAGACTCAAGAGCTTCTCAACTTCTGACCCCTGCATTTCCCCCATGTCTATATAAGTTTTCCTTTCTTTTTTTCTAATTTTTTTCTCAAAGAGCATTTAATTCTTTTTTTTTCCCTTTGGTTTTCAGGGTTCATTTTCATCCAAGTTATGTGTGAATATGGTTTATAGAATCAAATAGTTTTGTAAAGCTTGTTTTTTGTTTTTTGTTTTTTTGTGACTGAGTCTCGCTTTGTCACAAGGCTGAAGTGCAGCGGTGCGATCTCGGCTCACTTTAGCCTCCGCCTCCTGGACTCAAGCGATTCTCCTGCCTCAGTCTCCTGAGTAGCTGGGATTACAGCCGCACACCACCACACCCAGCTAATTTTTGTATTTTTGGTAGAGACGGAGTTTCACCGTGTTGGCCAGGCTGGTCTTAATTTCTTGACCTCTGATCCGCTTGCCTCGGCCTCCCAAAGTGCTGGAATTGTAGGCATGAGCCACTGTGCCTGGTCAAAGCTTGTTTTAAAAAAGCAGCACCTTCCTACTTTATTTCCCTTTTCTCAGAAGCACTTTTAGGCTTTTTTTTTTTTTTTTCTTTTTTTTTGAGATGGAGTCTTGCTCTGTCGCCAGGCTGGAGTACAGTGGTGCGATCTTGGCTCACTGCAACCTCCGCTTCCCTGGTTCAAGTGATTCTCCCTGCCTCAGCCTCCTGAGTAGCCGGGATTACAGGCATCCGCCACCACGCAAGGCTAATTTTTTGTATCTTTAGTAGAGATGGGGTTTCACCATTTTGGTCAGGCTGGTCTCGAACTCCTGACCTTGTGATCTGCCCGCCTCGGCCTCCCAAATTGCTGGTATTACAGATGTGTGAGCCACTGTGCCTGGCCCACTTTTAGCTTTTTTAGTTAATATTTTTGTTGTCTCCATTTCTGTAACAACATGCTTGTATTGCTATTTCTGATTTCATCAGTTGTAAGATGCGCTATTACTACTAGAAAAGGGAAATAAGCCCAAGATGCATAGTCTATTAGGGGCCGTGCATAAAGCTGGGAAACTGCATGAGATTGGAAATAAGAACTAAACCCACCATACAGAAAGGCATAGCAAGGCAGCTTGTGTCTCGACTTTGGTGGTGTGTAGGAGGGCTAAAAACTTTCATGGGAATTTAAACTGGTTCTAGGTCTGAATTCACACTCCCCGTGTGGTACAACAAAACTCAAGCAGAGATTCTAATTAAAAGTTGTTTCAGATTGGTAATGCTTCAGGTGTTTCAAAGAAACAAATAGCAATTATAAGATGTCATTAATTGAGTCTGGTTTTCAGAGATGTTAAAATATGAAAAAAAATATGATACCATGTACCAGACACTGTTCTTATTGCTAGAGATACAGCTGTGTCAGGCAGTCCAAGTCTTGAAAGAAAAAAAAAAAAAGAGATACAGCTGTGAACAAAACAGACCTCCCTGTCTTCCTTGAGTTTACATTCTGGGGAGGGTAATGTTTACACAAAATAAGAATATATATGGTATACTAGTGTTGCAAATATCTAAGTAAGATGACTAAAATTAACCATCAAATTTAGTAATTTGTAAGTTGTTGCATCTTGACAGGAGAGGGTTTGGTAGGGTAATCGGGCAGCAAACACCTCTGGGGGTGATTCTGAGAGCGAATTGGAGGAAAGGAATTGGAAACAGTTACAGCTTCTTCTAGGAGTGTTGCTGTCAAGGAGAGCAGAGAATCGGATAAATAGCTGGAGAGGAAACTGGGCTTATGGCTTATCTTTTTCTTTTTCTTTTTTTTTTTGGGACGGAGTTTCGCTTTTGTTACCCAGGCTGGAGTGCAATGGCGCGATCTCGGCTCACCGCAACCTCCGCCTCCTGGGTTCAGGCAATTCTCCTGCCTCAGCCTCCTGAGTAGCTGGGATTACGGGCACGCGCCACCATGCCCAGCTAATTTTTTGCATTTTTAGTAGAGACGGGGTTTCACCGTGCTGACCAGGATGGTCTCGATCTCTTGACCTCGTGATCCACCCGCCTCGGCCTCCCAAAGTGCTGGGATTACAGGCTTGAGCCACCACACTCGGCCTGCTTATCTTTTTCAATGAGATAATTAAGAGTGTGTTTCTACAGTGCTGATGAGGATGCACCAGTAGAGAGGGAAATATTGCTGATGCAGGAGTGAGAAGGGGGAACGGCGAGGCAGTAGGGTTTGGAGTCTGGCCAGTGGAGGCATTGGCCATAGATAGGAGCAGTCAGTTCATCTAGAGTGAATAACAGGAGAGAGGACAGGACAAATGGTGGTAGTGATTGTCTTCTCTTCCACTGAGAAAGTGGAAGGAAGGGCAGCAGCTGCGAGTGAGCATGGGTGAGGAGGTACAAGTTTCTCTAACTGCCAACACCTTTCTTCTTCTAACCCCTGGGCCCTTTAGTATAAGGGTGTGAGAGAGAAAACACTGTGGATAGGACTATAGAGAGAATCGAGCCTTCAGAGCAATTGGATTTCATTTAGAGCAAAATGGTGAAGGGATCATTCAGACAAGAGGTTTAAGATATAGGGGATTTAGCTGATGTGTTCCAGGGGATATGTGCAAAGACTTCAGGAATTGAGGAGGAGTGGAGAAAGGGGAGGCTGTTCATCAAAGGAGATGAGAGTTTAAGGATTCAGAATGACCTGAGAGTCCTGGGATTTTTGTGCTGAGTAACGTAAAGAGGAACACATCATGATGACATTAGTCCTGATGTCTCAAGGCAAATTGTAGTGTAAGCACCTGAAGGACAGAGATAGTGAAGAAGCTGCAGAGTCAAAGATTCCGTTTACTTCTGGCAGTGCAGGTGTAGGGAAAGGCAGAGGAGCTGGAGCTCTGTTACTTCTTATTTACTACTGGGGCCAAAGTGGTCAAAAGTGAAAGGCTGTTATTTCAGTGATTCAAAAACTGGAATTCTTACCAGGTGCAGTGGCTCACACCTGTAATCCTGGCAGTTTGGGAGGCCGAGGCAGGAGAAACACCTGAGACCAGGAGTTCGAGACTAGCCTGGACAACATGGTAAAATCCTGTCTCAACTAAAAATACTAAAGTTAGCCAGTCATGGTGGCAGTGTCTGTAGTCCCAGCTACTCAAGAGGCTGAGGCATGAGAATTGCTTGAACCCGGGAGGCGGAGGTTGCAGTGACCCAAGATCATGCCAATGTCTCCACAAAAAAACAAAAACGAAAACAAAAACCTGGAATTCTCTCCTATGGCTTATTGCTTTTCTGTTATGGCTTATTGATTTTCTGTTCCCTGTTGTTTCCTGCCCCTAGTACCCTATTCTTAAATATCCTGGAAACTGGGTGCTGGGAAAATGACAGCAAGATTACAGTAAGGGATTGGGGGCCTCAGCTCAAGTGTTGGAAAGGGAATGGAGGGAAGTTTCAAAGATAATTAGCTTTAGAGTTCTTAAATCTGGCCCAAGAAAAAGAGGGAGTTAGATAGAGGGAAGTTTGACCTGTGTTCTTAGAGGGGAGAGTAAAGTACTGTTTAGAAGTAAGGAACCTGTCTAAGGATCTATGTCCTGACAGGTTCCAGAAAGAGCTGTTGCAGGATGTGAGACTTGACTATTGCTAGATTCGTTTCAGTGGATATTTACTAGTGCCTGCTGTGTGCCAGGCACTGGGCTAGATGCTAGGGATATCATGTTGAGCAAGTAGACAAGTTCCTGCTTACATGGATTTACAGTCCTGCAGGGAAGACAATTAAACCAGTACAGTTTAATGTGGTGAATGCTATGATATAAATTGTCAGGGTCTTTTGGAAGCCTGTAGTGAAAGCATCAGATTAATCTTATTTGGGGTTGGGAGGAGAAGAGTGCAGGTTCTGGAGTTAGTGGCTTTTTTTTTTTTTTTTTAATTTTATTTTTTTAGAGACAAAATTTTGCTGTATTGCCTAGATTGGGGTATAGTTGTGTGATCTTAGCTAACTGCAGCCTTCAGTTCCTGGGCCAAAGTGATCCTCTTGCTTCAGCCCCTCAAGTAGCTGGGACCACAGTTGCATGCCACCATGCCCAGCTAATTTTTTGTGGAGACAGGGTCTTGCTATTTGCCTAAGCTGATCTCCAGCTCCTGGCCTGAGGTGATCCTCCTCCCTAGGCCTCCCAAAGTGCTGGAATTATAGGTGTGAACCATTGTGCCCTGCTTAGAGTAGTGACATTTAAATAGAGACTTGAAAGATGAGCAGAAATTAGCCAGGCAGAGAGAATAGGGGAGAACAGTTATGTGTCAAGCAGCCACAGGTATGCTGTCTTTGAACAGAGTCATCTGTTCTGACCACTGTCTTCATCCCCAACATTTCTATACCGGGGTTGGCAAACTACTATTCACGGACAGGTCAGATTGGGCCTGCTGCTTGTCTTTGTATGGCCTGCAAGCTAAGAGTGGTTATTATACTTTTAAATGGTTGAAGGAATAAAAAGAATATTTTGGGACACAAAAATTATATTAAATTCAAGTATCCGTGTCCATGAAAAAAACTTGTGTTGGAACACAGCCATGCCCATTCTCTTTTGTATTGTCTATGGCTGCTTTCACACTGCAGCAGCAGATTTGAGTGGTTGCAATACAGACCGTATAGCTTACAAAGCCTAAAATATTTGGTATCTTGCTCTTTACAGACAAGTGTGCTGGCACCTGGTTTAACCTGTCATTATGATCTCACTGTATCATGTGTGTATGAGGATTATAATTAGCTACCATTCATCTCCTTTGTGCAGTCTACCCTGCTTTGCATATTTATATGTAATCTTTTTAATAATTGTCCAGAGATGTTGATAACATGCCTAAAATTACACACTTAAATTTTGACACAGTGTCAAAATTTAAACCCAGATGTCTGAATTCAAGGTCTGTATTCATTTTACTGATCACATTGTATTATAATTAATTGTTTATATTTCCATTTCTCAAGAAGAGACTTGAGCTTGGGCCGGGTGCCATGGCTCATGCCTGAATTCCCAGCACTATGGGAGGCTGAGGCAACTGGATCACCTGAGGTCAGGAGTTTGAGACCAGCCTGGCCAGTGTGGCAAAACCCAAAAACCCATCTCTACTAAAAATACAAAAATTACCTGGGCATGGTGACCTGTGCCTGTAATCCCAACTACTTGGGAGGCTGAGGCAAGAGAATCACTTGAACCTGGGAGGCTGAGGTTGCAGTGAGCTGAGATCGTACCACTGCACTTCAGCCTGGGCAAGAGAGTGAGACTCTGTCTCAGAAAAAAGGAGAGACTTGATCTTGAATGATAGCTTACGTTTTCCTACAGCTACTATTTTTAGTACAGGGTGAGTCCAAATAAATGTTTATCAGATGACTTTCTAATTTCATCTGCCTTCTAACGTACCTGTGAGGATAACACATATATAAATTTTTAAGATAATTGACATTTACTCTTTTGCATACAATTTCTTCCATTTTAAATAATAATACTTTAAAACATGACATTAAAAAATTACATTAAATGTAACTAAAGATATTTGGAAAAATTTTGTCCTGTCAGAACAATGCCTTTGGTTTGGGAGGCCAAGGTGGGTGGATCACTTGAGGTCAGGAGTTCAAGACCAGCCTGACCAACATGGGGAAACCCTGTCTCTACTGAAAATACAAAAATTACCTGGGTGTGGTGGTGCACACAGACAATCCCAGCTACTCAGTAGGCTGAGGCAGCAGGATTCCAGGAGGTGGAGGTTGCAGTGAGCTGAGATTGTGCCACTGTACTCCAGCTGTCTGGGTGGCAGAGCAAGAAAGACCCCGTCTCAAAAGCAAAACGAAACCCAGAACAATCTCTTTGGGAAACTGACATATATGTACAGTTGTTTGTATAATACCTATAGTAAAAAATCTTGGAATGCTAGGTCTTCCTAGCTTTTGTCAACTTTTTTTTTTTTTTTTTTTTTTTTAAGACAGGGTCTCTTGCTCTGTCACCTAGGCTGGAATGCAGCAGTGCAATCACAGCTCACTGTAGCCTTGACCTCCCAGGCTCCAGCAATCCTCCCACTTCATTCTCCTAAGTAGCTGGGACTGCAGATGTATACCACCACACCTGACTAATTTTTTTTTTTTTTTTTTACTTTTTGTAGAGATGTCTGATTTTGAAATCGTGGCTTCAAGCGATCCTCCCACCTTGGCCCTCCAAAGTGCTGGGATTACAGGTGTGAGCCACTGAACCCGGCCTAGTGTGGTGGCTTTTTGTGTCAGCTTTTTATGCTTTCTTTTCTGTTTACTCCTTTGTCAGCTGTCAGTGATAGCTGCTGTCTTTTTTCCCCCTATTTTAAATTTTCTACTTATATCATTTGATGGATTCAGGAACTAGACCGATAACACTATTAAAATTGTGTATAAAGTAAGAGTTTCAAGATCAAGGCAGATTTGTTTAAAAAAAAAATAAGAGTCTTGATAATAAGAGTCTTGATACTGTCACCTGTGAATAAAGTGAAAGAGAGGTGTTCTTGTTCTTAAGGATTTTATAACACAGTTGGAGAAAGCAAACATATACTGGGGACAGTCATAATATAAAATAATATTAACTCCAAACTTGTCTCACTGTCCACTGAACATCTGTATGTGCATGTCTAATAGTAGATATAATAGGCATCTCAAACTTAATATGTTTCCCCAGGCCTCTTTCACTGTCATCTCATTTCAGTAAATAGAGAGACTATCCTTCCAGTTACTTAGGACAGAAACCTTGGAATCATCCTTGATGCCTCTCTCTGTGTACATATCACATCTCATCTTGTTTTACTTTGAGGGTACATACTGAATCTGATCACCCTCTCTGCTGCTACCACTCAGATTCAAACTACCATCCTTTCTTTCCTGTATTATTGAATTCATCTTCTGGTTCTCTCTTTCTGTCCTTGTCCCTGTGCAGTCTTTTCTCAACAGACCTCCAGAATGATCCTCTTAAAATTAAGTCAAATGAAGTTGTCATTCCTTTGCTCAAGATCTTCCAGTGGTTTTCCGTTTTAGAGTAAAAGCCAAAGTTGTGACAGTGGCCTAAAAGGTTGTACAGAATCTGGCTTCAGCTTACTCCTCTGGCCTGATTTCCTATGACTCTCCGCTGCTCATGTTCCTTTAGCCACAGTGACATCCTTGCTGTTTTTCTGAGATACCAGTTTGTTCCTTCTTCAGAACATTTGTGCTTGCTGTTACTTCTCCTAGAAATGCTTTTCCTATGCAGGTAGCACGGCTTTTCCCCTTCCTTACTTCAGGGGTCAGCCTCCAGTGTCTCCATATTGGTGAGGCCCTGGCTATGTATTGCCTTTACCCTGCTTCATTTTCTCTGTAGCACTTATCTACATCTGATAGGCTCTGTGTGTATTTTATTTATTCAAATTTTAATTTTTTTTTTTAGACGGAGTTTCGCTCTTGTTACCCAGGCTGGAGTGCAATGGCGCGATCTCGGCTCACCGCAACCTCCGCTTCCTGGGTTCAGGCAATTCTCCTGCCTCAGCCTCCTGAGTAGCTGGGATTACAGGCACACACCACCATGCCCAGCTAATTTTTGTATGTTTAGTAGAGACGGGGTTTCACCATGTTGACCAGGATGGTCTCGATCTCTTGACCTCGTGATCCACCCGCCTCGGCCTCCCAAAGTGCTGGGATTACAGGCTTGAGCCACCGCGCCCGGCCTCAAATTTTAATTTTAAAAATGTTTTACTGCTGTCTCCCCGTAGGCTAAGACAGGGGTTACCAAGCCAAAAATTGGTCTGCTGCCTCTTTTTGTAAATAAAGTTTAATTAGGACACAGCCCTGCTCATTCATTCACATATTGTCAATGCACCTTTTGCATTGCAACAGCAGAGTTGAGTATTGTGACAGACAGTATGGCCAGCAAAGCCTAAAATATTTGTTGTATGGCCCTTGACAGAGTTTGTGGACTCCTTAGCTACCACAGTGTTTGACACAGCAGATGACTGAATGAAAACAAAGTCAGTGTTAAATGGCAGGTTACAGACTGCAAGTGCTATATGAGTTAATATTTAAAAAGTTATTAGTTATTGGACTTTAAAATCAAGGATAATTTGGGAATATATGTCAGCCGTAATACTTCGTTTAAGCTGAGGTTCTTGAAGTTACTGGTAATTACTGCCTGATAGCAGAGATATGCCAGCTTTTCGAAGGCCACACCTAATTTGGAGATGATAGTATTCTTTTTTTTTTTTTTTTTGAGATGGAGTCTCACTCTTGTCACCTAGCCTGGAATGCAATGTCACAATCTTGGCTCACTACAACCTCCACCTCCTGGGCTCCAGTAAGTCTCCTGCCTCAGTCTCCTGAGTAACTGGGATTATAGGTGCGTGCCACCACGCCTGGTTAATTTTTGTATTTTTAGTATAGACAGAGTTTTGCCACATTGGCCAGACTGGTCTTGAACTCCTGACCTCAGGTGATCCACCTGCCTCAGCCTCCCAAAGTCCTGGGATTACAGGCGTGAGCCACCGTGCCTGGCCAAGAGATGATAGTATTCTAAAGGTACAAGATTCTTTTATGTGTTATTTTCTGTAATAATGATATAGAAGGTATCCTAAATAATTAATAAATGGTAGTTGTTGGTTGCATCCTGTGAAAATTGTGAACCTAAATAAATGCATATAGCTTTCAATCAATTATCCTAAAGGATGGACAGATGGAATAATAATGTTAATAGTGCATTTCACATTGGAATACATTTTTGGATTACAAATGAGGTAACCTGGTATTCCAAGTACTTCTAATAGAATCAAACTGCAAAAAACCAGCTCTGAAGAATCTGGGAAATGGTGCTGCTTTTGGCAGCCCGTCTCTTTCCAAACCTTATCTTTTTAAAAGCTGCATTTAGAGGATAAATAGTATCACCATCATGCAAAGTGGAGAGGTGGAGAAGATTTTAAAAGAATGTTGGCCGGGCGCGGTGGCTCAAGCCTGTAATCCCAGCACTTTGGGAGGCCGAGGCGGGTGGATCACGAGGTCAAGAGATCGAGACCATCCTGGTCAACATGGTGAAACCCCGTCTCTACTAAAAATACAAAAAATCAGCTGGGCATGGTGGTGCGTGCCTGTAATCCCAGCTACTCAGGAGGCTGAGGCAGGAGAATTGCCTGCACCCAGGAGGCGGAGGTTGCGGTGAGCCGAGATCGCGCCATTGCACTCCAGCCTGGGTAACATGAGTGAAACTCCGTCTCAAAAAAAAAACAAAAAACAAAGAATGTTAGTTTTTTTTTTTTTTTTAAGATGGAGTCTTCCTGTGTTGCCCAGGCTGGATTGCGGTAGTGCAATCTTGTGTCACTGCAACCTCTGCCTCCCAGGTTCACGTGATTCTCTTGCCCCAGCCTCCCAAGTAGTTGAGATTACAGGCATGCGCCATAATACCTGGCTAATTTTGTATTTTTAGTAGACATGGGGTTTCACCCTGTTGGCCAGTCTGGTCTTGAACTCCTGACCTCAAGTGATCCACCTCAGCCTTCTAAAGTGCTAGGATTATAGGCATGAGCCACCGTGCCAGCTGTATCTTAATTTTTTAAAAGACCTTTACTAATAGCTGAGTTGAGTGTAGAGAAGGAATCTTAAATCTTCTTGTTGAACTATGTACTATGTGCATAGAAAACAAATTATTTTAAGCAAATGGTGAAGAATTGTAGAATCAGGGCTGGAAGAAGCTTTGTTCAATACATGTTTTTTTGTTTCATTTTGTTGTTTTTGAGATGGAGTGTCTGTTTGCTGGGTTGGAGTGCAGTGGCATGGGACTGCATGCACGCACCACCACGCCTGATTAATTTTTTGTATTTTAGTAGAGACAGGGTTTCACCATGTTGGCCAGGATGGTCTTGATCTCCTGACTTTGTGATCCGCCCGCCTCGGCCTCCCAAAGTGATGGGATTACAGGTGTGAGCCACTGCTCCCAGCTGCGTGTGTGTGTGTGTGTGTGTGTGTGTGTGTGTGTGTGTGTATGTGCTTTTGAGACAGAGTCTTGCTGTGTTACCCAGGCTGGAGTACAGAAGTGTGATCTCAGCTCACTGCAACCTCTGCCTCCCCAGCTCAAGCAATTCTCCTGCCTCAGGCTCCTGGTAGCTGGGATTACAGGTGTGTGCCACCACGCCCAGCTAATTTTTGTATTTTTAGTAGAGACGAGGTTTTACAATGTTGGCAGGCTGGTCTCGAGCTGCTGACCTCAAGTGATCTGCCCACCTCAGCCTCTCATAGTGCTGGAGTTACAGGCGTGAGCCACTGCACCCAGCCTGTTCAATACATGTTTGATGACTGTACACCATGTATCTGAAAAAAAGTTGAATATACCCTAGACATTTTGTTAGGCACTGGGATGCAGACTGAGTCGGACAGAGGGGATCCTTGCCCTCATCAGACTTACTATCTAATCTTTCTTCCCAACTCCTACCTGACCTCATTTCGTGTTGTATAATGGAAACTAAAGCTTGAGAAATCAAAGAACATGTCCAAAATTACATAGCTAGTTACTGATAGACTGTAACTAGAGTGCACGTTTCTTTTTTTTTTTTTGGTGATGGAGTTTCGCTCTTGTTGCCCAGGCTGGAGTGCAATGGCGCGATCTCGGCTCACCACAACCTACGCCTCCTGGGTTCAGGCAATTCTCCTGCCTCAGTCTCCTGAGTAGCTGGGATTACAGGCGCGCGCCACCATGCCCAGCTAATTTTTTGTATTTTTAGTAGAGACGGGGTTTCACCATGTTGACCAGGATGGTCTTGATCTCTTGACCTCGTGATCCACCCGCCTCAGCCTCCCAAAGTGCTGGGATTACAGGCGTGAGCCACCGCGCCCGGCTGAGTGCATGTTTCTTACATGAGAGATAAAAGTAGACCATCTATACATTTATGCAAAGTTTTGAGTGTTGACTGGTATGTTTATGGGTGCTGGGGAATACAGTGGTTAGCAAAACACCCGTATCTCTTTGATGTAGAGCATAAAAGGATTTTTTTTTGGGAAACCAGCATTTTCTGCACTTATATTTAGTTTATAATCTTTTCTCTCATAGGAAGGTTAGGTGCTATCAAATATCCATTCTTTAATATGACTGAGTTCAGTGAGTTTTAGTGTGTTCCTGACACTTTTAGCTTTATAGAAGGACTTCTGAATGAAGAAGGAGGACTTACATAGTTATGGGTTCTTTGTGGGAGGTGACATTTACTTATTTCAAAATTTGTATTGGGCCTAAACTTTTGCCTTGTGAGCAAGCAAGAACCTTTTTTCTCCCCTTGGATGGAATGACTCTGCTACCAGGACCCAGAGCCCAGACTAATATTTAAAATTGGCCACACTATGGGTTAAATAGATGTTTGCATGCTGACCTTCTCTTTCCTTTTAGTTACCCATCTAAAGTAGTAATAGAAAAACTTATTAAAATAGTTTTCTTCATAGAGTAGACGGGTATCAGCATGACTCCATATTCAAAGAATCACATCTAAAGCAGAAAACATACTTTATTATTTAAAATTTTCTTCTCTAATTGTGATTATATTTGATTTTTTTTTCCTCTTGGTACTTGCTAAAAAAATTAAACATTTGACAGTCTAAGAAAAAGTGAAAAAAGGTTAATTAAACCACTGCTAAATAATTTAGGATGTGTCTAGTCGGAAGTACTCACACAATAGAGAAAGTAATTATTCTTACAGAGGTAAGTTATCTTGACCTCAGGCCCCCTTGCTATTCTTCTTTCACAGTACCTTCTGCCATTCTTCTGGGGCCAATTAGTTCCTGGCTCAGCTGTTTTAGTTTCTCTACAGAAGTTGGGCTTAACCAAGTTTATAATATGTGAAAATCAAATTCAGTTCGTTTTTCTTCTAAGAGACCTAGAACATTAAACTCCCTGCCAGTGATCTAAAACACATTGAATTGTATATCTTCAAATGCAGAAGGTTTATTTTCTCCAAACTTAACAGCTTTAAAGATGACGAGGCCTTAGAAATAGTCATTATTATGTGTTAGTGATGATTATTTTAGTTCTGCAGATACAACTGCATTTTAAAACACTATAAATTGGTGTTATATTCCAGAGGATGTAGCATAACCATCAGTCTCAAATTACCTAAAAAAAATTTTTTTTTTCTGAGATGGAGTCTCTGTCGCCCAAGCTGGAGTGCAGTGGCATAGTCTTGGCTCACTGCACCCTCTGCCTCCCAGGTTTAAGTGATTCTCCTGCCTCAGCCTCCCGATTAGCTGGGATGATAGGCATGCGCCACCACGCCCAGCTAATTTTTATATTTTTAGTAGAGATGGGGTTTCACCATGTTGGCCAGGCTGGTTTTGAACTCCTGACTCCTGACCTCAGGTGATCTGCCTGCCTCGGCCTCCCAAAGTGCTGGGATTACAGGTGTCAGCCACTATGCCTGGTCAAATTACCTAATAATTTAAAAAATAATTGTAAAATAAATAATACGTTAGTAGGCAGTAAACCATTGATTATGTGTGTGTGTGTAAATAATTAGAAGTAATTTCAGGCTGGGCATGGTGGCTCATACATGTGATCCCAGCACTTTGGGAGGCTGAGGTAGGAGGAGCTCTTGAAGCCAGGAGTTTGAGACTTTAGTGAGCCATGATCACAACACACTGCACTACTCTAGTCTGGGCAACAGAGTGCGACCCTTGTTCTTAAAAAAAAAAAAAAAAAAAATCAAATAATATTTAAAGTTAGATTGGCATAAATCTTGAAACTTCTAATAATTTTGTCACATTGTTATTGGATAAATGTTAAACCAATCATAAAAATATATTTTGTCATGGTCAAATCAAACATTTCAGCTGGGGAAAGAAGGAACTGAATAAGCGTAAAGCTAGTATTTGATGTTAATCGATTGGTAATATAGAAAGGCAGGCTAAGTTTGAACTTTCAGCATCTCAGGCTGGGGTCTCCAGGCATGTTGTTCCAGTTACCTATTACTAAGGAACAAAACTCCAAACTTAGTGGCATAAAACCCTCATGGTTTTGGGGGTTGATTGGGCTCAGCTAAGTGGTCCTTGCTCAAGCTCTATCATGTGGTTGTAGTCAGATGGTGACTGAGCCTAGAGATATCTTAATGGCTTCCTTCTTTACTTACATATTTGACAGGAGCAGGGAAGTTCAAATAGGCAAGGGATGGAACAGCTAGGGCCCCTTGGATATCTCTCTGTATTTTCGTGTAGTCATTCCAGCATAGGGACTTTATGGTAGCCGGACTACCATAACTTTTTAATTTTAATTTTATTTATTTATTTATTTTTTGTAGAGACAGTCTTGCTGTGTAGCCCAGGCTGGCCTGGAACTGCTGGGTTCAAGTGATCCTCCTGCCTCAGGCTCTCAAAGTGCTGGGATTATAGGTGTGAGCCACCCCATCTGGCCAACATGCCATATTCCAAAGATACCTCAGTCTGCTCTCTGGTCACAAATTATTTTCATTCCTCCCACTTGCAAAATATACTCACCCCTTCTCAAGGCCCCCAAAATCTCACCTAATACATTTTAGCATCAGTCTCAGGTTTGAGGCCCAGGATCTTGCTATCCAAATCATATCCAGTGTAAATGAGGCTACTCAGATATGGTTCCTTGGGTGTAGCTCCGTGAGTACCACTGCTTTCACTCTGAAGACCTGTAAACTAAACAGCATCTCCTCCCATTCCCAGCCCTACCCAGTATGCAACAGTGGGCAGGTAGAAGATAACCACTGCATTCACTTCTGTTCAAAAATACAGAAAAATAGGAGGAACACAGTCATGGGTCCACAGCAATTCTGAAATCCAACCAGGCATGTATTACCAGTTCTGTAATGTTATTGGAGGGATCAGCCTTACTGTCTAGGAATGATCCTCCATAGTTCTTGGTCTGCCTTTTGGATTCTTCCTTTTCCATAAAATGTACTGTGTGTTGCAATAGAGTACTTTTCTTGGTCCTGCCCATAGAAGTTTGGGTGTCCAGAAGCGTCTTTTGATTTTGTATGGTCTCTGTCCCTTTTAGTCCAAGATGACAGTGTTTCTGAACATAAAATTTTCTTTAAAACTTAGTAGATTTTCTGTAACTATTATGGGAGGGGAGTTTTAATGTATTAGATAAAAGCCACACTTATACATTGATAGAACATGTAGAGCTTAGGTTTTCTATATGGCTTTTGTGGGACAAAGCCTTTAGAATTCTTAGAAGGCCTTTTGTTTGAAACAGTCTATGAGGTACCACCTTAAATGTCTTTGAAGCCTAAACTAGGAGTAGGCAAACAAAGGCCATTGAACTAAGACTTGTTTTTACATTTACAAAGGATTGTTAAAAAAAAGAAAAAAAAGTTAAACAGAGACTGTCTGTGTATGTCCCTCAGCCTAAAATATTTATCTGCCTCTTTGCAGAAAATGTTTTCTGACTCTTGGTCTGAATAAAGGTTTAATCTTCATGCCAGTTTTCCCTGGGACTGCTTTCGATTTGATCTTTGCCCAGAAAGCTTTTTTTTTTTTTTAAATTTGAGACAGGATCTTGCTCTGTCTCAAATGCTGGAATGCAATGGGTGATCATAGCTCACTGCAGCCTTGAACTTCTGAGCTCAAGTCACTCTCCTCCTTCAGCCTCTTGAGTAGCTAGGACTATAAGCACATGTCTGGCTAATTTTTAAATTTTTGGTAGAGACAGGGTCTCACTACGTTGCCCAGGCTGATTTTGAACTTCTGGCCTCAGGTGATCCTCCTACCTTGGTCCCCCAAAGTGCTGGGATTATAGGCATGAGCCACTGTGCCTAGCCCAAGGGACATTTCTTTTTCCTTTTTTTTTGAGACGGAGTTTTGCTCGTATTGCCCAGGCTCAAGTACAGTGGTGCAATCTCAGCTTACTGCAACCTCCGCCTCCCGGGTTCAAGCAATTCTCCTGGTTCAGCCTCCTGAGTAGGTAGGACTAAAGACTCGTGCCACCATGCCCAGCTAATTTTGTATTTTTAGTAGAGACAGGGTTTCATCGTGTTGGTCAGGCTGGTCTCAAACTCTTGACCTCAGGCGATCCACCTGCCTCAGCCTCCCAAATTGTTGGGATTATAGGCGTGAGCCACTGTGCCTGGCCTGAGGCATTTCTTAATTTGAGAAATGTTTGCTATATAGGAAGCCTGGGAATAAGAAACAGTCTTAATTTTTGGTTCTAACAACTCCTGGCTCCTTATATGTCTTCTGTAGTCTGCATGGAAATTGTATAATTTCTTCTGGAGCTTATCTCTCTCTGTCTGCACTTTGTAGTACACAGCTAAAAGAAACCAGTTGATACTTAATACTCTATCTGGAAATCTCCTTAACCCAGTCTGTCAGTTCATTAATTATATTTTCTGTTTTCCACATTACTGCAGATGACAGCTTTGCTAAACTTTTTCTATCGTTACGCAATAAAATTCTTCAGCTTCCAGTAACGCTTTTCACATTTACTTTTAAGTCAGGGGCCAGCAACCTTTTTCTGTAAAGGGCCAGATAGTAGATATTTTAGGCTTTTGGGCCATATGATCTCTGGCACACTTAGACAATATGTAAACTAATAGGTATGAATGTATTCCAATAAAACTTTATTTACAAAAACAGGCAGCTGGTTGAATTTCACCTGCAGACTGTAGTTTGCTGATCTGTTTCAAGTCTTTAAGACAGCCTCCTTGAGGCCTTTGTTAAACAGTTTTCTCAAGACCCTGCAGGCCTTGGCTTATACTCGGAAGGCCCTTTTTGCTTTCCTTTGCTGCTCTGTGTTAAGACCAAACATTTTACATTTTTTGTTGTTATTATGGCAGAGCAAAAAATCTACTCCCTGTGCCAAAATCTGTTTTCGTTATCTATCGTTGTGTAACACACATCCCAAATTTAGCAGTGTAAAACAAAACTTTGTTTTATCTTTTATGGTTCTGATGTTTGGGCTTGGCTAGGCAGATCTTTCTTAGGGTTTCTCTTGAAGGTGCAGTCAGGTCATAGCTGGAGTTGGAGTTATTTAGAAGCCTTCCTCACCAGAGTCTCTTATGCAATTGGAGACAGATGGTGGCTGGGCCTGGAGTCATTATCTCAGAGGATTCCTCATTCATGTATCTGGTGGCTGGGCTGGGAAGACTTAACAGCTGGTGTTCCCAGACATCTCTCTAACCCTGTGAGGCTTACTGGATATCTTATATGGTGACTTAGGACTTCGAAGTTGCCTGAGAGAGCACCTGGCAGAAGTTTTATAACCTTTTATTTTATTTTTATTTTTTGAGACAGTCTCACTCAGTTGCCCAGGCTGGAGTGCAGTGGCGCAATCTCAGCTCACTGCAACTTCTGCCTCCTGGGTTCAAGTGATTCTCTTGCCTCAGCCTCCCAGTAGCTGGAATTATAGGCGCCTGCCACCACAGCCAGCTAATTTTTTTGAATTCTTAGTAGAGATGGGGTTTCACCATGTTGGTCAGGCCAGTCACGAACCCCTGACCTCAAATGATTTACCCGCCTTGGCCTCCCAAAGTGTTGGGATTATAGGGGTGAGCCACCGCAGCCTGGCCTTTATCACCTTTTATGACCTAGTTTCTGAGGTTGCTTAGAGCACCTTCCTCTGCATCCTCTTCCTGGGGAGAAGAATGAGACTCTACCTTTTGATGGGAGAAGGATCAAAGAATTTGCAAACTTATTTTAAAACACCAAACATCCCATACATACACCTATCAACAAGTTTTGTAAGCTAGAAATACAGTGGGTCAGGCTTTTCTCTTCCCTTTTCACTAGGCAGGGAGATGAAAAGACGGCCTCTCTTCTTTTAAATGTTCAAGAAATGGTTTGTCAAGAGCTGTGGAAGAATACTTCCCTATATTTTTATTACTTTTCAGTAATACAAACCTGTTTTCTTCAGTAGGGACAGGACCTGGGAGCTTTGGACTGACATTATATTTCCTCTCTCTTCCTTTCGTATCAGAGTAGACTTAACGGTGCTTCTCTCTCAAAAGAGGAAACAGAAATCAAAATCTCTGTATTAAAATTTTTACCATTTAGGGATTAGCTTGAATCCATAAGTAACATCTTTACAAGGGTTAAAGATTATGTGCACCTGTTTGTCATTCACACTTTCAGTTGAATTAGTTGAGCTAGCTTTCTTGATTCTTGTATGGATACTCTTAAGGGACATTTGGAAAAGGAGTTAGGTGATAGAAGTAATTTTGAGTTTAGGGCCTATAAAGCAGGTTAGAAGAGTCTTTGAACAGCATTAGGGCACTGTCTCTAGAGCTACTTACTCTATTGCCTGACCCCATCTGGAAAGGATTTGCTCACCTTATGTCCTGATCTGACTCTGGAGGTAAAATATTCAGAAAAGGTGATTTACAATATATGTTTGTAGGAGCTTTTGTGTTTTGTGTTATTTCCATTTTTTTCCTTCCTGTTTTGCTGTTTCTTTATCTCTCTTTCTGGATTTGTACATCCTGAGAGATTCAACCCACATTCTCTGACGACCTAAAAGAAGACAGCAGCCTAGCAAATAGGAAGTTGCTGCAGAAATAGCTGTCTGCCATATTACAACACTTCTGGGAAGAAGAAATGCCTGATTGTAATCATTAATCTGTTTCATTTTTCTTGGTATCCCGATCTATATACATTGTTGAATTTGGGGTAGAGGGAAAAAGTATATTAGCATGTATGTATATATGTATATATGTATTTAGAGACCACGTCTTGTTCTGTTTTCCAGGCAGGAGTGCAGTGACATGATTTTAGCTCACTGCAACCTCTGTCTCCTGGGCTCAACCATCCTCCCACTTCAGCCTCCTGAGTAGCTGAGACTACAGGCGCATGCCACCATGCCTGGCTAGTTTTTGTGTTTTTTGTAGGGATGGGATTTTACCATGTAGCTTTCATTTTAAATGACTCAGTTTATTTTTTTATTTTTTTGAGGCAGGGTCTCACTCTGTTGCCTAGGCTAGAGTGCAGTGGTGCAATCATGGCTCACTGCAGCCTCAACTTCCTGGGCTCAAGGGATCCTCCTGCCTCAGCCTCCTGAGTAGCTAGGACTACAGGTCTGTGCCACCATACCTCGCTAATTTTTAATTTTAATTTAATTTAATTTTTTTGAGGCAGAGTTCCGCTCTTATCACCCAGGCTGGAGTGCAGTGGTGCAATCTCAGGTCACTGCAATCTCCGCCTCCCAGGTTCAAGGGATTCTTTGGCCTCAGTTTCCTGAGTAGCTGGGATTACAGGCAGTCACCACCACACCCAGCTAATTTTTGTATTTTTAGTAGAGACGGGGTTTTGCCATGTTGGCCAGGCTGGTCTCGAACTCTTGACCTCAGGTGATCTGCCTGTCTTGGCCTCCCAAAGTGCTGGGATTCAAGTGTGAGCCATCGCGCCCAGCCTAATTTTTTTATTTTTATTTTTTGTAGAGGCGTCTTGCTATGTTGCCCAGGCTGGTTTTAAACTCCTGGCCTCAAGTGATCCACCTACTTCAGCCTCGCAAAGTGTTGGGATTACACGTGTGAACCACTATGGCCAACCCACTAAATTATTTTTTACATGGTATTTGAAGAGTACTTTTACAAAGCTTTGGTAGAATTCCTACAAACACGTGCTAATTTGTGGTGGTATAAGAACCATGAGAAGGGCTGGGTGCAGTGGTTCACACTTTTAATCCCAACACTTTGGGAGGCCGAGGCGGGCGGATCATGAAGTCAGGGGTTCTAGACCAGCCTGGCCAACACAGTGAAACCCCATCTCTACTAAAAATACAAAACTCAGCTGGGTGTGGTGGCGGGCGCCTGCAATCCCAGCTACTCAGGAGGCTGAGGCAGGAGAATCGCTTGAACCGGGAGGTGGAGGTTGCAGTGAGCTGAGATCATGCCATTGCACTCTAGCCTGGGCAGCAGAGCTAGACTCCATCTCCAAAAAAAAACCATGACAAGAATCAGAAAACAAAGTTTTGAAATGAGTTACGTTATAGGAAGGGAGACAATATGTACCTACAGATCTTGAGCTATTGAAAATCAGAAGACTTCACTATATAGTTCCTTAACTTAAATTGCAATTTGGCAGAAGTTTCGGGATTACCATTCTATACCTTTTCAATTGTCTTGTTTTATCTGCATTCTTTTTCCTTCAACCTGACATATTCCTGCTCCCCTCCCAAGGTTCCTGAGTAGTTTGGAGGGAGTAGGGGTGGGGAGAAGAAAGAGTTAATTTTTTACACTTCTGAGTCTCCTAGTATTACTTAACTAATTTCAGCTAGATGAAAACTTATCTTTTAGAATGTTTAATGCATGATATGCTGCATGCATTATGCATTCATTTTAAGACTTATAATATAGTAGCATGGATTTATGAATGACATAGATAGCAAATTATTTCCAATCTAAATTGCTCTGTTCATTTTTGGGCAAAATAATTACTTGCTAGAGCAATATTTTTCTGACATGTTACAAGCCTGGGAGTGGTTTGGAAAGCTTTGAGTGAATGCTGAGTATAAAGATTTTTGGTACAACTTGATTTTACTGTTTTTTTTCCAGAGACTGCCAGTGGATTAGTTTGATCCTTTGTGAGGAAAAAAGCTGCTTTGTGAAACCAGTAATTCCATAGAGACTAGTGGTATTAGAGATATTTATTAATTTGGGGCTTAGCCAGAAGGTCTGAGCATTGATATACCCTTTCTTTTCTGTATTAATGAATTTAAAGTATGTTGTTGATTTAATGTTAGTTTGTACTTTGATTTCTGGTTTGGGCTTCTTTAAACTGTGTGAATATTAGAATTCAGTGAATTTGTTAAAAATTACTTGCTCATTCTGTCCTTTCATATGGCATATACTACTGGAAGATAGCTATTATCAGATGTTAATTACTTAACATTCTTGTAATTGTACAGATGTGGACTGGCAAGAGTCTTTTGGATCAGAAAAAGCATTTGTCAAATGCAGATTTTTAGTTCATTAAGAAAATGTACCGTCTATTAGCGCAATTAACAAAAGTAGCTGAGACAAAGAATTCAAAGCTTTTCTGAAATGATGAAGCTTCTGTTCCTGAGAGACAGTCCTTTATTTACACTATGCTTCAAGGAAAAACAGCTGGAAATATCATTTCAAACAATTCTTTTGTGAGTTATGGGTTCTTTGATGGATGACCAACTTCAACAATGACTATGCTTCTTAGAGTCCTAAAATTTTAGAACTGAGAAAAGACAAGGCATAAGTTTACTTTGGTCTTCCTTAGACACATAGATGGGTAGAAAAGGATGTTTCTTTCCCTTGAGCTTTTGCATTAGAATTTTTTTATGTTCCAAGTTATCTACCACGTGTTATATTTATTGTTAAGGAATGAAAAACAGGCAAAAATCCTGATTTTCATACAAGTATAAAATGAGGGCCGGGTGCAGTAGCTCTTGCCTGTAATCCTAGCACTTTGCGAGGCCAAGGTAGGTGGATCACCTGAGGTCAGGAGTTTGAGACCAGCCTGGCCAACATGGCAAAATACCGTCTCTACTAAAAATACAAAAATTAGCTGGGCGTGGCGGTACGCACTCATAGTCCCCACTACTCGGGAGGCTGAGGCAGGAGAATCGCTTGATCCTGGGAGGTGGAGGTTGCAGTGAGCCGAGATCGTGCCATTGCACTTCAGCCTGGGTGATGGGGCAAGACTCCATCTCAAAAATAAAAATAAATAAATAAAATGAACACATATAAAAGATGTTATTTAATTCATTAATTAAAGAAAGAACCAGTAAGGGCCGAGCACAGTGGCTCATGCCTGTAATCCCAGCACTTTGGGAAGCCAAGGTGGGTGGATCAAGAGGTCAGGAGTTCGAGACCAGCCTGACCAACATGGTGAAACCCTGTCTCTATTAAAAATACACAAATTAGCTGGGTGTGGTGGCCCATGTCTGTAGTCCCAGCTACTCAGGAGGCTAAGGCAGGAGAATCACTTGAACCAGGAGGTGAAGGTTGCATTGAGCCAAAATCTCGCCACTGCACTCCAGCCTGGACAACACAGTGAGACCCTGTCTCAAAAAGAAAGAAAGAAAGAAAGAACCAGTGAGAAGTTAAAATGGTTCGAAGGACAATTCAAAGTATCACACATATATAGGATCAAGAATGCTTAACATATGCTGGGCATAGTGGCTCACACCTGTAATCCTAATACTCTGGGAGGCTGAAATGAAGTGGTCTGATCGCTTGAGACCAGGAGTTCAGATCAGCCTGTGTAATATGGCGAGACTGTCTCTACAAAGAAAAAAAAAAAAAAAAAAATTGTTCGGGTACATTCTTGGAGTCCAGCTACTCAGTAGGCTAAAGTGGGAGGATTGCTTGAACTCAGGAGTTAAAGGCTGCAGCGAGCTGTGAGTACACCACTGCACTCCAGCCTGGGCCATAAAGTGAGACCCTGACTCAAAAGGAAAAAAGAATGCTTGAAATTAATTTACAAACCAATCCAAAACTGGCTTTTTTCTACCAGGAAAAATTGTTGCCCCTTACACTGGATATAATTCATTTGCATGTGTATAGATAAAAATCCTTTGCATTGGCTGGACGTGGTGGCTCACACCTGTAATTCCAAAACTTTGGGAGGCCATGGTGGGCAGATCACGAGGTTAGGAGTTTGAGACCAGCCTAGCCAACGTAGTGAAACCCTGTCTTTACTAAAAATACAAAAATTATCTGGGCATGGTGTTGCACGCCTGTAATCCCAGCTACTCGGGAGGCTGAGGCAGGAGAATCACTTGAACCTGGGAGGCGGAGGTTTTGGTGAGCTGAGATCGCACCACTGCACTCCATCCTGGGCAACAGAGGGAGACTCCGTCTCAAAAAAAAAAAAAAAATCCTTTGCATTGCTACCACTTATCTACAATTTACAGTTATAAAATAGCTGAAAGACCATGAGGGATACAAATTCCATAGAATCAGATAACTAGAAAGGGTACACATTATGCAGTACCTAGTTTCCACTGAAGATGCCTAATTCTGGTCCATTTTAAAGTCTAAAAGGTTTTCCCCTACATAAAAAAGTGAAGTAAATGGATCTGTATTATGATTTTTGACAATAATCCAAAGTCTGTTAGTTTCCATTACTTCATTTAAATAAAGACAATTTTGAAAACAAACATTATTCTTAGGTGGATATTTTCTGATATTTTGATTGACATTAGATGCTTCCTCAGATTAGTGTTGAATTTGGACTATGTACAGCTACCTAAACTGTAGCTTCAAATAGTTGGGTAGCAAGTCCTATAAGCTTACCTAGTGCCTAATATTTTTTAAGTATTCAATGTGTAAAGAACAATCATGATAATTTGAAGGGAGATAAAACTATTTTGCCCTATATTAGTCCTTAAATGTACATATAATTCCGTTGCAACTCAAGCGACTTCCCAGTGTTAAATGCTTTTTACCTGGGTGGTTGAACTCAGGGAGCAGAGGGCACAGAGTTGGCATTATCTATTCTAATTTCATGTTGTCTGATTTTAACTGGACCTTTGCTGCTTTATGATCATTTTATTCCTCTCACATTTATTCTCTAGCACATTCCTGATGTTGATAGAGCAGAAAGAAACAATTTCTAGTTTCATGGACCTAGGTTTGAATCACCATCTCACCACTTACCAGCTGTTTGGTCTAGGGAAACTCTCACACCTTAAGTTCTGCAGTTAAATGAATAATAAGTAGTTCACAGAATTACGTGACATGTATGTAATGGATGTTACAGTGGCTGGCACATAGTAGGAAGTAAATGTTAGTTTCTTATCTGTTCCTCTCAAGCCCTCAAGCCTTCCTGCTTTCTTCCTGTTTCCATACTAAAAAGTCACATTTGGTATGACCCTAATCTTCCCTCTATTTCTTTTTGTTTGTTTCAGAAGTAGGTTTTCTTTACCTAACAGAGTTTTTGTAAGAATTTTTGATAACACATATGAAATTTCTTAGTATAGTTCCTGGCCTACAGTAGGCATTAAAGATTAGGGCTGGGCATGGTGGCTCATGCCTTTAATCCCAGCACTTTGGGAAGCTGAGGTGGGCAGACCGCTTGAGCTTGAGCTCAGGAGTTCAAAATCAGCTTGGGCAACATTGTGAAACCTTGTCTCTACAATAGATTTTAAAAACTAGCTGTATGTGGTGGTGTGTGCTTGTAGTCCCAGCTACTCAGGAGGCTTAGGTGGGAGGATCGCTTGAGCCCAGGAGGCGGAGGTTGCAATGAGCTGAGACTGTGCCACTGCACTTCAGCCTGGGAAACAGAACCAGACCCTGTCTCAAAAAAAAAAAGTTAATCGACGGCGAATGTAAGATTAATTTGATCTTTGGTTACCTTTCTATCTTGCTCCTCCCTTATTTTCTATTTCCGTAGGTATTACCCTTTCTTCTCTATAGTATGTTTGATGTTTCCTCACCTCTTTCCAAAAAGTCTTCCCTATTTAGGGGGAAAACCCCTTTTGCTTTGCCTTGCTAGCACTCTGGTTAATACTGTTTTTTTGTTTGTTTGTTTGTTTTTTGTTTTTTTCTGAGATGTAGTCTAGCTCTGTCGCCCAGGCTGGAGTGCAGTGGCATGGTTTTGGCTCACTGCAATCTCCACCTCTCAGGTTCAAGCAATTCTGCCTCAGCCTCCTGAGTAGCTGGGACTACAGACTTGTGCCACCACACTCAGCTAATTTTTTATTTTTAGTAGAGGTGCGGTTTTACCATGTAGCCAGGCTAGTCTCGAACTCCTGATCTCAGGTGATCCGCCTGCCTCGGCCTCCCAAAGTCTTGGGATTACAGGCATGCGACACCACATCTGGCCTACTCCATTTTTTAAAAATCCCTTTAATGTCAGCTAGTTGAATAGCTAAGTGGCTTGGTCCCCACTTTTCCACCACCTGCTCTCATATTAAAGCCTCTTGCATTCTGATATACCATAATTCTTCCCTGAAACTGAAAGAGCATTCTCCTGCCACCCAAGCTCCCACAAAGCTTAGAAAGTTGTAAGCATTCAATGAATATTAGTTGAATAATGAACGAAATGAGAAGCTTTAAAGTTCTATTGCTGAGAGTCCTTTAATACTTTCAATCAATGGATTTAAAGAAACCCGGTCGGGCGCAGTGGCTCACATCTGTAATCCCAGCACTTTGGGAGGCTGAGGCAGATGAATCACGAGGTCAAGAGATCGAGACCATCCTAGTCAACATGGTGAAACCCCGTTTCTATTAAAAATACAAAAATTAACTGGGTATGGTGGCGCATGCTTATAGTCCCAGCTACTCGGGAGGCTGAGGCAGGAGAATTGCTTGAACCCATGAGGCAGAGGTTGCGGTGAGCCAAGACCGTGCCATTGCATTTCAGCCTGGATAACAAAAGCGAAGCTCTGTCTCAAAAAAAAAAAAAAAAAAAAAAGAAACCCTGTAAGAAACTGTCTTACCCAAATTCCACCTAAATGGATGTTCTTGTGTAACATGAATTTTGTTGTTTTTCTGAGAAATGTATGGTTTATATGAGAGTCAGAGAAGGAATTTTAAATATGTTACAGATAAAGTTTAACTCTGAGGGCAAATTTATTAGTGAAAGTCTCTTGTTTTTTCTATTAAGAGAACTCAGGCCGGGCATGGTGGCTCACGCCTGTAGTCGAAGCACTTTGGAGGCCAAGGCGGGCGATCACCTGAGGTCGGGAGTTCAAGACCAGCCTGACCAACATGGTGAAACCTCATCTTAAAAAAAAAGAGATAGGGTTTCACCATGTTGGCCAGGCTGGTCTCAAACTCCTATGTTGATTTTCCTTTTTTGTGTGTAAGTCTGTGTGGTAATTTCTGTTTTTCAAGAAATTTATTACTGAAATTTTCAAATGTATTGGCATAAGGTCATCTGTATTTTTGACTTATGTTTTTAATGTCTGTAAGATCTATACTAGCTCTTCTTAAAAAAATTCCTGATATTGGTATTCTTTGCTTTTTTACCCCTTGATCAGTATTTCTAGAGTCTTGCTGGTCAAAAAATCAACAATTTCATTTTTTTTTCTTATTGCATTAATTAAAAAAAAAAAACAGTAGAATACACTTAACATGAAATTTACCATTTTAACCAATTTTTTTGTGTGTGATGGAGTCTCACTCTGTTGCCAGGCTGGAGTGCAGTGGCACAGTCTTGGCTTACTGCAACATCTGCCTCCCAGGTTCAAGCGATTCTCCTGCCTCAGCCTCCTGAATAGCTGGGATTACAGGCATCTGCCACCATGCGTAACTAATTTTTGCATATTTAGTAGAGACAGGGTTTCACCATGTTGGCCGGGATGGTCTCCATCTCCTGACCTTGTGGTCCACCCACCATGCCTCCCAAAGTGCTGGGATTACAGGCATGAGCCACCAAGCCTGGCCCATTTTAACTATTTTTAAGTGTCCAGGTCAGTGGTATTAAGACATTCACATTCTTGTGCATCCATCTCCACAACTTTTCTCATTTTCCCAAACTAAAACTGTACCCATTAAACAGTAACTGTCATTCCCTCTTACCTGTAGCCTCTGGCTGCTACCAATCTACTTTTGGTAAAATTTGACTAGATACCTCATATAAATGGAATGATAGATTATTTGTTTCTTTGACCTGTTTATTTCACTTAGCATAATATCCTCAAGATTCATTCATGTTATAGCACATGTCAGAATTTTCTTACCATTAAAAGCTGAATAATTCCATCTTTCATAATTTTTTGTCATCAGTATTGGCACATAGTAGATTCATGTTAAGTAACAGTTGATCAGTTAATAATTTTTTTAAGTTAACAAGGTTTTTAGAAATTGCTTTTTCTATATGTTTGGAATCTCCCTTTATGGGTTAGAATCAGTGAATATAGTTGCTTTGAATTGCCTTGTTTTGTTTTTGCCTAATGGCTGCCTCCATTCCCTTGAGCTGCCTGCTGAGGACTGGAATTTTATCTTTGTGTAAGGGGGTGGGGACAAAATGATCAACATTGTTTAAATCCCTTACGAAGAGTAATACAGCTGAGGATAATTTGGCTTGGCTGGGTTTGTGTTAGAGCCACCTGTGTGAGGAGGAGGGCGCAGACAGCTCTAACTACCAAGCTAGCAGTGAAATAGGAAGAGACAAACATGTATTCCAGCTCTGCTCCTTTTGAGCTCCTTCTACTCCCACACCTACAGCTGCTGCTGATGACTAATGTTAAGCAATTTGGGGGGCCTTGTGTCTTTTAATAGTAGTAAAGAGGAGTTGTGGTATCATGTGGCTTCTCATTTTCCACTTAGAATATCTTTTAAATTTCCAGAAATTCTGTGTTCCAATTTGAGGTTTCTGTTTTTTATAGAAAGAATTAATTGGTTTTTCAAAATGAAAACTTCATTTTTTTCAAAATAAAATTTATGGTGATTAGGTCTTATAATTATGGGATAGTTTTTAGGTTAAAGTAGAAAATTGGTGCCAGTGAGTAAAGACACTTGTTGAGAAAGCAGACTTAGGGAAATGTCTCCTATTCACCATTTTGACCTGAGGAAATCACCTTTTTTGTTCCTTTTTTTTTTGAGATGGAGTCTCACTCTGTCGCTCAGGCTGGAGTGCAGTGGTGGTGATCTTGGCTCACTACAACCTCTGCCTCCCAAGCAGCTGGGGTTACAGGCCTGTGCCACCACACCCAGCTAATTTTTGTATTTTTAGTAGAGATGGGGTTTCATCATGTTGACCAGGCTGAGGTCAAACTCCTGACCTCAAGTGATCCACCAGCCTTAGCCTCCCAAAGTGCTGGGATTACAAGCATGAGTCACTGTGCCTGGCCTAGAATGCTTTAATTTAGGTTTTTCTCTTTTTCATATTTTTTCTATTTATTTATTTATTTTTTTCTTGAGATGAAGTCTCACTCTGTTCCCTAGGCTGTAGTGCAGTGATGCGATCTCGGCTCACAGCAACATCTGCCTCCAAGTGATTCTCCTACCTCAGCCTTCTGAGTAGCTGGGATTACAGGCCCATGCCACTAATTTTTGTATTTGTTTTTAGCAGAGATGGAGTTTCACCATGTTGGCCAGGCTGGTCTCGAACTCCTGACCTCAAGTGACCCACCCACCTTGGCCTCCCAAAGTGCTGGGATTACAGGCATGAGCCACCATCCCCAGCCTTTCATATTTCTTTATAAAGCTGATGAGAATATTATTTATTGGTAAACTGATTATATTATGGAATGAGAACTCCTGGTGACTTTCTTACAGTCAAAATCCTTTAACGATGAGAAGAATGTTTTTATTTGGTACCTCTCATTTTCTTGTTTTCCATCATTATCTGCAGGTGTAGTGAGTTAGCGTTTATCTTCTTGACACATTTCATGAACCTGTTGATTGGGTTTCTGAATTAGAATAATATTATTTAGATTCAAATGAAGGATTTTAGCTTTGATTTAATTTACTGGGTAGGAGTCTTATTTATTATTTTGAGATGCAGTCTCGCTCTGTCACCCAGGCTGGAGTGCCTGTAATCTTGGCACTTTGGGAGGCCAAGGCAGGAGGATCACTTGAGCTCAGCAGTTTGAGGCCAACCTGGGGAACATATGAAACCCTGTGTCTACAAAAAATACAAGAATTAGCTAGGCGTGGTGGTGTGCACCTGTAGTCACAGGTACTTAGGAGGATCAGTTGAACCCGGGAGGTTGAGGCTACAGTGAGCCTGGGTAACAAAGCAAGACTTTGTCCAAAAAAAAAAAAAAAAAAAGTCACTTGCTGGGTGAAAGAATATATACATTTTTTATTTTGACAACTACTGCTTACATGTCTTCCAAAGATATTGTATAAATTTACATTCTCACTTAGATATGAGGGGCCTGTTTGTCCACACCTGAGTACCTGTGTGTTTTGTCGTCATTTTGGAGTTTTGTGAAAATGATGATACACAGGCAGCCAGGTGTGGTGGCTCACGCCTGTAATCCCAGCACTTTGGGAGGCCAAGGTGGGTAGATCACAAGGTCAGGAGTTCGAGACCAGGCTGGCCAACATAGTGAAACCCCGTCTCTACTGAAAATACAAAGATTAGCCAGGTGTGGTATTATACGCTTGTAGTCCCAGCTACTCGGAAGACAGGCAGGAGAATTGCTTGAACCTGGGTGGTGGAGGTTGTGGTAAGCTGAGACCACACCATTGCACTCCAGCCTGGGTGACAGAGTCAGACTCTGTCTCAAAAAGAAAAAAAAAAATCACAGGTACTGTGGGTAAAAATGGTATCTTAGTGATTTTAATTTGTATAAACTAGGGTTTTTTTAAATCTAAAAATACACTTAACGTGGTTTAAAAGTTAAACAGTATTATAAGGTTTATAACAACAAAAAACAGTTCTCTGCTTTCCTCCCTGCCTCAACTTCCTTTTCAAGTTTCCATGGGTAATCATAAGCATTTCTTCTGGTATTAACATCCAAATTTCTGAATAACATGGTTATACTGATTTCTTAATCTTTTCAGTTTTAGACATTTCTTTTTTTCTTTTTTTTACAAGTGCACAAATCCACATTTATTTATTGACTTTTCATTAGTTTAAATCCTTGAGGGGTAAGTATCACTCAGGTTCTGTGTCCAATAGCCTTAGCAGGAAGGTTGCTTTGGAATTTGGCATGAACCATGCCACTGTTTCCATATGCCTTTCCCCAGATTACTCTGGCTTTGTTTGGTTTGCTGCCAGGAGTCACTGTGGTGTTCTTTGCTTTGTATACGTAAGTGCATCTCTTGCCCAAATAGAATTCTGTTTCATCTTGGGCATTAAACACCTTCAATTTTAAGAAGAGCTGTGTGCTCCCTTAGGTTCTGAAGACCCCGCTTATAGCCGGCAAAAATAGCCTTGGACCACAGCCTTCCATTCATAGTTCCTTTTAGAAGCCCTGTTCCCAGCAAGCTGGTGACTCACCAAGGTATAGGAACAAACCTACTCCAGTTATTTGCCTCCAAATTTCAGCCGACATTTCTATTATGGAAGATGAGGATTTTGTTTTCTTACATTTTCTACCCTTTTCATTCATCCTTCTCTTTTTCCTGGCTTTATTGGTAGGCAGTTTGTATAACATTGTATTTAAAACAACTCTAAGTACCTTTGTGTAAGACCCAGTTATTCCTTTATAACTGTGTGTCAGGTCCTCATGCTTGCCAGTCTGAAAAGTTCTTGTAACCCAAGGCTTGAAAATTATATTCTGTATATCTTTACAGTACTTAAGATCATTGCAGTTAATAGCAGGCAATGGTTATTGAGTGGTTGTCAGTAAGTGTCAGACATTGTTCTAAGTGCTACATCTGTATGAACTCATTTAAACCATCTAACAACCCTGTAAGGAAGATGCTAGCATTATTTGTATTTTACAGATGAAGACACTGAAACACAGAAGATAAAATATCTTGCTTGAAGTCATTCAGTCTGGAAGTGGTGGAGCTGAGTTGGAAACTCAAGCAGTCTGGCTCCATCCAGACCCCCTCCGTTATCACTCTGCTCTATTGCATCTGTTATAATGATGTACTCAACCTCAGCAAAGCATGTGCTTTGGTTTGATTTTCCATTAGTGGTGATGGATTTACACCAGCCTATCTATGTTTAACATTTCTTATTCTTTTTACCTTTTTTTTCCCCAAATCACTATATTCCTGCAAATTTTTACAATAATTTTTAAATTTCTAATTGTGGTTAAAAAAAAACCCACATAATGTAAAAATTGCCACCTTAACCATTAAAAAATATACAGTTAAAAAATGTTAAGTATATTCGCATTGTTGTGTAACAGATTTCCCAAAGTTTTTTTTTTACCTTTGCAAAACTGAAATTCCATACCCATTAAACAACAACCCCCAGCCCCTGGCCCACCATTCGACTTTCTGTTTCTATGAGTTTGACTGTTTTAAATACCTCATATAAGTGGAATCATATAGTTTTTGTCCTTTTGCAACTGGCTTATTTCACTTAGTGTATTGCTTTCAAGGTTCATCCATGTTGTAGCATGTGACAGGATTTCCTTTTTTTAAAGGCCAAATAATATTCTCTTGTATGTATACACCACATTTTGTTTATTCATCCATTGATAGACACTGGTTGCTTTCACCTCTTTTGTGAATAATGCTACTGTGAACATGAGTTTGCAAATATCTCTTTGATATTCTGCTTTGAGATCTTTTGAATGTGTATCCGGAGTTGGGAGTCCTGGATCATGTGGTAGTTCTGATTTTAATTTTTTGAGAACCTTTATACTGTTTTCCATAGTGGCCATACATTTTACATTCTTGCCAACAGTACACAAGGGTTCCAATTTTTCTACATCTTTACTAATACTTATTTTCTTTTCTGTTTTTGTTTTTGCTTTGTTTTATTTTGGGTAGCAGCCATCCTAGTAGGTACAAGATGATGACTCATTGTGTTTTGTTTTCTTTGAGACGGAGTCTCTCTGTCACACAGGCTGGAGTGCGGTGGCTCGATCTCAGCTCACTGCAACCTCCACCTTCCGGGTTCAAGTGATTCTCCTGCCTGAGGCTCCCTAGTACCTGGGACTACAGGCTTGTGCCACCACACCTGGCTAATTTTTCTATTTTTAGTAGAGACAGTGTTTCACCATGTTGGCCAGGCTGGTCTCAAACTCCTGACCTCAAGTGCTAATTTTTGTATTTTTTGTAGAGACAGGGTTTTACCACTTTGGCCAAGGTGGTCTGAAACTCCTAACCTTAAGTGATCTGCTGGCCTCGGCCTTCCAAAGTGCTGGGATTACAGGTGCAAGCCATTTCACCTGGCCCTTGTTTTGTTTTGTTTTTGAGATGGAGTCTTGCTCTGTCACCAGGCTGGAATGCAGTGGCAACAATCTTGGCTCACTGCAATCTTCGCCTCCCGGGTTCAAGCGATTCTCCTGCCTCAGCCTCCCAAGTAGCTGGAACTACAGGCACGTGTGACTACGCCTGGCTAGTTTTTGTGTTTTAGTAGAGACGGGGTTTCACCATGTTGGCCAGGATGGTCTCGATCTTCTGAATTCGTGATCCACCTGCCTCCGCCTCCCAAAGTGGTGGGATTACAGGCATGAGCCACTTCGCCTGGCCTTTTTTTTTTTTTTTTTAAGAGCACATAAGCTCCTGATCATTGTGGTTTTGATTTGCATTTCTGTAATGATGAGTGTTATTCAGTATCTTTTCACATGTTTGGTGACCATTTGTTTACCTTCTCTGGAGAAATGCCTGTTTAACTCCTTTGCCTATTGCAAAGCTGGGCTATTTGTTTTTGTTGTTGTGGAGTTGCAGGAGTTCTTCATATATTCTGGGTAGTAACCCCTTATAAGATATATGACTTGCAAATATTTTCTGCCATTTTATTGGTTGCCTTTTTACTCAGTTGATTGCATAGAAGTTTTAAGTGTAATGTAATCCCATTTGTCCATTATTGCTTTTTTGCAATATGTATTGTACTTTTGCTGTCATATCAAAGAAATTGCCAAATCCTGCCTCATGAAGCTTTTCCCCTCTTCTAGGAGTTTTTTAGTTTTAGGTCTTACACTGGGTTCCTTTTTTTTTTTTTTTTTTTTTTTT
>NW_022436942.1:26851015-26874456 GCF_009761245.1 Sapajus apella | reverse complement strand
TTTTTTTTTTTTTTTTTTTTTTCAAGACTGTTTTGGCTATTTGGGATCTACTACTGAAATTTACAAATATGCACAACGTATTTATCATTTTAACCATTTGTATGTTGATGCCAAATGACTGGTATTAAATACATTCACAGTGTTGTGTAACCATCACCACTGTCTAACCCAAAACTTTTCACCACCCTAACAAAAACTTTGTACCTATTAAACAATAATTCCTTCCGCCGAGCCCTTGGTAACCTCTGTTCTGCTTTTTGTCTCTCTTTCTCATCTCCCTTTAATATGTGTTTCCATTCCATAAATATAAAAACTTTAGGCCCTCTTTTGTGATTTGAAATGAAAAATAAGTATAAAGACGAACAGTAAGTCAGAGTAATAAGTTGAGAACTACACGTGTCTATTCTCTCATTTCTCTACCTTGAGAGTCATTGATCTGTACCTTCTGGTTCAGGGGTCATAGTACCAGGGATGTGGTCTGTGACCATATACTTCTTTAGAGCAAGGCAAATTTGAATATGGAATCTGGTTCATTGATTTTCTTAGCTTTAAGATCTAGCTCAGTGAAGTACTAATTCCCAGACTGACAGTTTCGAATCTTGCTTCATCATATAAAAACCCAAGATTTAATAATTTTTATTTCCTTTAATATATTCAGCCATTATTATTTATTTTTTATTATTTACTAGTCTCCCCACATTTCAGGTTTTAATACAGTATGATATTTAATTTAATTGATACGATATAGTGTTACATACATTTATTCCCATTTGGAAAAATGATTAACTGAATGGTTTCTTTCTTTCTTTGTTTGTTTTTTTTTTTTTAAGATAAGGTCTGGCTCTGTAGCCTGGGCCACAGTGCCATGGTGTGATCTCGGTTCACTGAAGTTTCTGCCTCCTGGGCTCAAGCAGTCTTCCTGCCTCAGCCTCTTCCTGAGTAGCTGGGACTACATGCACACGTCAGCACTCCTGGCTAATTTTTGTATTTTTAGTGGGGATAGGGTTTTGCCATGTTGGCCAGGCTGGTCTGGAACTCCTGAACTCAAGTGATCTGCCTGCCTCAGCCTCCCGAAGTGCTAGGATAACAGGTGTGAGTCGCCGTGCCTGGCTATGAAATAGTTTCTTCTGTACAAATGACTAGTCAAGAATATGCTTTTAAGTTTTTTCCGGGCCGGGCGCGGTGGCTCAAGCCTGTAATCCCAGCACTTTGGGAGGCCGAGGCGGGTGGATCACGAGGTCAAGAGATCGAGACCATCCTGGTCAACACGGTGAAACCCCGTCTCTACTAAAAATACAAAAAATTAGCTGGGCATGGTAGCGCGTGCCTGTAATCCCAGCTACTCAGGAGGCTGAGACAGGAGAATTGCCTGAACCCAGGAGGCGGAGGTTGCGGTGAGCCGAGATCGCGCCTTTGCACTCCAGCCTGGGTAACAAGAGCGAAACTCCGTCCCCCCCCCCCAAAAAGAATAAAAAAAAAAAGTTTTTTTCGCTAGTTTTTACATAAATTTAAGAAGTTTTCAAGTTGTTTTTTTTTACAGTAAAAAATATACATCTTAAGGGTATACTTCAATGAATTTTTACATATGTTGCACTCACATAATTACCACCCAGATCAAGATGTGTAGAACATTTTCCCACCAAGACAGGTCCCTGATGCCTTTTCTCAGAGCAACACTGTCCCTCCACAGGTAACCAATATTCTAACTTCTATCGCTGGATATTATTTTTGCCTGTTCTTGTACTTGATATAAACAGAATCATATAGTATGTACTCTTTGGTCTGACTTCTTTGCTTAACAATGCCTATGAGATACATCTATGTTATATGTAGCAGTGTTTCTTTTCAGTTATATCAGCATACCACAATTAGTCTATTCATCCTCTTGTTTCCAGATTAGGCTATTATGAATAAAGCTGCTGTTAATGTTCTTATTTGTAGCCATATATACTTATTTCTTTAGGTATATGCCTAGGAGTGAAGCTGTTGGGTCATAAAATGGGCATATATTTAAATTTATTAGCAAATTCCAGGCCGTTTTCCCAAGTGATTATTCCATTTTACATTCCCATGAGCAATATTTGAGAATTCTAGTTGTTCCATGTCTTGACCAAACTTGGTATTGTCTATTTTTTAAAAAATTTTAGCCATTTCTGTGTGTGTTTAATTTTTATTTTGCATCATGCTGACGAGCAATAATGTTGTCTCTTAAAATAAATTTTAAGTAAAACATATACAGCAAAATGCACACATTTAAATGTGTTGCTTAATGAATTATTTATTACCTTGTCATATAACCCTCATGATCAGGACTACTCTTCATTGATTCATCCAATCGGCCAGATAATTTACTGCCTATCTGCTATGTGCCACGTATAGTTCTGGGCCTAGGAATACAAGAATTATCAAGATAATCAATGGCTCTGTCCTCATGGAGTCCAAGTTCTTGTCCTCAAGTTTATATCCTATTGAGGGATATGGACAATAAATAAATATAGAATATAATGCTAGATAGTAACAGTTGTAGAAAAAAAATTGCTGTAGAAAAACACAGGGTAAAGGAATAGGAGCGGCAGGGGCTGCTGTACATAGGATAGTTAGAGAAGGGATCTCTGAGGAGGTGACATTTTAACAAAGAGACAGAATGATTTATGTGAATCTAGGAGAAGAGCATTTCAGGCAGGCAGAATGGCAAGTTCAAAGGCCTTGAAGTGGTAGGTGCTTGGCTTGCTTGAGGCATGGCAGGGATTAGCTGAAGTGCATTGAGCAAAGGGTGATGATGGAGGAGGAAATTGTTAGTTCCAGGGGCCAGGTCAGGTAGGTCTTGTTGGTCATGGGGAACACAGAAGGGTTTTGAGTAGAGAAGTGACATGATCTGAGAACTGGCTTCTACGTGAAAAAATAGACTACATTAACAGGAGAAGCAGGGGAACTCAGGAAGCTATTATAACAGTACAAGCTGTAAAAATCACGATGGCTTGGACTAGAGTGGCAACAGTGGAATGGTGTGAGAAGCAGTTGGATTTGGAAAATAGTTAGAATTTGCTGATCATTTTGTTGTGGTATCTGAGGAAAATAGAGGAGTCAAGGATGATTACAGAGATTTTGGCCTGAGCAGTTGGGTGAGTGGTTGTTGGTACCATATACTGAGAAGGTGAAGTCTTGGGACAGTGTACGCTTTGTGGGTGATCAAGAAAATCAAGAGTTCAGGTTTGGAGACATTCCGTTGAAACTTCCCACTTTAGCAGTCATTCCTCCTGTTCAGGTGTCCACTGATGCTGGGAATGTGTATTATTTGTTTCTTTTTCTTACTACTGCCAGGAATACCTGGCCTCTTTGCTCTTCCCTATGTCTTCTTTTTTTTTTTTTGAGACGGTGTTTCGCTCTTGTTACCCAGGCTGGAGTGCGATGGCGCGATCTCGGCTCACCGCAACCTCCGCCTCCTGGGTTCAGGCAATTCTCCTGCCTCAGCCTCCTGAGTAGCTGGGACTACAGGCACGCGCCACCATGCCCAGCTAATTTTTTGTAGTTTTAGTAGAAACGGGGTTTCACCATGTTGACCAGGATGGTCTTGATCTCTTGACCTTGTGATCCACCCGCCTCAGCCTCCCAAAGTGCTGGGATTACAGGCTTGAGCCACCGCACCCGGCCCTCTTCCCTATGTCTTTATGCTGACATTAGTTTCCTGAGGTTCTATCTTCATTTCTTTGCTGCAAGAGCCAACAGGAGTTTCCACTTATGTTGTAGAAGTTTCATCAGGATAAGTTCCTAATACCCCAAATTAAATTCAGAATATGTTTATGCAGCAATAGGTTTTTTTCTTTTTTTGGAGACAGAGTCTCTCTCTGTCACCCAGATTGCAGTGCAGTGGCATGATCTTGGCTTACTGCAACCTCCGACTCCCGGGTTTAAGGGATTCTCCTGCCTCAGCCTCCCAAGTAGTTGGGACTACAGGTGCACACCACCATGCCCAGCTAATTTTTTGTATTTTTAGTAGAGACGGGGTTTCACCATGTTAGCCAAGATGGTCTTATTCTCCTGACCTCATGATCCACCCGCCTTGGCCTCCCAAAGTGCTGGGATTACAGGCGTGAGCCACTGCACCCGGCCAGCAATAGGTTTTTAACTTTTGGAAATAATTTCAAACTTATGAAAAGTTACAAGAATAATACAAAGAACTCTCTGATATGCTTTCTTTAGCACCAACTGTTAACATCTCTCCACGTTTTCTTTATCATTCTCTCTATATTCATATTATTGTAGTTTCCTGAGCCATTTGAGAGAGTAAGCTGTAGACTTCATGTTCCTCTATCCCTAAATATTGTGGCCTATATTTCCTAATCACAAAGTATTCTCCTAACATAAACCTGAAGAGTCAAAGTCTGGAAACTGAAATGTTGATATAATAGTATATTTCCTGATGTGCAGCCCCTTATTTCCATCTTGTCAGTTGTTCCATTCATCTCCCTTACAGCAGCCTCTTTTCTCCCATTCTAAGATCTAATCCTGGACCATGCATTATATTTAGTTATCATGTCTTCAGTCTCTAATCTGGAGCAGTTTTTCCATTTTTCTTTGAATTTCATGGCATTGATCTCTCTCTCCCTCCCCCACTTTCTCTCTCTCCTCTCTCTCTCTCTCTTTTTCTTTCTTTCTTTCCTCCCTCTTTTTTTGATGCAGTCTTGCTCTGTTTCCAGGCTGGAGTGCAGTGGCATGATCTCAGCTCACTGCAACCTCCACCTCCTGGGTTCAAGCAGTTCTCCTGCTTCAGCCTCCCGAGTAGCTGGGACTACAGGCATGCACCACCACGCCTGGCTAATTTTTGTATTTTTAGTAAAGGTAGGGTTTCGCCATGTTGGCCAGGCTGGTCTTGAACTCCTGGCCTTAGGTGATCTGCCCACCTTGGCCTCTCAAAGTGGTGAGATTACAGACGTGAATCACTGCGCGTGGCTGACATTTTTAAATAAATACTGGCCAGTTATTTTGCAGATTGTCCTTCAGTTTGTCTGGTGTTTCCTTATGATTAGATTCAGATTATGCACTTTTGGCAGGAATAGTATCATAAATGATGTTGTGTCTTTCTCATTAATTATTTCAGGAGCCACATGATGTTCATTTGCCTTAATAGTGCTAATAACGTTGGTCACTTGGTTAAGGTGATTTTTGCCAGGTTTCTCCACTATAAAGTTTCCCCCTTCTCAAATACACATTTTCTTTTTAAAAAATTTTGTTTAACAACTGCTTAAATGGTGTTTACCATGTACCAAGCATTATTCTAACTTTATTTAAATAATGTAATAAATGATCATTGTTTTCTAATTGGGTTGCAGTGTATCTTACAGCTTTCTATTTTCTCCTTACTGCCACATTCCTGGCTCAAGCCCTCTCAACTCTGGTTTGGGTTAGTACTTATTTCTAAGTAATAGTACTTCTTTCCAAAGTTAATTGTTCTGTTTTTTAAATCTGCCATTTATCAAATTGCACTTGTTTTCTCAAGTACTGTAATCCATCAAGTATCTCTTCTTCAGATCTTCAATCTTTATTTCTCCTTGTTGGTTTCTGCCTTCTTTCCTAAAAACATGTTTCTTCAATCCTAAAAATGGCTTCTTATTTTCTCCTTAAGTGGGCTATCTTCCTCCCCTTTTTGAGAGAGAAGTAGATATGTTTTCGTCTTTATTAGTCCACTTAACAGGAATCTGACTTTCTTCCACAACTCTACTGATCCATCTTTACCAATTTCCTTTTGAAATCCAGTTTCCTTTTTTCTTTAATAGTTGAGATTTTATTGGTTGTACTGAAGATCAGTACATGGACATTTCAGTTGTATACAATTCTTAACATATGTACCGAAAATCTAAAAAGCCATGTGTTGTAACTGTTTCAAACAATTATTTGCAGTGACTTAAAATTTGGAGGTAAATTTTCCTTAAGAGGATAATCAAGTTCTAGTATCTTCAGATATTGATAAGCTGTTACGTTAAGTCCCACCAATTCACAACTTAATATCATATACACTACATATGCAAATGTTTTTTTTTTTGAGATGGAGTCTCACTCTGTCGCCCAGGCTGGCGTGCAGTGATGCGATCTTGGTTCACTGCAACCTCCGCCTCCCGGGTTCAAGGCATTCTCCTGCCTCAGCCTCCTGAGTAGCTGGGACCGCTGGCATGTGCCACCATGCCCAGCTAATTTTTTGTAGTTTTAGTAGAGACGGGGTTTTGCTGTGTTAGCCAGGATGGTCTTGATCTCCTGACCTCATGATCCACCCACCTTGGACTCCCAAAGTGCTAGGATTACAGGCCTGAGCCACGGTGCCTGGCCGTCACAAATTTTTTTTTTTTTTTTTTGAGACGGAGTTTCGCTCTTGTTACCCAGGCTGGAGTGCAATGGCGCGATCTCGGCTCACCGCAACCTCCGCCTCCTGGGCTCAGGCAATTCTCCTGCCTCAGCCTCCTGAGTAGCTGGGATTACAGGCACACGCCACCATGCCCAGCTAATTTTTTTGTTTTTTTAGTAGAGACGGGGTTTCACCATGTTGACCAGGATGGTCTCGATCTCTTGACCTCGTGATCCACCCGCCTCGGCCTCCCAAAGTGCTGGGATTACAGGCTTGAGCCACCGCGCCCGGCCTCCGTCACAAATTTTTAACCTTTCACAGCACAATAACAAAATTATTAGGAAAACAGAGCTACCATGACCAAAGATGTTACAGAGTGCACACAGTTCTGACAGAGCCATGACCAGGAGTAGTTTTCTTCAGGAAACAATTCTACTAAAAAACAACATGGTAATAGAAATAATTTAAGACGTTTAAGAATTGAATGCACAACTCTGACTCCACATTGCCTTGGAGTATGCTTTGTATTATAGGATATAAAAACTACCTGCCCAGCTATGGAGTGTTAAGCTGACACCCATGAGTCAAAGCTTTCCATAATTCAGTATCTCGCATTATCTTCTGTTGTACCAAAAAATGAACAACCAGCAAATAATTGTACCTCTTACAAAAAAGCACTTAAACTTAATAAGTGGGACAATGTAGGAATCCCTTCTATAATGTGGGATCCCTTCCTTCTAAAATGTTTCTAGAGCTACAATAAAACACATTTATAAAATAGTTGATAAAAATATTCCTCTGGATTGTGCGAGAAGGGAGACTAGGACCACCGCTAAGACAGGGTATTTGACATTAATCAGACTAGGCTTCTTTCTGTCTTGCTGCATTGAAGGTTGAACCCGCCTCGTTTTTTGTTTCTCCATTTTCTTCAGGTAAATCTTTAGTTTCTTAGTTAGCTACTTTGGCCTGTTTTCCTTTGTTCCTAGTTTTGTTTTTGTTTTTGCTTTTTTGTCTGAAGATTTATCCTTTCCTGCTGCATTTTTTGGCGTTGTTTCTACTTTTGCAGGAGCAAGTTCAGTTGACAACCTTGTGGATTTCCTCTTGGAGTTTTCTTTCATGCCCTTTTTGCTGAGCTGACCTTCCTCTTGGGAATCTTGGTGGTGGGGAAGACATGGTTCCTGGCGTCTGTGGGCCCTTGTTACCTTTTTTCCAGATGTCAAAGTTTGCTTTAAAGCTTTATAGTGTTACCCTTTCCCTCCCCACCCCCCAGCTTTTTTTTTTGAGATGGAGTCTTGCTCTATTGCCCATTCTGGAGTGCAGTGATGCAATCTCAGCTCACTGCAACCTCCACCTTCCAGATTCAAGTGGCTATCCTGCCTCGGCCTCCCTAGTAACTGGGACTACAGGCACCTGCCACCATGCCTGGCTAATTTTTTGTATTTTTAGTAGTGATGGGGTTTCACCATGTTGGCCAGGCTGGCCTCGAACTCCTGACCTCAAGTGATCTGCCCACCTTGGCCTCCCTAAGTACTGGGATTACAGGCGTGAGCCACCACACCTGTCCATCCCTCCATTTTTTTTCTGTAAAAAAAAAAATATATACGCCAGGTGCGGTGGCTCATGCCTGTAAACCCACTGCTTTGGGAGGTTGAGACAGGAGGATTGTTTGAGACTGGGAGTTCGAGATCAGCCTGGGCAACATAGCGAGACCCTGTCTCTACAAAAATAATAAAAAATAAAAACAAACACATGTATAATTTGCCATTTTAATCATTTTAAAGTATACAATTCAGTGGTATTAATTACACTCACAATACAGCTGTCACTACTATCTACTTCTAAAACCCTTTTACAATCCCAAACAGAAACCTTGAACCATTAAGGAGTAATTTCCCATTCCTTCCACCGTTAACCCATGGTGACTTCTAATCTACATTCTTCCTCTATGACTTTGCCTATTCTAGGTATTTCATATAAAAGGTAGCATACAGTGTTTATCCTTTGTATCTGGCTTATTTTACTTAGCATAGTGTTCTCAGTGTTTATGATGTAGCATGTATCAGAACTTTATTCCTTTTTTATGGTTGAATAATAATTATCCGTCATGGACTCTTGTGTTGTTTCCACCTTTTGGTTATTTGTGAATAATTGTGCTATGAACATTTCATGTATATGTATCAGAGTCTATATATACACACACACATATATATATTTTTTTTTTTCTTTTTTTTTTTTTTAGATGGAGTCTCACTCTTTTGCCCAGGCTGGAGTGCAATGGCGCTGTCTCGGTTCATTGCAACCTCTGCCTCCTGAATTCAAGCGATTCTCCTGCCTCAGCCTCCTGAGTAGCTGGGATTACAGGCACTTGCCGCCATGCCTGGCTAATTTTTGTATTTTTTTTTTTTTTTTTTTTTTTTGTATTTTTAGTAGAGATGGGGTTTCACCATGTTGACCAGGATGGTCTCGATCTCTTGACCTCGTAATCCACCCGCGTCGGCCTCCCACAGTGCTGGGATTACAGGCTTGAGCCACCGCGCCCGGCCAATTTTTGTATTTTTAATAGAGACGGAGATTCACCATGTTGACCAGGCTGGTCTTGAACTCCTGACCTTGTGATCTGCCTGCCTCGGCCTCCCAAAGTGCTGGGATTACAGGTGTGAGCCACTCCACCCAGCCCCTATTTTCAATTAATTAATTAGTTTTTATAGAGATGGAATCTCGCTGTGTTGGTCAGGCTGAGGTGGGAGGATTGCTTGAGCCCAGGAGTTTGAGGTGGCAGTGAGCTACAATTGTGCCACTGCCCTCCAGCCCGGGAGATAGAGACTGTGTCTCCTAAAAAAACAAAATTACATTCACCATTATCACCATTCATGTCCAGAACTCATCATTTTGCAAAATTAAAGCTCTGTATTCATTAAGTTACTACTCACTCTCTCCTTTCCCTCCAGCCTCTACAACCACCATTCTGCTTTCTGTCTCTGTGAATTTGACTAGCTTAGGTATCTCATATAAGTGGGATCATTACAACATTTGTCCTTTTGTGACTGGCTTATTTCTGTTAGCATACTGTCCTTAAGGTTCATCCATGTTGTAGCATGTATCAGAATTTCCTCCCTCTTTAAGGCTGAATAATATTCCATTGTATATATTTATTTTGTTTAACCATTCATCTGTTGATAGACATTTAGGTGCTCCACCTCTTTGCTGTTGTGAATAATGCTGCGGTGAACATAGGTGTGCAGATATCTCTTTGAGACTCTACTTTCATTGCTTTTGCATTTTGAGCTAATTTTTTTATGTGGTAGTGTATATTCTTTTGTATGTGGATATTCAGTTATCCCAGTACCATTTGTTGAAAATATTATTCTAGGCTGGGCATGGTGGCTCATGCCTGTAATCCAAGCACTTTGGAGGCCAGGGCAGGTGGATCACCTGAGGTTGGGAGTTCAAGACCAGCGTGACCAACATGGTGAAACCCCGTCTTTAAAAAAATCAATAAAAATAAAAGGAAAATATTATTATTTTTCCTTTTGAATTTTCTTGGCACCTTTGTTGAAAATAAATTGACCATAAATGTGAAGATTTTTGTCTGTACTCTTGCTTCTGTTCCATTGATCTATAAGCCTGTTCTTATTGCCAGTACCATAAAGTGCATGTTGTTTTTTGAAGTATGAAAAGTCTTAAATTTGATGAATTCTAGCTTTTTTTTTGTTTTATGGATTGTTTGCTTTGTGCTTTTGAAGAACTCTAACTAGAAAAAATCATGAGCATTTTCCTCATGTTTTTTCTATGTTGTTACAGTTATAGCCATTTGAGTCTGTGATCCATTTTGAGTTAATTTTTATATATAGTGTGAGGTAAAGGTCTGAGTTCATTTTTATGTATTTGGAAGTCCAGTTGTCCCAATACTATTTGTTGAAAAGACTCTCTTTGCCCTTTTGAATTGCTCTAGTGCCTTTGTTGAAAATCTGTTTTCCACAGATATGAAGGTTTATTTTTGGATTCTCAGTTTTGTGCCATTGATATGTGTGCCTATTCTTATGACAGTACCACACTGTCTTCATGACTGTAGCTTTATAGTAAGTTTTGAAATCAGGTAGTGGAAGTCCTCTAAAATTTTCAAAATTGTTTTGAGAATTCTGGTTTCTTTGAATTTCCATATAAATTTTATGATCAGGTTGTCAATTTGTACATAAATGCTTGCCGAAATTTTAATAGGGACTGTGTTACATTTATAAATTAAATTGGGAGAGTATGAACCAATTCATGAATATGGAATGTGTTTCTATTTATTTAGATCTTTAATATCTCTCAGCTATGTTTTTTAATTTTCAGAGACTTGCACATGTTATATTTATTCCTAAGTATTTAATTTTTTATTTTTCTAAGAGACAGAGTCTTGCTCTGTTACCCAGGGTGGTGCAGAGGCACAGTCATAGCTCACTGCAGCCTCAAACTCCTGGGCTCAAGTGATCCTCCTGCCTCAGCCTCCCTCCTGAGTAACTGGGACTATAGATGCACATCACTGTGCCTAGCTAATTTAAATTTTTTTTTTTTTTTTTGGAGAGATGGAGTCTCTCTTTTTTCCCCAGGCTGGTCTTGAACTTCTGGGCTAAAGCAATCCTCTTGTCTCAGCTCCCAAAGTGCTTGGATTATAGGTGTGAGCCATTACACCCAGCCTTAATTTGTGATGCTATTGTGATTGTAATTTTTTGTTAATTTTATTTGTGGACTGTTTATTGCTAGGATATAGATATACCATTACTTTTTTCTTTTTTTTCTTTCCTGGAGATGGAGTTTTGCTCTAGTTGTCCAGGCTGGAGTGCGATGGTGTATTCTCTGCTCACTGCAACCTCTGCCTCCCAGGTTCAAGCAATTATCCTGTCAGCCTCCTGAGTAGCTGGGATTACTGGTGCTAGCCACCACCCCCAGCTAATCTTTGTATTTTTATTAGAGACGGGGTTTCACAATGTTGGCCAGGCTGGTCTCGAACTCCTGACCTCTGGTGATCCACCTGCCTAAGCCTCCGAAAGTGCTGGGATTACAGGCATGAACCACCGTGCCCAGCCATATACCATTACTTTTTGTATGTTGGTTTGATTATTAGACCTTGCTGAACTAATTTGTTAGTCCTAGCAGGGTTTTTTCATGTGTGTGTATGTGTGTTTGGATTCCTTAGGATTTTCTGTATATGGGTCATGTTATCTTTGAATAAAGACATTTACTTTTTCCTTTCCAACTTGATGACTTTAATTTCTTTTCTTTTTTTCTCCCTTATTTCACTGAAAAGATCTTTCAGTATGTTGTTGAAAACAAGTGGTGAGGGTGTGAATTCTTGTTTTTTTCTGATCTAAGGAAGAAAATATTTAGTCTTTTACTATTAAGTGTGATATTAGTTGTAGGTTTTTCATAGATGGCCTTTATAGAGGTGAGAACATTTTCCCTTTTTAAAAAATCTTGAATGGGTATGGGTGTGTGAAAATTCTTTTCCATATCTACTGGGATGATCATGTGACTTTTATCATTTATTTGATATGGTATGTTACATCAATTGGTCTTTGCATGCTAAACCAATCTTCCATTCCTGGGATAAGTCCTACTTGGTCATGGTATTATAATTGTTTTCTATGTTGATGAATTTGGTGCATATATATATAGTTGGGTTTTTTTTTTTTTTTTTTTTTTCTGTTATTGAGACAGTATCTCACTTTGTCACCCAGGCTAGAGTGCAGTGGCACGATCTCGGCTCACTGCAGCCTCAACCTCCCAGGTTCAAGTGATCCTACTCCCTCAGCCTCCCAAGTAGCTTGGATTACAGGTGGTGCCAGCACGCCTGGCTAATTTTTAAAAATATTTTTTGTAGAAACGGAGTTTCACAGTGTTGGCCAAGCTGGTGTTGAACTCCTGAGCTCAAGTGACAGGTATGAGCCACTGTGCCTGGCCTGGCTTGCTAGTATTTTGTTAATAATGGTTTTCTCCTATATTTATGAAGAATATTGATCTGTAGTGTTTTGGTTTTTTGTTTTTGTTTTTTTCATTTATTTCTATTTTTTTCTTTTTTTTTTTTTTTTTTTTTTTACCAATAACTCCGGAGAATATACCAAGTAGTGTTTTTGTTTTTTTGAGACAGAGTCTTACTCTGTAGCCCAACCTGGAGTTCAGTGACATGATCTCAGCCCACTGCAACCTCTGCCACCCAGGCTCAAGTGATTCTTGTGCCTCAGCCTCCTGAGTAGCTGGGATTACAGGCATGAGCCACCCTACCCAGCTAATTTTTGTATTTTTAGTAGAGACGGGGTTTCACCACGTTGCACAAGGTGGTCTCAAACTCCTGAGCTCAGGTGATTCGCCCACCTCGGCCTCCCAAAGTGCTGGGATTACAGGTGTGAGCCTCTGCACCTGGCCTGATCTGTAGTTTTCTAGTGATGTCTTTGTCTGGTTGCAGTATGAGGGAAATATAGGTTGTTTTAATTTTCTATTGCTGCTGTAACAAATTACCACAAGCTTAATGACTTAAAGCAACATGCATGTCTCATCTCAGTTTCTGTAGGTCATATGTTGGGTACAGTGTGGCTCAGATGGTTCTCTACGAGGTTGAAACCAAGGAAAGGCTTTGTTCCTTTCAGGAAGCTCTAGTGAAGAGTTCATTTTCAGGGTCAGTCAGGCTGTTGGCAGAATGCAGTCCATCTGGCTGTAGGACTGAGGTTGTTGGTTCCTTCCTGGCTGTTGGCCTGGGGTTCTCAGCTTCTAAAGACTGTTGATATTTCCTAGCCTCCTGGCCCCCTTCAAAGCCAGTTACAGCAGATTAGGTTCCTCTTGCTTCAAATCTCTGTCTTTCCCGTTTGCCACATCTCTGTGATGCATCTTTCTTAGCTCCAGCCGGAGAAATTTGTCCCCCTTAAGGGCTCATGCAATTAGATTGGGCCCACCCAGATAATCCAGACTAATCTCTTTATTTTAAGGTCTGTGACATTAATTACATCTGCAAAATCACTTTGTAGCAGTACATAGATTATGTTTGATTGACTAATTAGGGGACAGGAATCTTGGGGAGATATTTTTAGAATTCTGCCTACTACACAGGCCTCATAGAATTAATTAGGGAATATTCTTCTATTTTCTTTCTTTCTTTCTTTTTTTTTTTTTTTTAAGACAGAGTCTCACCCAGGCTAGAGTGCAGTGGAGTGATCTCAGCTCACTGCAACCTCTGCCCCTCTGGTTTAAGCAATTCTTCTCCCCCAGCCTCCCAAGTAACTAGGATTACAGGTGCCCACCACCATGCCCAACTGATTTTTTTGTATTTTTAGTAGAGACAGGGCTCGACATGTTGGCCAGGGTGGTCTTGAACTCCTCACCTCACTTGATCTACCCACCTTGGCCTCCCAAAGTGCTGGGATTACAGGCATGAGCCACTGTGCCCGGCCCGTTCTTCTTTTTTCTTTTTTTTTTTTTTGAAACGGAGTCACGGTCTATCACCAGGCTGGAGTGCAGTGGCATGATCTTGGCTCAGTGCAACCTCTACCTCTCAGGTTCAAGTGATTCTCCTGCCTCAGCCTCCCAAGTAGCTGGGACTACAGGCGTCCACCACCATGCTTGGCTAATTTTTGTATTTTTAGTAGAGACAGGGTTTTACCATTTTGGCCAGGATTGTCTCGACCTCTTGACCTCTTGATCCACCCACCTCGGTGTCCCAAAATGCTGGGATTATAGGCGTGAGCCACTGAGGCCGGCCTTTTATATTTCCTAAAAAAATTTGCGGAGAATTCTCTTTTTTAAAATTTTTTATTTTTATTTATATATATTTTTTATTTTTGAGAATTCTCTTATTTCTTCTTTAAGTATTTGATAAGACAGTATCTGGCCTTGTGCTTTTTTTTGTGGGAAGCATTTTAGATATTAATTCAATTTCTTGATACCGCCCTTTTTAAGTCAGTCTTGGTCGATATATGTTTTTCAAGGAATTTGTTCATTTCATCAGAGTTGTCAAATTTGCGGACATAAAGTTGTTCATAGCATTTCTTCATAATCTCTTGAATTTTTGTAGGGTCTGTAAGATGTCCTTTCTTTTATTCCTGATTTTGGATTGTGTCTTTTTTTATTCTAGTCAACCTATCTGTAGGTAAAAAGAATGAGCTTTTGGTTTTATTTCTTTTCTCTACTGTTTTTTCTGTATATTCTTTGACTGTTGTCTAATCTGTAGTATTTCTTACCTTCTGCTTGCTTGGGATTTAGTTGGCTTTTCTTTTTATAATTTCTTAAATTGGAAACTCAAGCTATAGATTGAAGAACTTTCTTTTCTACCATAGATGTTTTAAGTACCATTTTATCTATATCCCATAAATTCTGATGTTATGTTTTTCTTTTCTTTTTTTTTTTTAAGAGACCTTCAAAGCTGCCACAAATTAGTATGTTTTTATTTTCTTTCAGTTCAAAATATTTTCTAATTTCCTTTTTGAATTTTTTTTTTCTTTGATCCATGGGTTGTTTAGAACTATGTTGTTTATTTGTGACCTGCCTGGGCAACATGGTGAAACCCCATCTCTACAAAAAATACGAAAATTAGCTGGATGTGGTGGTGCCCACCTGTATTCCCAGCTACTTGGGAGGCTGAGGTGAGATGATCAGTGAACCATGATTGTACTGCTGCACTCCACCCTAGGTGACAGTAAGACCCTATCTCAAAAAGAAGAAAAAAAAAAGTATGTTCTTTCATTTTGAAATATTTAGAGATTCCCATACTTCTCTCAGCTCTTCATTTTTATTTTATTCTGTTGTTGTTGGATAACCTACTTTGTATGATTTCAATCCATTTAAAATTGACAATTTCTTATGATCTGTCATATAGTTTAATAAGCTTTCTCTATAAAGGGCCATATAATAAATATTTTGGCTTTATGTGCCATATGGTTTATGTTACAACTATTCATTTCTGCTGTTATAGTGCAAAGCTACATAAGCCAATGGACATGCCTGTGTTAGCATAAAACTTTGTAAAAGCAGACAGCCATAGTCCGCTGTCCCTTGGCCTAGTAGATGGTCTGTCCTTGAGGATGTTCTGTCTGTGCTTGAAGAGACTATACATTATTTTCTTGTTGGATGGAGTATTATTGCTGATTTTCTGTCTAGGTTTTTAATCAGTGTATTAGTCTGTTTGCACACTGCAAATAAAGACGTATCAGAGACTGAGTAAGGAAAGAGGTTTAATTGACTCACAGTTCCACATGGTTGGGGAGGCCTCACAATCATCATGGAACGTGAATGAGGAGCAAAGTCACATCTTACATGGCAGCAGGCAAGAGAGCTTGTGCAGAGGAACTCCATTTATAAAGCCATCCCATCTCATGAGACTTATTTACTACCATGAGAACAGTATGGGGGAAACTGCCCCATGATTCAGTTATCTCCACCTGGCCCCACCCTTGACACATGGAGATTTTTTTTTTTTTTGAGATGGAGTTTCGCTCTTGTTACCCAGGCTGGAGTGCAATGGCGCGATCTCGGCTCACCGCAACCTCCGCCTCCTGGGTTCAGGCAATTCTCCTGCCCCAGCCTCCTGAGTAGCTGGGATTACAGGCATGCACCACCATGCTCAGCTAATTTTTTGTATTTTTAGTAGAGACGGGGTTTCACCATGTTGACCAGGATGGTCTCGATCTCTTGACCTCATGATCTACCCGCCTCGGCCTCCCAAAGTGCTGGGATTACAGGCTTGAGCCACCGCGCCCGGCCCACAACACATGGAGATTTTTACAACTTAAGGTGAGATTTCAGTGGGGACACAGCCAAACCATATCAATCAGCTATTGAGAGTGGGATACTGAAGTCTTTATCATTGTTGAACTCTTTATTCTGTCAGTTTTTGCTGCAGGTATTTTAGGTCTTATCATTTGGTGGATATATATTTATAATTGTTCTATGTTTCTGATGTCATGATGCTCTTATAATGATTTCTCTCTGTCTCTAGTAAAATACTATTTTATATGATGCCAAGCCCTTTTATTATTAGTTTGCATGATACATCTTTTTTATTCTTTTACTTTCAGTCTCTTTGTGTTTGAATCTATAGTGTGTTTTTTATAGATGGTATACAGTTGGATCTTGTTTTTCCAGCCACTCCGACAATTTCTGTCTTTTGAGTGGAGTCTTTTTTTTAAGAGACAAGATCTCATTCTGTTACCTAGGCTGGAGTACAGTGGCACGATTGTATTAATAGCTCACTGCAACCTTGAACTCTCGGGCTCAAGTGATCCTCCTGCGTTGGTCTTCCAAGTAGCTAGAACTGCAGGCACATGACACCAAACCTGGCTAATTTTTAACAAATTTTTTGTAGAAGCAGGATATAGCTATGTTGCTTAGGCTATTATGGAACTCCTGTCCTCAAGTGATCCTCCTTGCACTGGCATTACAGGTGTGAGCCATCGCATCTGGCCTGAATAGAGTCTTTTAAGTCACTCATAATTAATGTAATTTATGATATAATTAGATTTAACTCCGATATTTTGGGAGTTGTCGTTTTGAGACAGAGTCTTGCTCTGTTGCTCAGGCTGGAGTGCAATGACACAATCTCAGTTCACTGCAACCTCTGCTTCCTGGGTTCAAGCGATTGTTCTGCCTCAGCCTCCTCAGTACCTAGTATTACAGGGGCCCACCACCACTCCTGGCTAATTTTTCTATTTTTTTGTAGAAACAGGGTTTCACTATGTTGGCCAGGCTGGTCTCGAACTCCTGATCTCAGGTGATCCACTTACCTCAGCCTCCAAGAATGCTGAAATTGCAGACTGTTTTTGCTTTTGTTTTTGTTTTGAGGCATAGTTTCACTCTGTTGCTCAGGCTGGAGTGCCGTGACCCAGTCTTGGCTCACTGCAACCTCTGTCTCCTGGGCTCAAATGATTCTTCTGCCTTAGCCTCCTGTGTAGCTGGGATTATAGGCACCCACCACTGCGCCTGGCTAATATTTTTTATATTTTTAGTAGAGACAGGGTTTCACCATGTTGGGCAGGCTGGTCTCGAACTGCTGACCTCAGGTGATCCACCTGCCCCAGCCTCCCGAAGTGCTGAGGTTACAGACGTGAGCCACCGCACCTGGCCAGGTGTTTGTTTTTTTGTGTATCTCTTGGCTTTTCTGTTTGCTTGTTCCTCTTTTATTGCCTTTTTTTGTGTTTAATAGTTTTTTTTTAATAAGCATATGATTCTTTTGTTGCTTTTATCTTTTTACTATTTTTTTGAGTTGTTTTGTTAGTACTTGCTCTGGACATTATAATATGCACCTTATAGTCTAATTTAACTAAATTAATGCAAATTTAATTCTGTAATATAGCTTCTTTCTCCTTTTATGCAATTGTTTTCATGTATAGTATATCTATATTTGCTATAAACCCAATAATCTAGTATTGTTATTAATCTTGTATTACATAAAGCAGTAATAATTACTTAAATTCTTTAAAAATTTAAGAAAAGGAAGTCTAAAAAATATGTACTTTAGTTAAATTATTTTCTGTAGAAACAGGATCTTGCTATGTTGCCAAGGCTGGCCTTGGCCTCCCAAAGTGTTGGGATTACAGGTGTGAGCCATTGCGCCTGGCCAAAAATACATATTTTATATTTACCCACATATTTGCTTTTCCTAGTGCTCTTTGTTTCTTTGTGTAGAGTCTGATGTCATTGCTTTTCAACTTGAAAGACTTCTTTGGAATTCCTTGTAAGTCAGGTTTGCAAGCAATGGATTCTCTGTAAGGCTTTGGAATGTCTTTATTTCACCTTCATTTTTGAAAGATAGCTTTGCTGGATATCAAATTGTTGCTTGCCAGTTTTTTCTTTTACCACTCTGAAGAATGTCATTTCCTGCTTTCTGGCTGCTTCTTTTGCTTCTGATGAGAAGTCAGCTGTTAATGTTGTTGCTTCCCTGTACATGATGAAGTATTGTTTTCATTTTCATTTTTACTGCTTTCAAGATTTTCTGGTTTTGGCTTTAATCAGTTTGACTATGATATGTCTAGATTTGGATCTCTTTGTGTATATCACAGTTATAGTTCATTGAGCTTCCTGAGTCTGTAGATGCATTTTTTAAAAATCAAGTTGCAAATTGTTTTGGGTCACTATTTTTGTCTTCTTTCACATCACTTCTTCTGGGGCTTCTAATTTGTATATGGTGATATACTTGACATTGTTCTACACATTTCTGAGACTGTTTTACTTTTTTTTTTTTTTTTTTTTTAACTTTTACTTTTTGTTTGTTTGTTTATTTAAGAGATAGGGTCTTGCTGTGTTGCCCAGACTCGTGGCTGACTGCAGCCTTGACCTTCTGAGCTCAAGCCATCCTCTCACCTTAGCCTCCCAAGTAGCTGGGACTACAGGCATAAGCCACCATCCTTGACCGATTTTTCATTTCTTATAGAGATGGTGTCTCGCAGGTTGCCTAGGCTGGTCTTATATCCTCCTGGCCTCATGCGATACTACAACCTGGCCTCCCAAAATGCTGGCATTACAGGCATAATAAGCCACTGCACCTGGCTTGTTTTTCATTTTTTTTTCCTTCTATTTCTTCTAATTAGATAATTTCTATTGCTCTCTCTTCAAGTTTACAGATTTTTTTTCTTCTCCTCTAGTATTGATCTTCAGAATTTTGATTTGGTTGTCCTTTTTTCTTTTCCAAATTTATTTGCGCCCTATTTGTACCATGGTTCTCTTTTTTATCTTTTCCATGGTTCTCTTTAAAAATAATTTATATCTCTTTGTTAAGATTTTGTTTGAGGCATTGTCCTCATGTGTGTGTGTGTGTGTGTGTGTATGTGTGTGTGTGTGTGTATATATATAATATATATATATATACACACACGAGTCCTTTAAAGAAATACATATGTATATATATATATATCTGTGTGTGCATATATATATATATAGTCCTTTAAAGAAATATATATCTTGGAGGTAGTAGCAAATGTTCAAACGAGAACTTTGAAGGCCAAAGTGGAGAAGGGTTATTTAATTTTATTAAAAAAAATCAAAAATAAAGAAATATATATATAGTCCTTTAAAGAAATATATATATATATATTCTTTAAAGAAATTTGGAGTCTGTTTGCGAAGTGCAATATTTAGGCCTACTCAGGGGCACTTCCATGTTGTTGTTTTTTTCTCATGAGTTTGGGTCATACTTTCCTGCATCTTTGAATGTCTCATAACTTTTTGTTGAAACTGGACATTTTACCTACTATATTGTAGCAACTTTGATTTCTGGATTTTTCCTCCTTCTGAGGGTTTTCATTGCTTTATTGTTTTTTTCAGGTAATTTTCCTGATCTAAACATGTGGAATCTTTTTCTCACTGTGGTATGTGGCTGCTTGTGGTTGATATCTCTGCTCAGGTTTTCTTTTTTATTATTAAGTTTTAAAATCAGTTTGGGCCAGGCACAGCGCCTCAGGCCTGTTATCCTAGCACTTTGGGAGGTCGAGGTGGGTAGATTGCTTGAGGCCAAGGGTTTAAGACACCAGCCTGGGCAACATAGAGAGGCCCTGTTTCTACGAAAAATAAGATAAGTTAGTTGGGTGTGGTGTTACGTGCCTGTAGTCCCAGCCACCCAGTAGGCTGAGACAGAATAATTGCTTATGCCCAGAGTTTGAGGTTGCAGTAAGCTATGATCGTGCCACTGCCTGGGCAACAGAGCAAGACCCTGTCTCTGAAAAAACAAAATCCAATCACGGGACACAGAATTGCAGCAAATAGCATTCTTATAAGTAGCTAACCAGACGTTAGAACTTCCACCCTTCTTTGTGACACCTGAGCTCACTAGTGAACTCTCCTTCCAAGTATTCCTGCAAAGTACACCACAAGCCCATCTATATTCTCAGGCCATCCACTTTAGTTCGTATGACCACACTTGCATGTCAACAACAGAAGAGAACACACATCATACAGCGTTTATAGCAGTTGACAAAGAAGTAGGGGAAATACAAGCATCAGTTCACTTAATACATTCAACTAAACTTACTTATAGTCTTCCAACAGATACAGATGTTCTTTGAATGCAAAAAACATTCATACATCATTTGCTTTTATTGCTCTTTGCATACCCTCTCACCAAAGCCACAGGATTGAGAGACACATATCACCAAGTTAAAAAATATCCATTATGGGCCGGGCACAGTGGCTCGTGCCTATAATCTCAGCATTTTGGGAGGCTGAGGCAAGTGGATTACTTAAGCTCAGAGTTTGAGACCAGCCTGGGCAACACGGTGAAACCCCATCTCTACTAAAACACAAAAAGTTAGCTGGATAAGGCAGTGTGCATCTGTAGTCCTAGCTACTTGGGAGGCTAAGGCAGGAGAACTGCAAGAACCTGGGAGGCGGAGGTTGCAATGAGTTGAGATAGCGCCACTGCACTCCAGCCTGGGTGACAGAGTGAGATTCTGTCTCAGGAAAAAAAAAAAAAATCCATTATTGGTCAGGCATGGTGGCTCACACCTGTAATCCCAGGACTTTGGGAGGCTGAGGCAGGAAGATTGCTTGAGCCCAGGAGTTGGAGACCAGCCTGGGCAGCATGGTGAAACCCTGTCTCTACAAAAGATACAAAAAATTAGCCAGGCATAGTGGGATGCGTCTATAGCCGCTACTTGGGAGGCTGTGGTGGAAGGATCATCTGAGCCTGGGAGGTGGAGATTGCAGTGAGCCAAGATCACACCACTGCACTCTAGCTTGGGTGGTCAGTTAGCGATTGGTTAAAGGTTGTACTAAATAAAACACCATGAACCAGTAAAGCTTGCATCTTCTGCCTGTAGATCTTTGTGTGTTGGGGACTGCCTTCAAAGCTCAGGTACTTTAAAAGTCTGCCATAATTTTTACTTTCCATTGGGCCCTTTTGAATCAATGTTTCCGCTATGTGTAGTTTTATGGTCAGCCAGAGGTGTGTGGATAGTTTGAACCTTCTCCAGTATCTGTATCAGGAATGTGTGGACCACTTACCAATGTCCTCTGTAGTCTTTGTTTTCTGACACAGGGTCTGACTCTGTTGCTGACAGTAGAATAGAGTTCAGTGGCACAGCCATGGCTCACTGCAACCTCAACCTCCTGGGCTCAAGCAATACTGCCACCTTAGTCTTCCTGTGATATTGTGCCAGAATTGCTAGCCTTTGCTTTAGTTATTTAGTAATAACTAAAATAAGCAGCCCAGGATAACTAAGATCTGTGTGTAAACAAATGCTTATCTTGACTTCTGTAAACCACTGAAGTAACAAACAGAATGACAAAAGTCCCCTGGCCCTTGGAATGTCCGGAGACCCCTGCCCTTGTCTCCGCCCAGGAGGTGAATCACAGAATCCCCTAGCCCTTGGAATGTCCGAAACCTTTTCGTCCCCATCCCCGCCCCTCACCCCCACTCCCAAGGTGATTTTTCGGGTATAAAAAGTCGTGGCACCCTCCTTTTGACACCACAGGTTGGAGAGACGTGAGTCCTCTGTGGTCGCCGGCATAATAAATGACCCTGCAATCTGGCATACTTTTGTCTTGGTGCTAACTTTCTACGCTCGGTCCAATACAACATTCCAAGTAGCTGGGACCACAGGTCTGAGCTACCATCCCTGGCTAATTTTTTAATTTTATTTTTTGTTGAGGTAGGATCTTACTCTGTTGCCAGGCTAATTTTGTGTTTTTTGAGACAGAGTCTTATTCTGTTGCCTAGGCTGGAGTGCAGTGGCACAGTCATGGCTTACTGCAGCCTCAACCTCCTGGGCTCAAGCCATCCTCCCACCTCACCCTCCTGGCACATGCCACCATGTCCAGCTAGTTTTTGTAGAGACATGGTCTTGCCATGTTGCCCCGGCTGATATCGAACTCCTGGGCTAAAACAATCCCCCCACTTTGGCCTCCCAAAGTGCTGGGACTATAGGCATGAGCCATAGTGCCCAGCTTCCTATCGTCTTGTTTCTGAGTTTCCCATTTAAATTTCTATCTAATCTCCTGGTCTGTTGCTTGCACCAACCATGACAGCAACCTCAGGCTAGCTGAGCCCTTGGTCTTGCTTGTTTGCTACCAAGAATGTAAACTGTTACTGACTGCCTATGGGTATGGGGTTTTTCTGTGCTTTGCTTCACAAGTCAGCCCTCTCTGTCAGTGAAGCTGCTGGTTTTCATGGCTTTCCCTACCTTGGTAGAACTACCTTTCCCACTCACCTGTGGGTATGTGATGGGAAGAGCCACAGACTGCTTCTGTTCTTACCACAAATTCAGTAGGTTTCTTGTGAATAACCATAGAGAAGATAACATTTGAAAAAAGACCTGAAGGAGATTGAGGAAGTATTCTATGTAGATAACTATGGGAAGTAACATTCCCATTAGAGGGAACACCTTCAGGGCCCTAAGGTGAGAGCATATATAGAGATAAAGAGGCCAGTGTGGCTCCAGTGGAGTAAAGGTAAAGGGAGGACATCAGAACAGACAAGACCGCTTAGGCCACTGTAAGGACTGGCTTTTATATTGAAAATGGGGAGCTGCCAGAGAACTTTCAGCAGCAGAAGTGGGACATAATCTGTCTAATAATTTTAATAACAGCCATAGTAAAATAGAAGTGAGAATGGCAGAATAGGAGATTCAGGATGAGATTCTTGTGATTTAGACAAGGGTAGTAGCAGTGGAAGTGGTGAGAAGTGGTCCAGTTCTGGATGTATTTTAAAGGTAGAACAGATGGTATTCTGATGAATTGGAAGTGGTGGGGAATGAACAGATTCAGGTCTTTATTTAAAGGGAATTTTCCTGTTTATTGTCTGCAAATGACTTTTCTATTCCCTTTATTGAGTCCTATAATTTAAGTCCTTGTATTGATTCCAGTTATTCTTAAATTGGGTCATTTTTTGTTCCCTAGTGTTATCTTCAATTATAATTCCTTTTCTCTGTTTTTTTTTTTTTTCTTCTGAAGGGTTTGCTTCATTCCATTCTTTCTGTTTTCATCTGTGTCTATTTTGTTTCTTGCTATTTCTGACTTCTTATTGGATCTATAATTTTTTTTCAGCTTTTGTTTGCAATCTGATTTCATTCTATTTTTATCATTTATTTTATAGATTTTATTGAATTCAACTGAAATTCAAATTCTTTTTTTTTTTTTTTTTTTTTTTTGA
>NW_022436942.1:26801791-26850915 GCF_009761245.1 Sapajus apella | reverse complement strand
TCGCTCTTGTTACCCAGGCTGGAGTGCAATGGCTCGATCTCGGCTCACCGCAACCTCAACCTCCGCCTCCTGGGTTCATGCAATTCTCCTGCCTCAGCCTCCTGAGTAGCTGGGACTACAGGCACGCGCCACCATGCCCAGCTAATTTTTTTTTTTGTAGTTTTAGTAGAGACAGGGTTTCACCATGTTGACCAGGATGGTCTCGATCTCTTGACCTCGTGATCCACCCGCCTCGGCCTCCCAAAGTGCTGGGATTACAGGCTTGAGCCACCGCGCCCAGCCTGAAATTCAAATTCCTATTTGCAATGTTCAAATAAGTATTCAAGGAGGAATCTGCTTTTGGTTTGAGGGCTTATATTGTTTTCCAGACTGCGTTCTTCATCTGATGCATGGTAATTTCTTCTCTCAATGTATTTCTCTTTTTTATAGGAGGTTTGATAGTTCTGTTATCTTCTTCATGTTATATGTGGATAACTCTGTTTACACCTTTTTATTTGTAGCTACAGAATATAGACGGAATATCCTTGATATGTTTCCAAACTCCTTTGGGATCTATCCTACCCCTGCTCTTCCATTGTGGTTAGTTGTCAATTGTTGCTTCTATCCTCTTTTCTTTTTTTTTTTCTTTCTTGAGTTTTGCTCTTGCTGCCCAAGATGAAGTGCAATGGCGTGATCTCGGTTTACTGCAACCTCCACCTCCTGGGTTCAAGCGATTCTCCTGCCTCAAGCCCCTGACTACCTGGGATTACAGGTGCATGCCACCACACCTGACTAATTTTTGTATTTTTAGTAGAGATGGGGTTTCACTGGTTTGGTCAGGCTGGTCTCGAACTCCTGACGTGATCCACCTGCCTCGGCCTCCCAAAGTGCTGGGATTACAGGCATAAGCCACTGCACCCGGCCTGCTAATTTTGTATTTTTAGTAGAGATGGAGTTTCACCATGTTGATCAGGCTGGTCTCGAACTCCTGACATGATCCACCTGCTTTAGCCTCTCAAAGTGCTGGGATTACAGGCATGAGCCACCGTGCTCAGCCTTATCCTCTTTTCTTTAATCTGAGGACGTGTGGGTTGAGAAGCTTGCTACTGAAGCATTCAGTCATTTTTGGCAGATCTGAGCTCTCTTCTTTTTTCTAAAATCTTATTAAATGTGCCCTATCCAGGGATATATTCCATGTATTTCCATAGGCTTTGGCTGGTTCTCACAACTTGGCTCAGTGTTCTGGAAGAAAGTAAGCTTCAAATACTCATCCTCCTTTTCCTGAGGTCCCAATGTGGTTTGTAGCGGTTCTTACTCTTGATGGAATATTTTTAAAAACTTTCCCAAAATTACATACTTGATTCTTCCTTTTTAAAATGGAGGGTATTTCATATAAGTCTACTCTAATTAATTTCTTTCTTGCATTGAATTTTGTAAATATTCTTCCAGTCAGGTGTCCAAGTATAAGAGTTCTATGATCCTTATCATGCTTTAAAAAATTATTATTTGGCCAGGCGCAGTGCCTTAAGCTTGTAATCCCAGCACTTTGGGAGGCTGAGGCTGGCAGATCACAAGGTCAGGAGTTCAAGACCAGCCTGACCAACATGGTGAAACCCTGTCTCTTCTAAAAATATAAAAATTAGCCAGGCATGGTGCCACATGCCTGTAATTCCAGCCACTCGGGAGTCTGAGGCAGGAGAATTGCCTGAACCTGGGAGGCAGAGGTTGCAGTGAGTCAAGAGCGCACCATTGCATTCCATCCTGGGTGACAGAGCGAGGCTCCATCTCAAAAAAAAAAAAAAAAAAAAAAAAAATTATTTTTCAGCAGGCATGGTGGCTTATGCCTGTAATCCCAGCACTTTAGGAGGCCAAGGTGGGTTAATCACTGGAGGTCAGGAGTTCAGGACCAACCTAGCCAACATGGTGAAACGCCATCTCCACTAAAAATATAAAAATTAGTTGGGTGTGGTGGCAGGTGCCTGTAGTCCCAGCTCCTTGAGAGGCTGAGACAGGAGAATTGCTTGAATGCAGGAGGCTCAGGTTGCGGTGAGCCAAGATCACACCCTTGCACTCCAGCCTGGACAACAAGAGTGAGACTCTGTCTAAAAACAAAACCAAACAAACAAAAACTGGCCAGGCGCAGTGGCTCACGCCTATAATCTAACACTTTGGGAGGCTGAGGTGGGTGGATCACTTGAGGTCAGGAGTTCAAGACCAGCCTGGCCAACATGGTGAAACCCTGTCTCTACTTAAAAAAAAAAAAATAATTAGCCGGGCACTACTCAGGAGGCTGAGGCAGGAGAGTTGCTCAAACCCAGGAGGCAGAGGTTGCAGTGAGCCACAAGATCGCGTCCATCCTGTGTGACAGAGTGAGACTCTATCTCAAAAAAAAAAAAAAAAACTATTTTTCTTCCATCTCTCCCTTTTTTATTATTTTTAAATTTTTTTTTATTCTTAACACATCTCTGCTGGCAGGAACTTACGCTTTCTTTACCTAGAACTCTTGAGCATGTATCTTTAAAATGTTTAGTAATTTTTGAAGCATTGATTGTATGACATGCAAAAAAAAATTTAGTAATATAGAAAAACAGCAATTGTATCTTTGTAATTTAGAGGAGCTTCCTGCAGTATGGACTAAGCTTATTTTGATGTTTCAGTTTTCCATGTTAAAATTCCTTTGCACTTCCCTCCTTTCATGTGAAAAAAACATTTTAAATGGTCCATTTTCAAGGCATGATAAATCTAGGTACCGGCAGCCAGCCCACAAATGTAACAAACCACACAGCTCTTGCACCTAGGAGGTCACAGTAAGCGAACAGAATGTAGAGGAACGGTCAGCCCATAAAAGGGAAGGGAGTTTTGTTATTGGGAAATCAAAACTTAATCAGGGAAGGGGACCGGGATATAACCTTAGAGGGGATAATAAAACTTAGACAAGGTCCCAGAAGATTATAACCTCATAGTATTCAACCAATGAGGAACTGGGGGAAGGACTTGTGTGCTAGGAGATAAATTACCTGTTGTGACTGTCCCAGGTGTGCCTACCCACCAGATGCCTGATCTTGCAAGACCATTATTAAAAAGTCTCACTTTTGCTGTTCTTTGTGCCTTTAAGTCCATTCTTTGGGTTTGTATGGTGAGTGTGTTTCTCACATTTCACAGTTCCCCCTATAATTTTTACAGCTGTATTTGAGCCGGGAAACCTGATATAATAAATTCTAGAGGAAGAGAATATGTCCTTGATTTGGATGGGAAGATCAGATGGTAAGAAAGATCTTAGGGAGTGGTAAGAGGTAACATTTTAGTTTGCAAAGCAGATGGGGATATTTCAAATGGATACAAAAGATAAGAAGACTAAGAAAACATACTTTGTAAACTAAAAGAGGATAATCTGATTCTAAGATTAAATTTTCCTAGGAAAAATTCTGCTTTTCAGCAGCTACATTGTTTCTAGAGTACTTAAAAAAATAGTTTTGTATAGACAAATGCAAAAGAAACCTTGTGGATATCTCAGAAGTTTTGTACAGATAGCCATTATTGTAATAATATGTGTGTGTTTATGTTTTTCCTCCAGAATCTCCCTGGAAATGGAGACATGAATGAATGTCTGCAATGATACTTCTTGACAAGAAGTTGATACAAGAAAAGGAAAGGAGATTAACAGCTGGCAAGCAGAATTTCCAACAGCAGGATTTTGTATTTATTGCTTCCAACTACACAGTTCTGTTGCCTACTTGTAAATCAGAGATACCTACACTCAAAACCCAGACAAGGCAAAAGGATACTTTTCTTGTATATTTTTTGAGATCAAAGAAATGGCAATGTCCAGGAAACAGAACCAGAAGGGTAAGATTACATGTGGGCATAAATTGTTAAAAGCATAGTTATAATGATCCCCATTTATATCTGTATATTTAAAAACTGTCATTCTAATGTGTTTTGAATGGTTTTACAAGTATTTGTGGATATTATATTATAGCTTTGTGTATTACCAGTCTGGGAATTAATTCATATAACAGTAGCTTTTCTACTCACACAAACTTATCAAATTGTAACATACAATCTCAAAGATGCATTTTTGGATACTGAACATAGAGATGTGGTAGGAGAGCTAGCTTACTGCAGGATATTCTATGTTGTTTGAGTTGACGTTTTTCTAGAGAAAGGCAATGGAGCAAGATTAAATGCTTCTGGTTTTTCTTTCTTCCTTTAGCTTTCCTTCCAGGATTAATCCTCTAGCTTCTTGTCTAAAGTAGAATACAAAGTGCAGACAGTCAGGAAATAGAAGGGTAGTTATAATGGAGGGAAGGACAACAAAGACTGTAAAACCTTTTTAACTTTTTTAGAATAGCTGCAAAAATTTAAAGGGAGAAAGTGGTCGGTTGCAGTGATTCACGCCTGTAATCCCAGCACTGTGGGAGGCCAAGGTGGGTGGATCACCTGAGGTTGGGAGTTTGAGACCCAGCCTGACCAACATGGAGAAACCCCGTCTCTACTAAAAATACAAAATTAGCTGGGTGTGGTGGTGCATGCCTGTAATCCCAGCTACTCAGGAGTCTAAGGCAGGAGAATCTCTTGAACCTGGGAGGTGGAGGTTGCGGTGAGTTGCGATCACACCATTGTACTCCAGCCTGAGCAACAAGAGCGAAACTCTGTCTCAAAAAACAAAAAAAAACAAACAAAAAAAACCAAAGGGACAAAGTGAACAGTGTAGCACTAGAACTATTGTACATAACTGGAATATATTGATTAAAAGAATGATCATAGGCCTGGCACGGTGGCTCATGCCTATAATTCTAGCACTTTGGAAGGCAAGGCAGGCTGATCGCCTGAGCTCAAGAGTTTAAGACCAGCCTGGGCAACACGGTGAAACCCTGTGTCTACTAAAATACAAAAAATTAGCTGGGTGTCGCGGTGTGTGCCTGTAATCCCAGCTACTCCGGAGGATAAGGCAGGAGAATTGCTTGAACCCGGGAGGCGGAGGTTGCAGTGAGCCGAGATCAGGCACTGCGTTTCAGCCTGGGCAACAGAGCAAGATTCCACCTCCTTTGAAAAAAAAAAAAAAAAAAAAAGAATGAGCATAGGTATCCTGGTGTTTTCCCCTAGTTCAGTTTAATTTCTAATTCAGAGTTAATTTTCTTTAATTCAAAACAAAGCTCCATAGGTCCAGGTCTCACTTGTTATATGTGAAGGAAATGCTTTTAAACTTAAATTTGACTTGGCAATTCAAATACATAAGAAAGTAAATAAACCAGATTTGTGGTTTCGACAGTTGTAGTTTCATTGTGTAGTAAATCTGTAGGAAGAATCTGAGCTCTAAGGAATGCTTAGATTAGTAAAACCGAACTGTTCTATGGAATGAAGTTTACCAACAGAAAGGTTTTTTTTATAGCCAAGTTTGTTTCTTCTTAGTTGTTATAATTCAGTTTGTTTTTTTCCCAGTTATGCTTGAAACATTGAGCATCTGTTTTCACCTTGCAACTAAGAAATACTGTAGTAAAAATAGGGTTCTGGAGTTGAAAATAAAATAATTTCACCTGAAAGTTTAGCATTTAATTTTTCCTTTCTAAGAAAGTTAACTTCAGCAGATTGCTTTGACCTTTGTAAAACTAGAGAGTCTTTTGTTTATCTCATGTCTGTGTTTTGCCAGAGCTATAAAAAAAAGTATCTCTCCTGCCTCAGCCTCCTGAGTAGCTGGGATTACAGGCACGCACCACCATGCCCAGCTAATGTTTTTGTATTTTTAGTAGAGACGGGGTTTCACCATGCTGACCAGGATGGATTCGATCTCTTGACCTCGTGATCCACCCGCCTCGGCCTCCCAAAGTGCTGGGATTACAGGCTTGAGCCACCGTGCCCGGCCTCTTTTAATTTTCTTAATGGTGTCTTTTAAAGAGTGGAAGTTTTAAATTTTGATAAAGCCCAATTTATTTTATTTTATTTTATTTTTTCTGTTACAGATTGGGTTTTGGTATCACGTCTAAGAATTCCTGGAAGTTTTATAGTTTTATCTCATATATTTTAAAGTCTGTGATCCTGTTTGAGTTAGTTGTTTTTTTTGTTTTTTTTTTTTTTCCTGAGATGGAGTCTCACTCTGTTGCCCAGGCTGGAGTGCAGTGGCGCAGTCTTGGCTCACTGCAACCTTTGCCTCCTGGGTTCAAGCAGTTCTCTGCCTCAGTCTCCCAAGTAGCTGGCATTACAGGTGCCTGCCACCATGCCCAGCTAATTTTTATATTTTTAGTAGAGACGAGGTTTCCACGTCTTGGCCAGGCTGGTCTTGAACTCCTGACCTCTTGATCCACCCACCTCGGCCTCCCAAAGTGCTGGGATTACAGGCATGAGCCACCGTGCCCAGCCAATGGCCGATTAGTTTTTATATGAGGTGTAAGAGTCTAAATTTACTCTTTTGCATATGGATATACAGTTGTTACAGTACATTTTGTTGAAGAGGCTATCTTTCCTCCATTGAATTTCCTTAACACCTTTGTTGAAAATCAGTAGACCATATGAAGATTTATTTATTTCTGGACTCTATTCTGTTACATTGAGATATATGTCTGTCTTCATGCTAGTATACTGTATTTATTAGTATGGCTTAATAGTAAATATAGTTTAATAAGGAAGGGAGATGTATCCTCCAATGATTTTTCCCCCCCAGGACTTTTTGGGCTTTTTTGGTTTCTTTACATTTACATATGAAATTTAGAATCAGATTGTCAATTCTTACAAAAATATCTGCTTGGAATCTATAGAGAGTGCACTGAATCAGTAGGTCAGTTGTGTAGAATTGTCATCTTAGCAATATGTAGGCTTTCAGTCCATCAACTTACTGTATCTCTGTACTTTTTTAGATCTTAATTTCTCTCAGCAATGGTTTATAGATTTAAATATACAACTATTGCAATTTTTTTGTTGTTTATTGCTAAATAATTTATTATTAATTATTATTATTATTATTATTTGAGATGGAGTCTCTCTCTGTTACCCAGGCTGGAGTGCAGTGGTGTGATCTTGGCTGATGACAATCTCTGCCTCCCAGGTTCAGGCTATTTTCCTGCCTCAATCTCCTGAGTAGCTGAGTATCTGGGACTACAGGGCTGCACCACCATGCCCAGCTAGTTTTTAAAATTTTTTTTATTTTTAGTGAAGACGAGGTTTCACCATGTTGGCCAGGCTGGTCTCAAACTCCTGACTTCAAGTGATCTGTCCACCTTGGCCTCCCAAAGTGCTGGGATTATGGATGTGAGCCACCATGCCTGGCCATATTTCTGAAGGGTAGTTTTGCTAGATATAAAAATCTTCAGCAGGGTACAGTAGTGCCTGCTGAAAGTGGGAGGATTGCTTGAACCTGGGAAGCAAATGTTACAGTGAGCCAAGATCATACCACTGTACTCCAGCCTGGTGATAGTACAAAACTCCATCTCAAAAAAAAAATCTTCATTGATCATTTTTAATTTCAGCATTTAAAATATGCCATTCCACAGAATATGTCATATTGTTCCCCTATTGTAATGAGTCATTTTTCTCCTGTTGCTGTCAATATTTTCTCTTTGTTTTTAGCAGTTCGATTATGATATATCTTAGTATGGATATCTTGGCAATTTCATCAAATGTTAGCCATTATTTCTCCAAAAAAATTTTTTTTTCCTCTCCTTCTTGGGATTCTGTTACACATATAGTAAGCTTGATGTTTTCCTACCAAGTGACTGAGGTCCTGTTCTTTTTCCCCAATGTTATTTTTCCACCTGCTCTTTAGATTGTTTAATTTCTGTTGATCTCTTTTCAACTTTATTGTTCCTTTTCAATTTTATCATTCCTATCTGAAACAGCTGTTTCAGATCTGCTGTTAAGTCTGTCTAGTGAATTTTTTCTTCAGGTATTGTATTTTCAATTAGAATTTTCCTTCATTTCTTGCCGGGCGCGGTGGCTCATGCCTGTAATTCTAGCACTTTGGGAAGCCGAGGTGGGTGGATCAGTTGAGATCAGGAGTTTCAAACAAGCCTGGCCAACATGATGAAACCCTGTCTCTACTAAAAATACAAAATTTAGCTGGAGGTGATGGCACAAGCCTGTAGTCCCAGCTGCTTGGGAGGCTGAGGCAGAAGAAGAATCACTTGAACCTGGGAGGTAGAAGTGGCAGTGAGCTAAGATTGCATCACTGTACTCCAACCTGGGCAACACTCCGTCTCAAAGTTTTTTAAGTTTCCTTATTGAGATTACCAATTTGTTGAGTCATTGCAACTGTTTTCCTTTGAGCCACCACACCAGGCCTAGAATTTTTTTCTTGCTATATAATCTGGCTGAGCTATAGAGCATTTAAGAACTATAGTAATGTGTTACAATTATTTTTCTTAGAGGTATTTGAAAGTAACTGTAGGGCTGGGCGCGGTGGCTCAAGCCTGTAATCCCAGCACTTTGGGAGGCCGAGGCGGGTGGATCACGAGGTCAAGAGATCGAGACCATCCTGGTCAACATGGTGAAACCCAGTCTCTACTAAAACTACAAAAAATTAGCTGGGCATGGTGGTGCGTGCCTGTAATCCCAGCTACTCAGGAGGCTGAGGCAGGAGAATTGCCTGAACCCAGGAGGCGGAGGTTGCGGTGAGCCGAGATCGCGCCATTGCACTCCAGCCTGGGTATCAAGAGTGAAACTCCGTCTCAAAAGAAATAAAAAAAGAAAAAAGAAAGTAACTGTAAGTCCACTTCTTTCTTCTTTTATAAGTTCTATGACCATTTGATTTACATAAAAGTGTATTTAATAAAAATATTTAGAAAGTAAAATAAGGCTGGATACAGTGGCTTACACCTATAATCTCAGCACCTCTGGGAGGCTGAGGTAGGAGTATCACTTGAGATCAGGAGTTTGGGACTAGCCTGGGCGACATAGTGAGACCCCATCTCTACAAAAAAATAAAATAAGTTAGCAGATGGGTACAGTGACTGACGCCTGTAATCCCAGCACTTTGGAAGGCCAAGGTGGGCAGATCACTTGAGGTCAAGAGTTTGAGACCAGCCTGCCCAACATGGTGAAACTCCGTCTCTACCAAAATTTACAAAAATTAGTTGGGCATGCTGGCGGGTGACTGTAATCCAAGCTACTTAAGAGGCTGAGGCAGGAAAATTACTTGAATCTGGGAGGCAGAGGTTGCAGTGAGCCAAAATTATGCCACTGAATTCCAGCCTGGGTAACAGAGTGAGACATCATCTCAAAAAAAAAAAAAAAAAAAAATAGCCAGGTATGGTGGTGTGTGCCTGTTGTCCCAGATATTTGGGAGGTTGAAGCAGGAGGATCACTCAGGCCCGGGAGTTTGAGGCTGCAGTGAGCTGTGATCATGCCACTGCACTTCAGCCTGGGTGACAGAGCAAGACCCTGTCTCTAAAAAAATAAAAAACAAAGTAAAACTTTTCATACTTGAAAAACATGGACCAGGCGTAGTGGCTCACATCTGTAATCCCAGTACTTTAGGAGGCTGAGGCGAGCAGATCACTTGAGGTCAGGAGTTTGAGATCAGCCTGGCCAATGTGCTGAAACCTTGTCTCTACTAAAAATACAAATTAGCTGAGCGTGGTGGTGCACACCTATAATCCCAGCTACTTAGGCGAGGAAGGCAGGAGAATCACTTGAACCCAGGAGGCAGAAGTTGTAGTGTGCCAAGGTCATGCCACCTTACTCCAGCTTGGGCAACAGAGTAAAACACTCTGGAAAGAAAGAGAGAAAGAGAGGGAGGAAAGGGGTAGAGGGAGGGAAGGGAAGGAAGGGAATAAGGGAAGGAAAATGATGTAACTCAATAAAGGGAGGGAAGGAGGGAGGGAGGAAAATGATGTGACTAAACACTCTCTCCATGAAAAATGTTTCATTTTTCATTCATCTCATTCAAAAAAGTTGAACTGTACTTTTTTAACAACTCAAGACAAGATTTTATTCTGGCTACTCAAGTTGTTTCTTATTAAAAAATTTTTTTGTGTGTGTTCTGAGAATGAGGAGAACAAAATGAAAAAAAAATTTTTTTTGAGACAGAGTTTTGCTCTTGTTTACCAGGCTGGAGTGCAATGGTGTGATCTCGGCTCACTGCAACCTTTGTCTCCCAGATTCAAGTGATTCTCCTGTCTTAGCCTCCCAAGCAGCTGGGATTACAGAGACCTGCCATCATGCCTGGTTAGTTTTTATATTTTTAGTAGAGACAAGGCTTCACCATGTTGGCCAGGCTGGTCTCGAACTCCTGACCACAGGCGATCCACCTGCCTTGGCCTCCCAAAGTGCTGGGATTATAGGCGTGAGCCACTGTGCCTGGCCCCATTTCTCATTTTTAGGAGTGATTTTTATTTTATTTTTATTCTTTTGAGATGGAGTCTCGCTCTGTGGCCAAGGCTGGAGTACAGTGGCGTGATCTTGGCTCACTGCAACCTCTGCCTCTCGGGTCCCAGTTCAAGCAGTTCTCCTACCTCAGCCTCCCAAGTAGCTGGGATTACAGGCACAAACCATCATGCCCAGCTAATTTTTGTATTTTTTAGTAGAGACGGGGTTTCACCATGTTGGCTAGTCTGGTCTTGAACTCCTGACCTCATGATCCATCCACCTCGGCCTCCCAAAGTGCTGGGATTACAGGTGTGAGCCACCGTGCCTGGGCAGGAGTAATTTTATTCTATGTGAAATAGACTGGTTTTATTGATAGTGCTAGAAATGTTTTGAGCCATTTGTTCACTTCCACCTGAAGTATTTATATTATTTATATACCATTTTAAGTCTATTATTTTCTCTAAAAGTTTAATTCCCCACCTAAATTGTAAAATTATATTTGTGGGTTTGGTACAAATTGAAACATTAATAATAGAGATCAGAGAAAGAAAAATATATAATGTAGCAGCTCACCAGCTAATAAATCAACTGCATTTGCTTCTCATGTACCTTCTGGCTCTTCTCTATTAGCAAGACTTCTTGAATTCTGTTTAGTGGGCCGGGTGTGGTGGCGCACACCTGTAATCCCAGCACTTTGGGAGGCCAAGGCAGACAGATCACAAGGTCAAGAGATCGAGACCATCTCGGCCAACATGGTTAAACCCCGTTTCTACTAAAAATACAAAATTTAGCTGGGCATGGTGGAGCGCACCTGTAATCCCAGCTACTCAGGAGGCTGAGGCAGTAGAATTGCTTGAAACAGGGATGTGGAGGTTGCAGCGAGCCAAGATCACGCCACTGCACTCCAGCCTGGTGACAGAGTGAGACTCCGTCAAAAAAAAAAAAAAAAATCTGTTTCGTGATAATCATACCATAAGATAATCTTCTTCAGTTACCTTTTTTGAGTGTTTCCCAACCACCTAGTACAGTTCGTTGTATACCATCTTCTTGAGGAGCAATCAGAAGGGACTTGAGAAATACTATCATTAGCCTCTTAGCCTTGTTCCAGTGTTTTGCTGCTTAGCCATCAAAACTTTAAACTTATCTTCAGCATATTTGTTTCTGCCTTAATTTAAGCTCATACTTCTTTTGTAGCTTCAAGGGAATAAAGAACAATTGTTTGACATCCTCTTTTTTTAAAAAAAAAAACTTCGAGGGTAAATAGGAAAGGCAATGTGAACATCAGTAGTGGTATAAAACATTGTTAGAACCAAACTCAGTTTTTAAATTACATCTCTGTCACTAGCTAGCTAGGCTGTCCTAGCAAGCTAGGAAATCTCTTTACTGCTTTGGGTCTCCTCTTTCTTTCCCGTAAAACGGCAAGATGGCAGAAGACTTGTGTGTAGGCATATCAGGAGGATTAACAGAGATAATTCATGTAGAGCTCCTTCACGATGTCTAGCAGAATGAAGCACTCCTTAATGCCTGCTGCTGTTATGGTGGTCTCTTTAGCCTTTTTCAACTTTAGACCATTTATAATTTCTGTAACTGAATAGTTCTTACCTGTTAGACCCAATGTTCCCTTTTTGTTTATTTATTTATTTTTATTATCTTTTTTTATTATCTTTTGAGACAGAGTCTTGCTCCATCAACCAGGCTGTAGTGAAGTGGCACAGTAAGCTCACTGCAGCCTCAAACATTTGAGCTCAAGCAATCATCCTGCCTTAGCCTTTTAAGTAACTGAGACCACAGGAAAGCACCTGGCTACTTAAATTTTTTTTTTTTTTTTTTTTTTTTTTGGTAAAGACAGAATGTCACTGTGTTGTCTAAGCAGGTCTCCAGTTTTAGGTTTCAAGTGATCTTCCTGGCTTGGCCTCCCAAAGATTATAGCTGCGAGCCACTGCGCTTGGCCAAAATTTATATTTTAACCATTTTTAAGTGTATAGCTCAGTGGCATTAGTACATTCACATTGTTGTACAACCATTTCTGCTATTCATGTCCAGAACTCTTTTCATATTGTAAAACTGAAACTCCATGCCCATTAAACAGTAATTTAACATTCCCTCCCAGTTGTTGGCAACCACCATTCTACCTACTATCTTTGTGAATTTGACTACTGTACACTACACATATGTAAGTGAGGTTAGGCTGTGTTCAGTGGCTCACACCTGTAATCCTAGTACTTTGGGAGGATAATTTGAGCCCAGGAGTTTGCAACTAGCTTGGGCAATACAGTGAGACCCCATCTCTCCAAAAAAATTTTAAAAAAATTACCCAGGCATGGTGGCATGTGCTTTTTAGTCCCCACTTCTTAGGAGGCTGAGGGAGGAGGATCACTTAAGAGCAGGAGGTTGAATCTGTAGCGAGCCAAGATTGCTCCAGTGTACTCCAGCCTGGGCGAGAGAGCAAGACTCTCTCAAAACCGCCCCCCCCAACAAAAATTTATTATCAAAAAGTTTAAGATTATAACAAGTAGAAAAGCATGAGGAACTCTTATATACCTGTAACCCAGGTTCAATAATTAGCTACATATGGCTATTTTTTTGGTCTGTGTTTCTACCCACCTTCGATGGTTTATTTTGAAGTAACTTGCTCCCACTATCTCAAGGAAAGACTTTTAAAATAAAACATAAAATGTATTAACCAGAATGGAAAGAATTAATGTCAGTATATTACATTAGAATTAAAAACACTTGTTCATCAAAAGGCACAATTAAGAGAATGAAAAGGCAAGTTACCGAATGGGAGAAGAAACTTGGATCATGTTTAAGAGATACAGAAATACAAATTCAATAAGAGAAAGATAACCCCCCTTTCCAGAAACTGGGCAAGAATAGGCATGTCAGGAAAGAGGATATCCAAATGGCTAATAATATATATAGGCATTCAGTCTTTTTAGAAGTAAGTGCAATGCAAATTGAAACCATAATGAGATAACTATAATACTGATCTCATACCAGAATCACTAAAATTAAAAATAACAGAGCCAGGTGTGAAGACTCACGCCTTTAATCTCAGCACTTTGGGAGGTTTAGGTGGTCGGATCCCTTGAGCTCAGGAATTCGAGACCAGCCTGGGCAATATGGCAAAACCCTGTCTCTACAAAAAGTAAAAAAATTAGCCGGGCATAGTGGCAATGCCTATAGTGTTACTATAATCTCAGCTACTCAGGAAGCTTAGGCTGGAGGATTGCTTGAGCCTGTGTAGTTGAGGTTGCAGTGAGCCGTGATTGTGTCACTACGTGCAGCCTGGGCCACAGAGTGAGACCCTGTCTCAAAAAAGAAAAGAAAAGGGAATAACAAAAGCAAGAGTGTTTGGGGAACAATAGAAATGGCTGGGCATGGTGGCTCACGCCTGTAATCCCAGCACTTTGGGAGGCCCAGACAGGCAAATCACCTGAGCTCAGGAGTTTGAAACCAATCTAGCCATCATGGCAAAAACCCATCTCTACTAAAAATGCAAAAATTAGCTGGGCATGGTGGCACACGCCTGTAATCCCAGCTACTCTAGAGGCTGAGACAGTAGAATTGCTTGAGCCTAAGAGGTGGAGGTGGCAGTGAGCTGAGATCACACCACTGTACTCCAGCTTGGGCAGCGGAGCAAGACTGTCACACACACATACACACACACACACACACACACACACAAAAGAAACTTTCAAACATTGCTAGTGAGAATCTAAATTGGTACAGCTTCTTTGAAAAACTGTTTGACAGTGTGTACTGAAGTTGAAGCTATACATGTTGTATGATTTAGTTCTATTTTTGTAATATATTCAGCAGAAATGCATTCCTAGGTACAACAGAACACTTGTACAAGAATATTGAAAACAGCATTGTATGTATCGTCCCCAAACTGGAAGCAACCCAGTTGCCCATCACTAGCAGAATAGATACATAATGGCATAATCATACAGTGAAATATTATTCAGCAATGAAAATGAATAAGCTGCCTGTACTTGTAAGAATGTAACATGAGTTTTAGAACATGATGTTGAGCAAAAATCCAAATGCACACCAAAAATAAAATGCATACAGGGTTATCCCTTTTATAGATAATGGTAAGACTAAGCCATTATTCTTAGGGATGTATGCTTAAGTGGTATGAATTTTAAAGGAAGTGGAAGTCCAGAGAGTGATCACCTTTGGTGAGTGGGAGATAATTGAAAGGGGACATGAGGAAGACTTCTAGGTACTAGCAGTGTTTTATTTCTTAACCTAGGTAGTAGTACTTGGGTATTTGCTTTGTGATAAATTATCACACTATAATCCTTTATGTATTTGCACCACACGTGTGTTATATTTCACCATAACTTGTTTTTTTTTAAAAGAGGACATTTCATTTGGCCAGAACAGGCTTAAACAAGTGTGTTACTTAAGTAGAGTGTCTCTTACCTTCACAGGTTTAACACTTAAAGCTGCCTTGTGATAATTTTAACAATTATTTGGAGACAGGAATATTTATAATTGAAGTTGATTATTGACTTCTGTGTGGGTTTAAGAAAAAAGAATCTGACAGGCTTAATTCCCATTCACATGAAGGTTAATGAGTGAAGAGTGACAGATTTTGCAGTGCTGTAGTGTTATGAGAAAGGTCATGGTTTAGTTGGAGACAGAAGCATGCAATTAGGATTGACCTATTCATTTCTTTACTATGAAGCAAGGTAAGATGGGGTGGGGTGGAGAGGGAAAGCATTCACTGTTTTACAGTGCTAGAAGGAACATCTAAAGCAAAGTCTTTTATAACAACAAACAACTTCTCTCAGATCTAAACTGGAATTAGTGCTATCATGTATGAAAAGAAGCACAGTTAAAATAAGAAATCATTTCCCACTGTCCAGATTCTCACCAGCTATTCTGTACTAATCTTAGTTAACTGAAAATTTGAGTTTTAATACCTGGTTGTCCATTATTGGCAGAATAGATAGATAAATAATGGCATAATCATACAATAAAATATTATTCAGTAATTGTATTAGTCTGTTTTCATGCTGCTGTTAGAGACATACCCGAGACTGGGCAATTTACAAAAGAAAGAGGTTTATTGGATTTACAGTTCTACATGACTGGGGAGGCCTCCCAATCATGGCAGAAGGCAAGGAACAGCAAGTCACATCTTATGTATGTGGCAGCAGGCAGAGAGCTTGTGCAGAGATTATTTTTAAAACCACCAAATCTCATGAGACCCATTCACTATCACAAGAGCAGCACGGGAAAGACCAGCCCCCGTGATTCAGTCATCTCCCACCCGATCTCTCACACAATACATAGGAATTATGGGAGCTATAAGATGAGATTTGAGTGGGGATGCAGAGCCAAACCATATGAAAATGAATAAACTGCCTTTACTTGCAAGAATTTAACATGAGTGGCCGGGCGCGGTGGCTCAAGCCTGTAATCCCAGCACTTTGGGAGGCCGAGGCGGGTGGATCACGAGGTCAAGAGATCGAGACCATCCTGGTCAACATGGTGAAACCCCGTCTCTACTAAAACTACAAAAAATTAGCTGGGCATGGTGGCACGTGCCTGTAATCCCAGCTACTCAGGAGGCTGAGGCAGGAGAATTGCCTGAACCCAGGAGGCGGAGGTTGCGGTGAGCCGAGACCGCGCCATTGCACTCCAGCCTGGGTAACATGAGTGAAACCCCGTCTAAAAAAAAAAAAAAAAAAAAAAGAATTTAACATGAGTCTCACAACATGATGTTGAACAAAAATCCAAATGCATGCCAAAAATAAAATGCAGTGTTATTCCTTTATAGATAAAGGTCAAACTAAACCATTAATATTTAGGGATATATGCTCTGCCAAACCTCTTTAGATAGGACCTAAGGTGGTAGAGCTTTTAATAATTTCCACTCCATAATAGTGTTATTGTGGAGGTCTAGCCTATGTGTTTAGTATTGTACAGTTTGATAAATTAATGCATTGTTGCTATGTTAAGATGGTGAATTCATCTTTTTACCGGTCTCTTCCACTAGACTGTAAAACTCTATAAGATGACAAAAAACATGTGTCTTGTTCACTGTTGTATCCCAGTGTAACTCAACGTCTACAGCAGTACATGGATGTACAAAATATCTCTTAGAGACCTTGTTGACATTCTTTGGATGTATACCAAGAAGTAGAATTGCTGGATCATATGGTAGTTATATGTTTTATCCTTTAAGGAACCAGTATTTGGCTTTTATTGGCACTGTACCATTTTATATTTCCACCAGCAATGCACCAGAATTCCAGTTTCTCCTCATTCTTGCCACACTTGTTTTTTTTTAAATAAATAAATATGCATCCTGGGTATAAATATAATCAGAACTTTAAACCAAATTAATTCTAAAATACTTGGTACAATATGATCTTCAGGTTAAATTATAAATTAACAGCAGAATGAAACTATGTTTTAAAGCTTGTCAAGATACCTGTTCAAGGTTGATTTAATACATGGAATAATCAGACTCAACTATTTCTTGTCATTCTTGGTGCCTAAAACAACTTTTGCCTTTTTTTTGAAGCCAGCAAAAACAATAATAACAAAAGCTGCAGTATTTACAAATATGCCATTTATACTGTAAATAACATACTTTTTCTAAAATATATCTAATGTGTGCTATTTGAAGTAATTCCAGAAAAACTTCTTCTTTTTTTTTTGGCAGACGGAGTTTCACTCATGTTACCCAGGCTGGAGTGCAATGGCGCGATCTCGGTGCACCGCAACCTCCGCCTCCTGGGTTCAGGCAATTCTCCTGCCTCAGCCTCCTGAGTAGCTGGGATTACAGGCACGTGCCACCATGCCCAGCTAATTTTTTGTATTTTTTTTAGTAGAGTCGGGGTTTCACCATGTTGACCAGGATGGTCTCAATCTCTTGACCTCGTGATCCACCCGCCTCGGCCTCCCGAAGTGCTGGGATTACAGGCTTGAGCCACTGCGCCCGGCCCAGAAAAACTTCTGAAATGGTTACTGATACAGCAAAATAAATAAGAAAGCTCAAGCTCAAGGCTCCCTCATATTCTTTTTTTTTTTTTTTTTTTTTTTTGGAGATGGAGTTTTGCTCTGTTGCCCAGGCTGGGATGCAGTGGTGCAATCTTGGCTCACTGCAACCTCTGCCTCCCGGGTTCAAGCAGTTCTCCTGCTTCAGCTTCCCCAATAGCAGGGATTACAGGTGTGTGCCACCATGCCCAGCTAATTTTTGTATTCTTAGTAGAATACCATATTGATATTCTCACCATGTTGGCTGGTCTCAAATTCCCGACCTCCAGTTATACGCCTCCCTCCGCCTCCCAAAGTGCTGGGATTATAGGCATGAGCCGCCAGACCCAGCCTAGGCTTCCTCATATTTTTTTATGAATCTTGCTTGAGAATTTTTTTTTTTCCTGAACACCCAGGATTAGTTAGGAAATATTCAACAGCACTTTTTCCTTAAAAATGTATTTCTGGGTCGGGTGTGGTGGCTCATGCCTGTAATCCAAGCACTTTGGAGGCCATGGCGGGCGATTCACCTGAGGTCGGGAGTTCAAGACCAGCCTGACCAACATGGTGAAACCCCATCTTTATATTTTAAAAAAAAATGTATTTCTGATAGAATACATGCTCTTGTATCATAACTAAATATTGGTAAGATGAAATCCTGCTTTATTTCTTACCAATAGTATTAGGTAAATCTTAAGCTTTCTTTTCATGAAATAACAAGAGTTTCAAAATCACTAAGTATTGTTGATGGGAATTAAAAATTACTTTCTGTATAATACTGAGAGACATTTAAGCTCCACTTGATTGAAGTAAGGTTTTCAATCTACTTAAGGTGTTGGTTTAAGTTTAAAAAAGCAATGTTAGCTAGTGAGTAGACAAATTAAGATGTTAGATTATTGCTTTCTCTTTTTGGTGACCTCATGTCATAGACTATAAGTGCAAAATTGTCATTTGTGCCCTCCTGACCTGCACAGACCATCTCAGTGCCCCCCATGCCCTCTGGCTTACTTGAGTTTGGCCATTAGGGAGCATTGGCAGGAGAGTCAGAGGCAGGGAGGAGAGTTAGGTAGGGACATGTATTCCTGTAAGCTTCTCTGAGGGGTAGCTGTGGGCTGAGTGTGTCCTTTGACTAAAGATCACAGCAACTGCCTGATGGCCTTCTCCATACCAGATGACACAAAGATAAAAGGGCTCTTTCTGTCTTTGGCTCCTGTAACTGCTCCTTTCTCACACTCATGTCTCGGGTAGTGGTGCACATTGCTTAAAAGCCAGCAAACACAATAACAAGAGGTACAGCGCTATCGGTTTCCTTACTCTCTGCTAGCACCTTTGAAAATAGTCCTTTTATTAAACTCTATTAAGATTGCCCAATTTGAGTATGCTATTCACTTCCTGTTTGGGATCCTGACTGAAATAGCTGCTTGATGTATTTTTAATCATTATCCTGACTAGTATTCCAGATGAACCCTAATTATGCTCATTTATTTTGGCCAATAATTGAGTGTTTGCAGAACCATCCTTTGTTTTTTGTTTGTTTTTTTGAGACAGGATCTCTCTCTGTCACCCAGGCTGGAGTGTAGTGGTGCATTCATGACTCACTGCAGCCTCAACCTCCTAGGCTCCAGCTATCTTCCTGCCTCAGCTTCTCAAGTAGCTGGGACTACAGGCACACGCCACCATGCCCAACTAATTTTTCTCCTTTTTCTATTGGCAGGGTTTCACCATATTGTCCAGGCTGCTCTCCAACTTCTGGGCTCAAATGATCCACCTGCCTTGGCCTCCCAAAATGTTGGGATTACAGGCATGAACCACCATGCCTAGCCTACCCTTTGTTTTCCCTGCAGTTTGTGTCATTCTAGTGTGTTGTTAAAGGAAAAAACAAAAAACAGAGCTAGATAAGTATAAGAGACTAGTAATAGAACCCAAAATGCTGTTTTATGTTCCCTCTTTTCCCTAAAGGAGATTGGTGGTTTAATTCACTAATAAATGGATTATTGATGTCCTTTGTATCATCTCACTGCTCATTAATACCTCTTTGGGGGAGGATATATTAAAACATTTGAGTTATTTCATTTGGCTGATCTATAGGAATTCTGAGAAGATTCCTAATAGTACTTTGGTTCTATAGGACCTTCCTTTTTGTAGACTGTGTCTCTTTTTAATTAATAAAAATAATTGGGAGTTAATCATATTATATAGTCATCTAGAAGACTCAAGCTTAAACACTGGGTTTGTATAAGTGTAACCCGATTTTTCATTTGAGTAGCAGTCTAGAAACAGCCAGTATTAACAAAGGTTAAATCTAAATTAGTTCAGGGTTCAAGATTAAGCCGTGAAAGAAGCTTCAATTAAAACATATCTGTAATATCAGCAAAATAATTTGGAAAGTGTACAAGAATATTACTGTGGGTGTTTTGTTCCCCATTTCTCAACATTTTTCCTTTCACTTGTGTTGTTGAAATTTTAACTCCTAAGCTACTTGTGAGTACAGTGCCGAGATCAGTAATATTGTTATCACCTGGGAATAAAAATCTGCCACAGGCCAGACTGTTGAATCACAACCTACACCTTAACATAAGTATCCATAGGTGGTAAGTATGCACATCAGAATTTGAAAAGTACTCTAACCATTTCCTGAGATTGTATCTTATGGATTAAAACAAAGTTGTTTAGTGTTAAAGCTTAAGTAATTTATTGATCACATAGTCAGGGGTAAAGAAACTGATTAAATTTGCACATAACCTTTTCTTTGTAAGTACAGAGAAACCAGAATATTTGTTTATTTTTGTAATTATGGATACTTTGTTTCATTAAGCATTATGTTAGGGATGCACACATGAATGTATTCACGGGTTTATAGTCTATTAACATAGCATTTATGGTTCCATCTAGAAGAGGAAATTACTTTGTGTTATTAATGTTACAGAAACTTCCATCCCACTCACATTTTCAGATTCTTTAGTGTTAAATTTCACCATGGGAAGCTATTTATTTGTAGCATTTTTAGAGGGCCTTAAGGTGGGATAATTAACAATGATATCAAGGATTACAGGACAGTCTAATATAGTTTATGTATTTAGTGTTTTCCTCAAGCTGTGACAGTTTTCACTAAAATTAAATTTTTGTTTTATAAGTTTAATTCAAAACTCAGTTATAAGTTATCTACGTAATGGAATTTGCCAAATAGCAACTAAGTAGCTATTAATTGTTTTATGGGACAAAAGCAGCCAGTTTTGGCCCTTCTGTCTTGGGGATGGATTACATTTGGATCATGTTGAATATATTTTTCCTTCTTATTCTTTCAGATTCATCAGGATTCATTTTTGATTTGCAGTCCAATACTGTACTGGCCCAGGGAGGAGCTTTTGAGAACATGAAAGAGAAGGTAAGACTAGTCACTATGGATAGTAAACTTGAATGTCATAGGAAAATTTAGGTACTAATATGACTAGTGGCTACCACAAACTCATTATGAGAGTGAAATTTTAATAATAAAACAATGCCACTATATATCAGAGCGTGACGGGCATAAATAGGTTCTGATTGTGCAGAACCTGTTAATAGAACCTATTAAATGCAAACATGATTTTCTTTGCTATCTCCATATATATTCATTCCAAATTCTCTTGAAGATGTTCAATATTAATTAGTTTATTAATATTTATATGACTGAGTATATCTCATCTGGCAACATTCCTTAAGGAACAATCAATAGGATCCTCCCAAGTACTTGAAGAGCATTCTTAAGTGCAGAAGGCTTCAGAGCAAGAGAAAAAATAGGTCTTTTGTGGTTTTTTGTTTGTTCGTTTGTGACAGAGTCTCACTCTATCACCCAGGCTGGAGTGCAGTGGCACAATCTCAGCTCACTGCAGTCTACATCTCCTGGGTTCAAGTGATTCTCGTGCCTTAGCCTCCCAAGTAGCTGGCATTACAGGTGTGCACTACCATGCCCAGCTAATTTTTATATTTGTAGTGGAGACAGGGTTTCTCCAGGTTGGCCAAGGTGTCCTCAAACCCCTAGCCTCAAGCGATCTGCCAACCTCAGCCTCCCAGAGTGTTGAGATTATAAGCCAGAGCCACCACACCCAGCCAGAAATAGATCTTCTAAGGAGTATTTTTTTTTTTTTTGGAAGAAAACCAAGTGGTTCTAGTAACGTAACCCTCAATGAGCTATATTGAGAAAAACATAAAAGCTTTATGTGCTTTTTCTCTTTTGTACTTTTCTGAGACAGAGTCTTACTCTGTCACCCAGGCTAGAGTGCAACGCGATCTTGGTTCCCTGAAGGCTCTGCCTCCAGGGTTCAAGCGATTCTCATGCCTCAGCCTCCTGAGTAGAGGGATTTCAGGTGTGTGCCACCATGCTGGGCTAATTTTTATATTTTTAGTAGAGACAGGGTTTTGCCATGTTGGCCAGGCAAGTCTTGAACTCCTGACGTCAGTCAATCCGTCCGCCTCAGCTTCCCAACCACCACGCCCAGCCTCTCTGTCTTATTTTTTAAAAAATTGTTGACTCTGGAGTCCTGTACAGTGGTTGAGAACTATAAATACTCGTATTTTAAATTATCAGAATCTTACCTTTATCATGGAGTCTGTAAGTTTTACCTAAAGTTCATTTTTTAGGGATCATTGCTGTGATTGATACATATTAAGTTTCTTGTCTCAAAAATGTATTAACCTTCATTGGAGTACAAATTGTGTACCTTCTCACTTGTATGGTTTTATTTTTATTTTTATTTTTTTGAGACAGAGTCTCACTCTGTTGCCCATGCTGGAGTGCCATGGCGTGATCTCAGCTCACTGCAGCCTTTGCCTCTGGGGTTCAAGCAATTCTCCTGCCTCAGCCTCCTGAGTAGCTGGGACTACAGGCGTGTACCACCATGCCTGGCTAATTTTTGTATTTTTAGTAGAGATGGGGTTTTGCCATGTTGGCCAGACTGATCTCAAATTCGTGGCCTCAGGTAATCTGCCCACCTCTGCCTCCAAAAGTGCTGGGATTATAGGTGTGAGTCACTGCGCCTGGCTATCACTTGTATGGTTTTAAACCATATTGTTTTCAATTAAGTCTGAAACAAGAAGAGCATAGGATGATGGGTAAGCAAGAGTGCTAAAAACGACTTTAGTTCTAACAGACTCTGCCTATTACTTCGACAAGTTACTTTCTAAGCCTGTCTCTTCATTCATAAAAAGACCTCATTTTTGAGCAGTATGACTGATCAGATAACCCGAAGTCTTTTGTTTTTGAGACAGAGTCTGACGCTGTCGCCCAGGCTGCAATGTAGTGGTATGATCTTGGCTCACTACAACCTCTGCTTCCTGCGTTCGAGTGATTCTCCTGCCTCAGCCTCCCGACTTGAAGACATTTTTAATATAAAATACCTAGAAATAGGCCAGGCACGGTGGCTCATACCTGTAATCTCAGCACTTTGGGAGGCCAAGGTGGGTGGATCACCTAAGGTCGAGAGTTTGAGACCAGCTTGACCAACATGGAGAAAACCTGTCTCTACTAAAAATACACACACAAAAAATAAAATTAGCTGGGCATGGTGGCCCATGCCTATAATCCCAGCTACTTGGGATAGATACATATCAATGTATCAGTTGGCTTATTGCTATGGGGGACTTTTGAACACAATATTCTTACTATGTGCATTTAGAGAGATACATTTAAAGGGTAAAAATAATTGCGAATCTGAGAGGCTGAGGCAGGAGAATCACTTGAACCCAGGAGGTGGAGGTTGCGGTGAGCCGAGATCGCGCCATTCCCCTTCGGTCTCAGCAACAAGAGTGAAACTCTGTCTCAAAAAAAAAAAAGAAATACTGGATGAAAAATAACATATATAATTATATATCATTTTGAATGTATACCTGAATATAAGAAGTAAGGGAAATCCCTAGAGGGAACTAAAAAACCGGAATAGTGAGCTTGAACTGTTAATAGGTAACTGTGGCAAGTTTTGCCAATCTCAGTAACACATGGTTTTTACCACACAGTGCCATTAAGCCCAGTAATCCCAGCACTTTGGGGAAGCTGAGGTGGAAGAATCCCTTGATCACAGGAGTTTGAGATCAGCTTAGGGAACATAGTGAGACCTTGTCTCTAAAAAAATTAAAAAAAAAAAAATTAGCCAGATGTGGTGACACATGTCTGTGGTCCTAGTTACTCAGAAGGCTGAGGCAGGAGGATTGCTTGAGCAGGGGAGGTCAAGGTTGCAGTGAGTCAAGATCACAGCACCACACTCCAGCCTGGGTGACAGCAAGACTGTCTCAAACAAAACCAAAAACCCAAACGAAAAGATTAGAACTGAGATCTTATGTAAGCTTGGCATTTAAAAAATGTTTCACCTTCAAGGAAAGGATGAACTAGAATAAATCTTTCCCTGATTTTTTCTTTCTTTCTTTCTTCCTTTCTTTCTTTTTTTTTTTTTTTTGAGGCGGAGTCTCACTCTGTCAGGGCTGGAGTGTAGTGGTGAAATCTCGGCTCATAGCAACCTCTGCCTCCCAGGTTCAAGCAATTCTCCTGTCTCAGCCTCCTAAGTACCTGGGATTAGAGACATGCACCACCATGCCTAGCTAATTTTTGTATTTTTAGTAGAGACGGGGTTTCACCATGTTGGATAGGCTGGTCTTGAACACCTGACCTCACTCAGGTGATCTGCCTGCCTCGGCATCCCAAAGTGCTAGGATTACAAGCATGAGCCACCACGCCTGGGGCCACTGACTTTTGAACACAATATTTTCACTATGTGGGTTTAGAGAGACACATTTAAAGGGTAAAAAGAATTGCAAATCTTTAATTTTATTCAATGGTTTTATTAGTAATATTAATGGTGGTGACATTATATTGTAGGGTTGTTATTTTATGAGTATTATAAAATAAAGCAAATTAGTGAATAATGCTTTTAGGAACTAAAACTTTTGGGTTAAGAGAGAAGAGATACATGTTTAAAATAAGATGAGAAAAGGTCTTTTTTTTTTTTTTTTTTGGAGACAGAATCTCGCTCTGTCACCCAGGCTGGAGAGCAGTGGCGCGATATTGGCTCATTGCAACCTCTGCCTCCTGGGTTAAAGCGATTCTTCCACCTCAGCCTCCTGAGTAGCTGGGATTACAGGCACCCACCACCATACCTGGCTAATTTTTGTATTTTTAGTAGAGATGGGGTTTCACCATATTTGCTAGGCTGGTCTCAATCTCCTCACCTCATGATCCACCTGCCTCAGCCTCCCAAAGTGCTGGGATTACAGGTGTGAGCCATTGTGCCTAGCTGAGAAAAGGTCTTTTAGTAGTATATTTGAATTGAGGATGTCAGTGTGAACTCATTATTTAACCAAAAAAATCTCCTAGTTTCATCCACTGAAAGAGTCTAAAAACAATGACTCCCCAATAGCAATAAGCACACCTAGCTCGTAGATACTGGTTTCTAACTACCATTGCTCATCAAAAGGAACCAGAGTTCCTTTGAAAAATAATCAATTTTGCATTGTACAGTAAAACAAGAAATAAAAATTATAAGAATTGGAAAGGTAGAGAAAAACTGCTGTTATTGGCCAGGGGCAGTGGCTCATGCCTGTGATCCCAGCACTTTGGAAGGCCGAGGCAGGAAGATCACTTGAGGCCAGGAGTTCAAGACCAGCCTGGTCAACATAAGGGAACCCCCGCCTCAAAATCTTTTTAGCCAAGCCTAGTGGCATGCGCCTGTAGTCCCAGCTATTCAGGAGGCTGAGGTGGGAGCATTGCTTGAGCCCAGAAGTTCAGGATTGCAGACCTATGAATGCACCACTGTGATACAGTGAGTGATACAGTGAGACCATCTCAAAAAAAAAAAAAACAAAAAACAAATGAAATGCTGTCTGTTATTTGTAAGCAATACAATTATCTACATAGGAAATCCAAGAAAGCAACAAATTAATAGGACTAATAAGAGTTCATGAAGGTTGCTGGATATAAAATGGGTATATAGACATGAAAACAAAATATACAATTATTGTAAATTGTATATTTTTTGTGCATGTGATCCTCCTGCCTTTACCTCCCCAATTGTGTGTGTGTGTGTGTGTGTGTGTGTGTGTGTGTGTATTTTTTAAGATGGAGTCTCACTCTGTTTCCAGGCTGGAGTGCAGTGGCACAATCTTGGCTCACTGCAACCTCCACCTCTTGGGTTCAAGCAATTCTCCTTTGTCAGACTCCTGACTAGCTGGAATTATAGGCATGTGCCACCATGCCCAGCTAATTTTTGTATTTTTAGTAGAGACAGGGTTTCACCATGTTGGTCAGCCTGGTCTCGAACTCCTGACCTCATGATCTGCCTGCCGTGGCCTCCCAAAGTGCTAGGATTACAGGCGTGAGCCACCATGTTCAGTCGTACATTTTTAATCTCAAAAAATAGGAAATACAGGCCAGGCACGGTGGCTCAAGCCTATAATCACAGCACTTTGGGAGGCAGAGGCAGGCAGATTACTTGAGGCTAAGAGTTCGAGACCAGCCTGGCCAACATAGTAAAACCCCATCTCTAATAAAAATACAAAAATTAGCTGGGCACGGTGATGCATGCCTGTAATCCTGGCTACTCGGGAGGCTAGGGCACAAGAATCACTTAACTTGGGAGGCAGAGGTTGCAGTGAGCCAAAATCACACCACTGCCCTCCAGCCTGTGTGTTAGAGATGGTCTCTAAATAAATAAATAAATATCGATGAGAATCATTTGAATTTGGGAGGCGGAATTTGCAGTGAGCCAAGATCACACCACTGCACTTCAGCCTGGGCGACAGAACGAGACTGTCTCAAACTAACTGACTGACTGACTGACTGACTGACTAAATAAATAAATAAATAAATAAATAAAAGATACATTTATCAACATGAAAAAAAATTTTTAAATAATGCTCTGTGAAAAGAACAAATTGAAGATAAATATGTATGATATAATATTTACGTATTTATATAATGCAAAATAATAGTGTATATTACCTGTGGATATACACACATATAAAAATGCAAAAAGCATGTATTGAAATAATACCAAGTTCAGGGTAGAAATCTCTAGGGAGAGAAGAAGGGAAATAGGATTTATTACATATTCATGGGGGCTTCAATTATATTTATTTTGTTTTAGTAAACTTGGTGTCATGAAGTTGGTGTTCATTATGTTTTATGTGCCTGCAATAGGTTATAACAATTTAAATCGTTTGTATAAATTATCTTTATTTTACAATTAATAATATGCAAAGTAAAAAATGTTTCAAAAAAATCTTACACAAAAATTTGTTATTGTTGCTAGTTCATTTACCTTTCCACCTTTCTCTACAGTATTCTAAAAATGAGGAAATGTTGATGCTATATTAATACCTGATACCAAAATTAAACCACCTTTTCTTGATATGAAGTCTAGCATATAACTTCTGTTTCTAGCAATGTTCTGCATTTGTAAGTTTTTAAATTAACTTTTCACATGCTGTTATCACTTACCTATCAATCATTCCTAGTGTGATGGTTGTATGTACTCTCACTGATGCTAAAGAGTAATACAGGTTGTTAAAAATGAAATATCACTCTTCATTATTCTCTGTATAGGCCTCAGCTGCCTAGTGACCTACTAATGTTAGAATTAAATGACCCTGTCATCTTTTCCAGATAAATGCAGTGCGTGCAATAGTTCCCAATAAGAGCAACAATGAAATCATCCTGGTTTTGCAGCACTTTGATAACTGTGTGGACAAAACAGTACAGGCATTCATGGAAGGTAATCCTGACTCAGTTTTTAAAATAAATTTATATTTGTTCAAATAGAATTTGCTTCAGACTTTCATAACATTCAGAAACCCAGTGATTCATAGGTGACATACCATGACATTTGAAGATACGTCTTTCAACCCTAGAAGCTGAAATAAACTATGTGGTGTCTATAAAGAGACAAGCTGAGAAAACTCTATCATTTCACCTAAATATTCTCTAATGGTATTTAAGAGGAAATCATGTGGTCAGTGGTATAAGGGACTTCACTGGAGTTGGGTTGAATAAGAATTTAAGAGACTCTTGGCCGGACGCGGTGGCTCACACCTATAATCCCAGCACTTTGGGAGGCCGAGGCGGGCAGATCACAAGGTCAAGAGATTGAGACCATCCTGGCCAACCTGGTCAAACCCTGTCTCTACTAAAAATACAAAAATTAGCTGGGCATGGTGGCACGTGCCTGTAGTCCCATCTACTCGGGAGGCTGAGGCAGGAGAATTGCTTGAACCCTGGAGACGGAAGTTGCAGTGAGCCAAGATCTCGCCACTGCACTCCAGCCTGGCTGCAGAGCAAGACTACATCTCAAAAAAAAAAAAAAAAAAAAAAAAAGAATTTAAGAGACTCTTAATAACAAAGTAGTGATTCAGTGGCCCACCAACAGATGGCAAATTCAAGGACTCAGTATTGTCTTCCAGATTCTAATATTATTAGTTTGGCTCTGGCAAGTGACTCAAATGTGTGGGTTTGAATTTCCTTCTCTAATATGTAGATGAATGGCAGGCTTAGTCAAGCTTTCAGATTTATGGCATTGACAAGTGTTTTATAAACTTCCTTCCATGTAACCTGTTTGAGAAAAACTATCTGAAACTATTGTGTCTTTGAATAGCAATACTGTATCAGGTTAGGTCTCCGTTTTTACTGTCCTGAATCTGACAGCATAGGATACACAGGTTTGAATACTATAAGGTTTTTCTTTATCTTCATCTTTTTAAAAAATAATGTTACTGTTTGGGTCTAGGGTAATGTGCAGCTGTCTTCAAAACAATATAGCCAAGGTGGTGTCTAACTGGAGGGGAAGGAATGGCTGAAACCACTGTGCCATCCCCTTCATACTTGGTCTAAGATGTGTAGATAAGAGAATCTTCACAATGGCCCAGCTACGTTAGTCTCTTCTTGGAAGAACTTACTGAGGAAATTACTTGGAGAAGAGGGGTCTTAGTAGGCAGGTATTTCAAAGGGAAGCATGGCATGGTTATCTCATTATATTACTTTAGACCTGATCCTTAACTTTTCCTGTTAGGAGCTTTGTAAATTATCCAGCAATTACAAAGTGGGAGGACACTGACTTCTGCTTGACTACTGTGTGTGTGGCAGGAGAAAAAAAATCTGTAATTGGTTTCTCTTACAGGTAGTGCCAGTGAAGTACTCAAAGAATGGACAGTAACAGGCAAGAAAAAGGTAAAATGAATTACGTTTACAAGCATGATGATGTTTATACTATTTTTGAAAATTTAGGCTCTGCAAAAATATTTGAAAGAAAAGGTTTACATACATAGCTTCAGTTTACCTGGTTAAAAAATGTCTTCTTTGGCCAGGCACAGTGGCTCACACCTCGAATCCCAGCACTTTGGGAGGCTGAGGCGGGTGGATCACTTGAGGTCAGGGGTTCAAGACCAGCCTGGCCAACATGGTAAAGCCCTGTCTCTACTAAAAAATAGAAAAAATTAGCCAGGGGTGGTGGTGCATGCCTGTAATCCCAGTTACTCAGGAGGGTGAGGCAGGAGAATAGCTTGAACCCAGGAGGCAGAGGTTGCAGTGAGCCAAGATCAAGCCATTGCACTCCAGCCTGGGTGACAGAGTGAGATTCCATCTTAAAAAAAGAAAAAAAAAAAAAAAAAAAAACTTCTTTGACACTGAAACATAGCTGTGTCTTACAGAGTACCTCACAGTCCTCTCAATGTGATGTAAGACAGGAAACAGAATGACTTTACCATGGTACGGTTATTAGGGGTGAAAAAGGGCAAGGAAAGCAAGAGAAAGCAATTTAATTGAATGGTTTTCAACCATATTCATATCATAAATCAGTTAATACAGTTCAGATTTTTGGTCAGACAACTGAGTTATAGTCCTGATATTAATGAACTTTGACATAAAGCTATTAGATGCTGGCCATGCAGAGTGGCTCATGCCTGTAATCGCAGCACTTTGGGAGGCTGAGGTGGGAGGATCACTTGAGCCCAGGAGTTCACGACCAGCCTGGGCAACATGATGAGACCCGATCTCAAAAAAAAGGTACTAGGTGCCTTGCAAAGGGGTCTGATGTTCCACTTTGGGAGGTAGAAGGCACTTAGGTAATCAGAACTGGATTCCTACCCTGTTGCACTATCTACTGGCATCATGACTGATATTGCTTAACATTTGTGTGCCTTAGTTTGCTCATCTCTAAAATAGAAAATAGTTTTTTTTTTGTTTTTTTGAGATGGAGTCTAGCTCTGTCACCAGGCTAGAGTGTAGTGGCACAATCTTGGCTCACTGCAATCTCCGACTCCCTGGTTCAAGCTATTCTCCTGCCTCAGCCTCCTGTGTAGCTGGGATTACAGGCACGTGCCACCACATCCAGCTAATTTTTTGTATTTTTATTTTTATTTATTTATTTATTTTTTGAGACGGAGTTTCGCTCTTGTTACCCAGGCTGGAGTGCAATGGCGCAATCTCGGCTCACCGCAACCTCCGCCTCCTGGGCTCAGGCAATTCTCCTGCCTCAGCCTCCCGAGTAGCTGGGACTACAGGCACGCGCCACCATGCCCAGCTAATGTTTTTTTTTGTATTTTTAGTAGAGACGGGGTTTCACCATGTTGACCAGGATGGTCTTGATCTCTTGACCTCGTGATCCACCCGCCTCGGCCTCCCAAAGTGCTGGGATTACAGGCTTGAGCCACCGCGCCCGGCCTAATTTTTTGTATTTTTAATAGAGACAGGATTTCACCATGTTGGCCAGGATGGTCTCGATCTCCTAACCTTGTTATCCACCCACCTCAGCTTCCCAAAGTGCTGGGATTACCGGTGTGGGCCATTGAACCCAGCCAGAAAAATAGTTCTAATAAATACAAGTATGTAATACAATGCCTAACACATTAGTTCTTGTTCATTGCTCCTTATCTACTTAAAATCAGATGTTTTTCCCAAAGGATACCAGCTGGTCTCAGAATTCTTCCCACAGCTCAGTACCCTAAAGGTGACCCCTTTAGGAAAGGCTTGAAGTATGCATTTTAATCAGGTACCTCTGTGAAATCTGTTTGGGGTGTTCTTTTCTTTATTAAGTTAGTGTTGGAGTTCTGAAATGCTTAAGATGATTCATATCACTTTTTAGGAGTTCTGTCAGATCTTGACCAAAATCCAGGCTTGGCCTCAGTGACCCTTGAGAATTTTTTCCAAGGATTACCTAATACTAACACAGGTTCTTCTGAAGCTCTTTATACCTGTAGCTTTAAATATTTGTTTAACTTCTTCCTACTGCTTTCATCCTACACGGATAACTGTGAGTGTCCTACCAGTTTTTTTCTTTTTCTTTTTTTTTTTTTTTGTTTTGACATAGAGCTTCGCTGTGTTGCCCAGGCTGGAGTGCAATGGCGTGATCTCAGCTGACTGCAGCCTCTGCCTCCTGGGTTCAAGCAATTCTCATTCCTCAGCCTCCCACGTAGCTGGGACTACAGGCATGTGCCACCACACCTGGCTAATGTTTGTATTTTTTTAGTAGAGATGGGTTTCACCATGTTGACTAGGCTGGTCTCAAACACCTGACCTCAAGTGATCTGCCCACCTTGGCCTCCCAAAGTGCTAGGATTACAGATGTGAGCCGCCGTGCCTGGCCAACACCAGTTTCTTATTTTATTAGCCCAGGATTATAAGTTATTAATGATATAAAATGTACATGGAGCTGGAAGATGATGTGTTGGAGACACAGACATTTCTTAAAATTTGGAGAGAGAAATACGACTTCAGTTTGGCAGTCCCAAATGCCCAAATCCCGTCCAGTCCACTTAACAGTTGGGATTATTCCAATAGGATGTGACTCTGAGTGGATAGTTTTTATGTGGCACAAGGATATGAAAACATAGCCAGTTCACATGGGGGAAATATTTAAGAAAAAGAAAGATGAGGCTGGGCGTAGTGGCTCATGCCTGTAATCCAAGCACTTTGGAGGCCAAGGTGGGCGGATCACCTGAGGTTGGGAGTTCAAGACCAGCCTAACCAACATGGTGAAACCCCGTCTTAAAAAATAAATAAAATAATCAAAAAAAGAAAAAGAAAAAGAAAGATGAGAGCTGTGTGGAGGAGAGAAGTTTATCTAGAGTTCAGTCATGTTTCTGCTGGAGAGGGCCACAGAAAGGACTTGGGGGAATAATATATTCAATTATCAGTCTAGCTTTAGGAATAGAATTCAGTATTGCCAGTGGAGCTATGAGTTTGGCAAAACAAAAGGTAAAGGACTTTTGTTTTTATTTTAATTTTACTGTTTGCCTATGTAATATGCTCACATGGCTCAAAATTCAAAGGTACAAGAGTTAATACAGTGAAACATCTTTTTTTCTTTTTTTTTTTTGAGACGGTGTCTCATTCTGTTGCCCAGGCTGGAGTGCAGTGGTGCGAGCTCAGCTCACTGCATCCTCTACCTCCCAGGTTCAAGCGATTCTCCTGCCTCAACTTCCCGAGTAGGTGGACTTACAGGTGTGCGCCACATCTGGCTGATTTTTTTTTTTTTTTTTTTTTTTTAAGACAGGGTTTCACCATGTTGGTCAGGCTGGTCTTCAACTCCTGACCTCAGGTGATCCACCTGCCTTGGCCTCCAAAGTGCTTGGATTACAAGCGTGAGCCACCACACCCGGCCCAATTTTTGTATTTTTTATTAGAGATGGGGTTTTGTCATGTTGGCCAGGCTGGTTTTGAACTCCTGACCACAGGTGATCTGCCTGCTTTGGCTTCTCAAAGTGCTGGGATTACAGGTGTGAGCTGCTGCCCCCGACTAATACACTGAAACATCTTTAGCCCATTCCTGTTCCCCAGCCATTTGTTTCTCCACCTCTGAGACAAACAGCATTTTCAATTTCTTATGCATCTTTCAATATTTTTTTATGTGTATATAAGTAAATAAGAATATCTGTTCTCCCTTTTGCCTGCCCCTTTTTTCATGAAATATATCTTGGAGCTTATTTCATGTCTCAATATATAAAGAGCTTTCTTGTTTTTATGAATACATAGTCATCCTGCTGTTTGGATGTACCATACCTTATTTAAGCAGTCCCCTATTGATCAACATTTGGGTTTCTAATTCTGTGCTGTTAATAGTGATACTGCAATGAATAATCTTGTGTATATATAGAAATCATTTTGCATGTGTGTTAGTCTCATCTCAAATAAGTTCCTAGAAGTAGAATTGTTAGTCAAAGGGTATGTGCATTTGTAATTTTGATAAGCATTAGATTGCCATGGAGAATACCACTTTACACTCCCAGAAGTAATATATGGAAATGCCTGTTTCTGTATACCCTCAACCTTGTCAGTTCTACAGTGTTAACATACTTTTTGACCTTTGCTAATCTAATAGATGAAAAATGATCATTGGAGTGCAGTTTTAATATATGTATGTGTGTGTGTGTGTGTGTGTGTGTGTGTGTGTGTGTGTATATATATCAGACTGTTATTGCATATCAGTCTAATGAATGTTGCATATCATTCCATATGCTTACAGCTTATACTATTTTTTTCTATTGGATTATTTTGCTTTTTGTTAGAACTCTATATATGTAGTTCTTTGAATATAAACTCTACAGACTTTTTTCACATATTGTAATTTATCTTTTGACTTTTCTTAAGGTGCGTTTCATCATGAAGAAACATTTTATATTTGCGTTTGAGCTTCTCTCAAGTATAGGATTTTACATAGTAAAATTTTATTTTAGGCAGTAGTTCAGGATACGTATATGATAATGTTAAATTTCTGAAAGAACATACAAAAAATTGGTAACATTGGTTACTTTGGATAGCTAGAGTTACCTCTCTGGGTTGTGAATCTTTTTTTTTCTTTTCTTTCTTTTTCTTTTTTCAAATTCTTAATAACTTTAGAACAAAAAGAAGAAAAACAAACCGAAACCTGCCACAAAACCAAGTAACAGTATCCCAGATTCCAGTAAAACAGTTTCCATTCAAGAGGAACAGTCTGCACCTTCCTCAGAGAAAGGTGGTATGAATGGCTACCATGTCAATGGTGCCATCAATGACACTGAATCTGTGGAATCACTCAGTGAAGGTTTGGAGACACTTTCAATAGATGCTAGAGAATTGGAGGATCCCGAGTCGGCCATGCCAGATGCACTGGATAGAACAGGTGAGTTTATTAACAGGTTTTGGAAAAGTTGCATTCAGTTGAAAAACAGGGGTCTCTTTGTTAAGAAGGCAATCAATTAAATCTAGTTAGTGTTTTTTTAATCCAGTGCTTGCTGGTTAGTCTTTTTACTTTTTAGTTTTTGTTAATTTTTGTCTGAGTCACACTTTATAATTATCAAAGGCCTAGAAAAAATATAATTCTTGTTCCATTATATTTTAACTCTAGTCTAAATCAGTCTTGTGGAAATCATCTAACTTAACCTACTTATGCCTAGTGTTCCATTATTGGAATGCTAAGCATGTGGGAATTATTCAGATCCTACTGCTCAAGGTCATTGCCAAAGTCTTATTTTTCATTCATACAAAAATTCAAAAAATTGCAGCATAAATGGGTTAATAGTGGAGAAATACCTTAGTCTTTAGAGACTAAGAAGGTGACTTTAAGTTGTTTTTTAAAAATTGTGGACTTATTAAGGAAGATGATGGTGTTTATATTATTATTCTAAGACCCAACACAGTGAGAAATATAATAATGATAATTCCAGCTTTTGTGAGAACTAGGCTGTTGGTTTTTATAGTCTAACATTTGTTTTCTAGTGAAGAATTATGATTAGTGTTGTAAATTCACATATCTTGTACATGTGCTCGTTAACCATTTTTTTGAGAGTTAGTGAGATAATGGAAATTTCTCTTTTTTAAAAAATTACTTGTTAATCCAATTCGCCTGCCCTGCTGCTCCTGGCTTTAGAAGTGTAATGCCAATGTAAGATTTATGCTATGCTGTTTGGTGTTCTTTTATTGATTAGTATACACACATACACAAGAAAAGACTTAAGAGAAAAGCATTGTACTGATATAAACCAACAATAGTGAGTGGTTTCCATTTTTTTCTGAGCTAGCTTTCCTCTCATTCCTAACTCTTCCTAATTTGTTACACTTCTATCCCCTAAAGCTTTTTTTTTTTTTTTTGGGAGAGAGACCTGGTCTCTCTATGCTGCCCAAGCTGCTCTTAAACTCCTGGGCTCAAGTGATCCTCCTGCCTCAGCCTCCTGAATAGCTGGGATTACAGGGGTGAGCCACCATGCCTGGCCCCTAAAGCTTTTAAATTCTTCTTTCCTCAAGAGAGTGTAAAACTCTTTACTTTCTCAACATGGAGGCTTGGAGAAGTATTGACTTTCTTTGATTCCTTGTGCCAGAGTTACAAAGAAACTACCAAGCTACAAAAAAGCCACAGAGCTACAGAGATTGAGCTCCCTATCTAAAGATGTTACCACAGACTCTTCTCTTTATTCAGGATGCCACTTAGGCCTAAACCAGAAGCTGCTGATAGCCATACCCAGCTGATTCTGATCTTTGTTCTATTTTTTTCAGTTGATTTTGTTTACAACCTTTTAAGAGGCATGGTTTTGCTTCAAACATTTTTACCTGTTTTCTTTATGTACTTAAGAATGATTGGTTTACTCCTAAATTGTGTTCTAAAGTGCTGTCTTCTTTCTTGGACAGGATCCATGCTGCAGAATGGTGTCTCTGATTTTGAGACCAAGTCTTTGACTATGCACTCTATTCAGAATTCTCAACAACCTAGGAATGCTGCCAAATCTCTCTCAAGACTTACCACAGAAACTCAGTTTTCAAATATGGGGTTGGAAGATGTTCCTCTCTCCACCAATAGAAAGCTAAGTAAGTCAGAGACCCACCTGTGAGAGAAAATGAAAAATCTGTGTTTTGGCTAAAGAGGGCAGATTATCTCTGTTCCCATAGATAAGGTTTCAGAAAGACATCAGTTAATACTTTTTCCATTTTCCAGACAGTGACTACTCAGCCTTTCCCCTACCTTTGTTTACACAGTTGGAGTCTGAAGTAGTTTAAATGCCGTACAATCATAATGACAGGGAACCTTTTTGAGAATTAAAGTCAAACTCTACTGCCAGGATGACTTATCTGCTGACATTAACCTGTTTCTTTATTTGCTTTACTGCAATGTTTTTGTGCTATTTCATTTTTATCTCCTGGTTGATGCAACAAGTAAAAGCTCTACCTTCTCTGACATTGACATTTTAAAGAAATATTTTCACTCCTCTTCATAACTTTATGTTCTTACTGAGCTAGAGTCTTCTGACAGACTTTAGCTTTAAGTAAGATCATTTTCTCTTAAGTAAGTACATGGCATTGACTGGTGGTCATAGCTCTTTGCTAAAAAAAAAAAAAAAAACTACAATAATCATTTAAATAAATAGTAATTCAGCAGACAGAGATAATAGCCTGTGTTTCATACATCTAAGCATGGTGGTCCACTCCACTGAACAAATGAAACATAGAAATGTAAAGGACGCTTGGAATCAGTAGCTCTTTATGGAATTATTTATTACACGAGTCAAATTTTAATTAGGAAAGTTCCCCTTTTTCATTGTTCTAGTAGTCCTCAGCCTTCTGCAGATCAGCAAGGCTGAGACTATCCAATCAAGCAAAAATTAAAAAGTGTGTGTATATACATACATATACATATCTATATAGATAGATAGATAGATAGATATATACCGGCACAAGGCTTGAAAACTTTTAGGTAGATTCTAAAAAAAAAAATCAAGTTGAGATGAGGAAGAATTTAAATTAAAAAATTGAAAATGCATATCTTGGCATAGTTACAAACTTTTTAGATCCATGTTTCCAGCAATCAATTATATATATAATTTGGGAATTGGTGAATATAGAAAGGTAAATAGAACTCTTTAAAATTAAAAAAGAAAAAAGAAAGAACTCTTTGAAACTGGTTAAAATGTGTTGAGTAGGTAAATGTAGTCCATCTTTCTCTACAAAGCTGGCTTCCCCTCATATATACAGTGTTTCGAACTGTGCTATACAGAGAGAACGTTTTAATTTTGTAATGTCCACTTGGTGAGTTATATTTTATTAAATCCTGTAATTTAGGGAGTTTTGAAAATTTGGTGCCTTTTTTAAAGTGTTTTCTGTCTGTGTTTCATTTCATTTTAGATATTGTAAAATTGCCCTCTTCAACTGTATTCATCTTTTCTTAACAGTTTCTATTCTGCTGTTAATTCTATGCACTGTATTCTCATCTCATTCATTGTTTTGTCTCTAGAAGTTCAGTTGGGGCCTTTTTAGATGTCTTTCATATCTCTCCTTACCATGGTTATGCTTTCCTCTACCCTCTTGAACATACAGTGTCTAATTATAATAGCTGTTTGATGTCCTTTTCTACTCAATTCTGTCATCTGTGTCATTTCCGCATCTGCTTCTGTGATTTATTTTTCTCTTCCTTATAGGTCATATTTTTCTGCTGCTTTTAAGCTTTTTAGGTGGGTGCCCCATTGCTGAGGCAGTATCCTTCTAACTACTCTGCCTGCCATGTATTGTGAGGTTTTTCCACTGTGGCTGGTATGAGCACATATTATTCCTGGCCTTGTGAGCTCTGGGGATTTTCTGCCTGGGGGTGTGTGTGTGTGTGTGTGTGTGTGTGTGTGTGTGGTTTTTTTTTTTGCCTGTCCTCTTTCCAGTGTGTGTGTGTGTGTGTGTGTGTGTGTGTTGTTTTTTGGGTTTTTTTTTTTGCCTGTCCTCTTTCCAGTCTTGGGTAGTTGCTTTATACCCATGCTCTGATCCACACTCAGAATCCTCCGTGGATTTCCATGCAGTTCCCGCGTGTGTAGCTCTTTCCTCACCAGCATGCTGCCCTAGAATTTTAGCCCTCTTGGTGTCTCCAAATTCTCAACTTTGTCCCTTCAGTTCTCTTCTCTACATTGTAGCCTAGGAACTGTTGAGGCAGTAAGTTGGGGCAATCATAGGCCTCACTTCTTTTGTTTCTGTTGTCTCAAGGGAAGAGTACTACCTGTTACGCATTGTCTGAAAACCATTGTTTCATGTATTTTGTCTTTGTATGTTTTTAGTTGTTTAAGGTAGAAGGATAAGCACCATTCTTCTTATTCCATCTTGACCAGGATCCTTTTTTTCTCCAAAAATCTATAAAAACATGTTTTTCCTATTGGGGAGGGTGATTATTGAGGAAAGTTTGTTAGTCTACGTGACATTTGGCTTAGGTGTTCAGAGCCAACTTTCAAGTTACCGATGTTATTATTATTTTTTTTAATCTTTGGATTTCTTTCCCCAAGGTTCCAATATTGAAAAATCTGTAAAAGACCTCCAGCGCTGCACAGTGTCTCTTGCACGGTATCGAGTTGTAGTTAAAGAAGAGATGGATGCTTCCATTAAGAAAATGAAACAAGCCTTTGCTGAATTGGAGAGCTGGTAAGTTAAGTTGCATTTGATACCAGTAGCATAAAAATGATCATTTATAAATATAAAGATGGTCAGCCATTCCCCAAGTTCTTTCATTCATGACTAACTACTCTACATAGTGGGGGAGACTTAAAAATCCTTTGGTATATTGAGCTTTCTGCTTTGTTCTACTTCTTTTGGTCACAGTGTGAGAATGAATGGTACAGATAAATCGCAACACTCTAGAAATGAGCTGGAGGTTAATACTGTTTGGAAAGGGACACATAATTATAGAGTAGATCATACACTCTTACTTTAAAGTCTCCTTTTAAACCAAGGTCCTATAACAAATGATGTGATATTTTTGAACAAGATTATAAAGTAGAAAAAATCTCTTTGCTTTCCTACCTTCTTTCATCCTTTTTAATGTATGCCACTCCAATGGTCTCTTCTATACTCTTTTTATTATTATTATTATTATTATTATTATTATTTGAGACAGGGTGTTGCTCTGTCACCCAGGCTGGAATGCTGTGGCATGATCGCATCTCACTGTAGCCTCAGCTTCCTGAGCTCAAAATAGACTAAGACAAATAGACTATTTGTCTTAGTCTATTTTGCATTGCTATAACAAATACCTGAAGCTGGATAATTTATAATGAATAGAGATTTCTTCCAGCAATCCTCCCACCTAAACCTCCCAAGTAGGTGGGACTTCAGGCATGTACCACCACACTTGGCTCATTTTTTTTTTTTTCTTTGAGACAGAGTCTTAATCTGTCACCCAGGCTGGAATGCAGTGGCATGATCTTGGCTCACTGCAACCTCCGCCTCCTGGGTTCAAGTGACTCTCCTGCCTCAGCCTCCCGAGTAGCTGGGACTATAGGTGTGCGCTACCATGCCTGGCTAATTTTTGTATTTTTTAGTAGAGATGAGGTTTTATCATATTAGACAGGCTGGTCTTGAATTCCTGACCTCGTGATCTACCCACCTCAGCCTCCCAAGTGCTGGGATTACAGGCGTGAGCCACCGCACCCAGCCTCATTTTTAAATTTTTTAACATTTTGTAGAGATGTGGTCTCTACATCTCTTTATTACCCAGGCAAGTCTTGAACTCCAGGGCTCAAGTGATCGGCCTGCCTCAGCTTCCTAAAGGGCTGGAATTATAGGTGTAAGCCACCACACCTGGCCTGCCTTTTATTAATTATAGATTTGTTTTTGATTTCATGATTTTCAAACTGTGTTCTATAGAATACTCACTTTTTTTGTTTGTTTCTTTTTGAGACAGAGTCTCACTCTGTTGCCCAGGCTGAAGTGCAGTGGTGCAATCTCAGATCACTTCAACCTCCGCTCACTGCAACCTCCATCTCCCAGGTTCAAGTGATTCTCATGTCTCAGCCTCCCCAGTAGCTGGGATTACAGGTGTGTGCCACTACGCCCTGCTAATTTTTGTATTTTTCATAGAGACTGGTTTTTGCCATGTTGGCCAGGCTGGTCTCGAATTCCTGACCTCAGGTGATCCACTGGACTTGGCCTCCCAAAGTGTTGGGATTACAGGCGTGAGACACCACAGCTGACCTAGAATACTCATTTCTTAAAATATATTAATAAGTGTTTTCTGGAGAAAATCAGGTTTGATGGTTAAAGAGGTTTGAAAATGCTTTTAAAAATTTTACTGCTGGGTGGGGCATGGTGGCTCACACCTGTAATCCCAGCACTTTGGAAGGCCGAGGCGTGGATCACAAGGTCAGGAGTTCGAGGCCAGCCTGACCAACATAGTGAAAACCCATTTCTACTAAAAATACACAAATTAGCCAGGCATGGTGCACGCCTACAATCCCAGCTACTCAGGAGGCTGAGTCAGGAGAATCAGTTGAACCCAGGAGCGGAGGTTGCAGTAAGCCAAGATTGTGCCATTGCAGCCCAGCCTGGGTGACAGAGCAAGACACCGTTTCAAAAAAAAAAAAAAAAAAAATTTTTTTTTTACTATTGACCTCAGAGCCTTTTCAATGCTAATGTGTCTTGATGGATTACAAGAGGAAGCTACACTATGCTGTTTATGAAATATATTTTATTATAGAATCTTTTGATGGTTGAGAAATATATTTGTCTATTTTGCATTGCTATAACAAATACCTGAAGCTGGATAATTTATAGTGAATAGGGATTTATTTTTTATAGTTTTGGAGTCTGGGAAGCTTAAGGTCAAGGGGCCCACATCTTGGCAAGGACCTTGCTGTGTCATCCCGTGGCAGATGACAGAAGGGCAAGGGAGCACACATGGGAGAGCCAGAGATGGCCAAACCCAATTTTGTAATGAACCCACTCTCTCAATAACAACATTAATCCATTTGTGGGACTCTTCCCTCATGACCTAATCACCTCTTTTTTTTTTTTTTTTTTTTGAGACGGAGTTTCGCTCTTGTTGCCCAGGCTGGAGTGCAATGGTGCATTCTTGGCTCACCACAACCTTTGCCTCCTAGGTTCAGGCGATTCTCCTGACTCAGCCTCCCAAGTAGCTGGGATTACAGGCATGTGCCACCACATCCGGCTAATTTTTTGTATTTTTAATAGAGATGAGGTTTCATCATGTTGGCCATGATGGTCTCGATCCCTTGACCTCGTGATCCACCCGCCTCAGCCTTCCAACCTAATCACCTCTTAAAGGTCTCACCTCTCAACGCTGTAGCATTGAGGATTAAGTTTCCAACACATGAGCTTTGGGGATCACATTCAAACCATAGCAATATTCTAATGTTTACTGGAACACTGAAGTTGTTTTAACTGTTAGACATTAAGGTGTTAACTGATATTTTTTTTGTTTTCTGTTTTGTTTTGTTTGAGTTGGAGTCTCTCTCTGTTGCCCAGGCTGGAGGGCAGTGATCTTGGCTCACTGCAACCTGCGCCTCTCAGGTTCAAGTGATTCTCCTGTCTCATCCTCCCCAAGTAGCTGGGACTACAGGCATGCACCACCATGCCCAGCTAATTTTTTGTATGTTTTTAGTAGAGATGGGGTTTTACCGTGTTGGCGAAAGTGGTCTCGAACTCCTGACCTCAGGTGATTCACCCACCTCGGCCTCCCAAAGTGCTGCGATTACAGGTGCAAGCCACTGCCAGTGTTAACTGGTATTTAAACTCTAGCTTCTTTGTGGGAGGTATTAACATTTTGTAAGGGATGTTTTTGAAACTAGAAAAGACTTAAGGACCATATTAAAATGATGGAAAGACAAGCAGCTAGGTTGATGTTTTGGGACTTTGAACTTGTTAATTCTACTTATTTTTAATAACTGTCTACATCTGAAATATGACCGGAAGTGTTCGTGAATAGAGAACCTATAGCACTCTTCCTGAAAACCATCCATCGCTTTCTTGCTGCCTTTAGACTGTTCCCTCAAGTTATACCCAACTGTGTCTCTGTTCACAAACTTAGTCACTTTTGCCACAACAAATAAGAGAGAGAGAAGATTGTAGGTCCCCTCAGTCTTCCTGGTTTCTGAAATTGCAGAGAAGTAATTAATCACAATGAAATAAAGCCTCCAAAAAGTTAAATCATCAGAACCAAAACTTATTTTGGGGCTAGATAATTCATCTAGTAGTCTACCCACACCTTGTCCTGAACTCTTAAGTTTCACTTTTCAGGTTTTATGGCTAGGAGTTTAATGTCATGTTTTCTGTTTTTGTTTGTTTGTTTGAGACAGGGTCTGGCTCTGTCACCCAGGCTGGAGTGCAGTGGCACAATCATGGCTCACTGCAACCTCCATCTCCTGGGCTCAAGCCATCTTCCCACCCTCAGCCTCCAGAGTAGCTGGGACTACAAGCATGCGCCACTACAACCTGACTATTTTTGAATTTTTTGTAGAGATGGGGTTTCGCCATATTGCCCAAGCTAGCCTCCAATTCCTGGGCTCCAGCGATCCTCTCATCTCGGCCTCCCAAATGTTGGGATTACAGACATGAGCCACTGCACCCAGCTGTCTTCTGTTTTTCTTGACACATATTTTTGCTCCTGCCAGGTTACTCATTGTCTCAAATGCCACTTTCCCAGCCTGTGCTAATGCTCTCTTATTCCTCCGTATTTATCTAAATCCTACCATTTCTCCAAACTCTCCTTAGATTAAGGTCTAACTTCTGGAAATTTTTCTAGGTAACTGATTTTTCCCCTTTGTGAACTTCTAGGAGGAAGCAACATGCCCTTTGCACTGCATTCTTCTCATATAAGATATTGTTGGCTTGTTTAGAAAATAAAGAGCTGGCTGGGCACAGTGGCTCATGCCTGCAATCCCAGCACTTTGGGAGGCCGAGGCAGGCAGATCACGAGGTCAGGAATTTGAAACCAGCCTGCCCAACATGGTGAAACCCCATCTCTACTAAAGATAGAAAAATTAGCCAGGCATGGTGGCACACTCTTATAATCCCAGTTACTCAGGAGGCTGAGGCAGGAGAATCACTTGAACCCAGGAGGTGGAGGTTGCAGCAAGCCGAGATGCACCATTGCACTCCAGCCTGGGTGACAGGGCGAGATTCCATCTCAAAAAAAATAAAAAGAAAGAGCTAAGTGTAGTGGGTCATCACAACTTTGCCTTGATAAGCCTCTGGTCTCCATGATTGTTCAGCTTACTGATTACTTAGCCACAGGATCTGATTCCATTCAGAACAAGCTTGAACCAGGAAACACGGTTCCGGGAGAGATTTGTGAATTCCTGCTGACTTGGAACCCAGCCAGGAGGAGCCTCCTTCAATAAATAACAAATGAAATGGTTTCCTGCCTGGGAACTGTGTATTTAGGATTGATTAGCTGACATAACAACCAGGTCAATTTAACTTGAGGGAAGAGATTACCTGCCCTTTTCTGCTAGTATAAAGCCCTTTGCTGTGGCTGATTGAGTTTATAAACCACCTTATTTCAATGTTCCTTGTAGCTGCTACTTCACGACATAATTGTCAAGTGAGCTAACTCCATTTGGCACCAAACTAGAGCTTGGAGTTAATGTCACTTAGAAAGCCATTTTTGTATTGGTTATAGTATAAAAGAGAAGCAAAGAGTTCTAACAGATTTGCAGCAGTAAAATTAACATTCCCACTTACAGGGCACTAGGGAAATTATACAGATAACTCCTTTCACTTTGATGCCGAATAAAAACTGACACACCTGTAGAAAGGTAAACTCAGAAGCTTTCAAATGTATAGAACTTAAAATTTCTTCTTGGTGATTTAGCAATAATCATCTCTAGACCCAAGTTTACTTTTCTTGTTAATTAATAATACTTGCCTGCTTTATATTGTTGGAGTTGTTAGTTGACTTAAGTTTAAGGATATTAAAGGAGGCAGGATATAGAGTGGAATATGAAGCTGTAATATATAAACTCCTTTGGAAGATTGTCATATAATATGTTGATGAAAAATGCCAACAGGATACACACTCAGCTTCTCTTTCAAATAAAAAGTTTCAATTTTATGAAAGTCAAAAAGTATTTTTTAAAAGGAGAAATAGGTAAAAGAAAAAGATTATCAAGAAATTTGAGATTATGTTCACAAAAAGTCATGTAGGTTTATGGTTAAGATTTTGAAATTTTTCCTGATGCCTCATTGATCTTAGAAAAGTTATATCCTGCCGGGCGCGGTGGCTCAAGCCTGTAATCCCAGCACTTTGGGAGGCCGAGGTGGGTGGATCACGAGGTCAAGAGATCGAGACCATCCTGGTCAACACGGTGAAACCCCGTCTCTACTAAAAATACAAAAAATTAGCTGGGCATGGTGACGCGTGCCTGTAATCCCAGCTACTCAGGAGGCTGAGGCAGGAGAATTGCCTGAACCCAGGAGGCGGAGGTTGTGGTGAGCCGAGATCACGCCATTGCACTCCAGGCTGGGTAACAAGAGCGAAACTCCTTCCCCTAAAAAAAAAAAAAAAAAAAAAAAAAAAAGAAAAGTTATATCCTTTTACTGCCATTTCTTTTCTTTCTTTTTTTTTTCTTTTAGACAGCTAGGAGCCATTTTACGAACCAAACTATCTCCAAAATATTATCTCCAAAAATATCTTAAAAACGTAGAAATAAAGGAATATGTTAATGTAATATGTATTATCAAAAGTGTACATAGCACCGTAGTTCTAAATCATTCCTCAGTTTTTGAAAGGCTGGTACATTGATAGGTTCTTAATTTTTTTTATTTAAAATTTAACTCTATCTGTGAAAATAAATAATTATAGGTTGAGTATCCCTTATCCGAAATGCTTAGGACTAGAAATGTTTTAGGTTTTTGATTTTTTTTTTTCCAGATTTTGTAATGTCTGCAGAAACTAGTTGAGCATCCCTAATCTAAAAATTCAAAATCTAAACTGCTCCAGTGAGCATTTTCTTTTAATGTCATGTCAGTGCTCAGAAAACTACAGATTTTGAAGCATTTTGGATTTTTGGGTTAGGAATGCTCAACCTGTAATAACATATGATGAATATTTTGTTGAACATGTTATGTTATTGGATTTTTTTAATCTTGATTTCTTTTCTACAAAGTAGATATTTTTTAATTGTTTTACTGAAAATAAATATATGTCTTAGGTTAAGCAGTCTGCTTAACATGACATAAGTTGCAGACCCAATATTTGAACCTGTGTGTTCAAACTCACTAACCTATGATTTTCATCTCATACCTAATTGATGGCTCACCTCTCCCACTAAAGCTTGACAACACTAGAGACTGTTGGCACATGTCACATTACAGACAGTCCTCGACTTATGATGGTTCAACTTAACAATTTTTTGACTTTATGGTGGTAGAAAGTGATACACATTCAGTGGAAAACATACTTTATGTACACATACAACCATTTTGTTTTTTACTTTTCAGTATAGTGTTTAATAAATTACATCAAGATATTCAGCATTTCATTATAAAATAGATTTTAAGTTAGATGACTTTGCCCAACTGCAGGCTAATGTTGTAAATGTTCTGAGCATGTTTAAGGTAGGCTAAGCTAGGCTTTGATGTTCAATAGGTTAGGTATATTAAATGCATTAGCAACTCATGACATTTTCAGTTTCTATGCGCCTGTAATCCCAGCCTTTGGGAGGCTGTATTTGTCTGTTCTCACACTGCTAATAAAGACATACTTGAGACTGGGTAATTTATAAAGAAAAGAGGTTTAATTGACTTACAGTTCCACATAGCTGGGAAGGCCTCACAATCATGGCTGAAGGCAAAGGAGGAGCAAAGCCCCGTCTTACATGGCAGCAGCCAAGAGAGCTTTGCAGGGGAACTCCATTTATAAAACCATCATATTTTGTGAGACTTACTACCAGAAGAACAGTATGCGGGAAACCAACCCCATGATTCAGTTATCTTCACCTGACCCCACCTTTGACATGTGGGGATTATTACAATTGAATGTGAGATTTGGGTGGGGGCACAGCCAAACCATATCAGAGGCCAAGGCAGGAGGATTACTTGAGTCCAGGAGTTTAAGACCAGCCTAGGCAACATAATGAGATCCCACCTCTACATAAAATAACAAAATTAGCTGGGTACAATGACGTGTGCCCATAGTCCAGCTACTCAAGAGGATCGTTTGAGCCCAGGAAGTCGAGGCTGCAGTGGGCCATGATTGTGCCACTGTACTCCCACCTTGGGTGACAGAGCAAGACCCTGTCTCTAAAAATATATATATATTTTTTCAATTTGCTGTGGGTTTATTGGGACATAGCCCCATTGTAAGCCAAGGAACATCTGTATTATTTCCTCTTCAGCTTAAAGGCTATGTAACAGAGAAACCCCAATGTAGGATAATTTAGGTTCTAAGGAACTTAGTCATTATGAAACAGGTTAGAATGGGAAGGATCAGGATTTAGACTGAACCTATGAAAGTGTTTTTTAAGTTCAATAAAGTAAAACTATAAGAACACTCCATCTGAATATCCAATGTGCTTTTGATTTTGTGATTCAGAAAGTCCTAAATCACTATTATTCTTAAGTCACAACTTGCAGTGTCTTCTGACTCTGGTATTCTTCAAGACCAGCCTGAGCAACATAGTGAGACCCTTGTCTCTACAAAATTTTTTAAAAAAATTAACCAGGTGTGGTGGCTTATACCTTTAACCCCAACTACTCAGGAGGCTGAGCAGGAGGATTGCTTAAGCCCAGGAGGTCAGGGATGCAGTGAGCTATGATCATGCCACTGCATTCCAGCCTAGGTGACAAAACAAGACCCTGTCTTAAAAAACAAATTATCCAGGTACAGCGGCTCATGCCTGTAATCCTAGCACTTCGGGAGGCTGATGCGGGTGTATTGCTTGAGGTTAGGAGTTTGAGACTAGGCTGGGCAGCATGGTGAAACCTCTATCTCTACAAAAAATACAAAAATTAGCTGGGTGTGGTAGCTCACACCTGTAGTCCCAGCTACTTAGAGAGCTGAGGCAGTACGATTGCTTGAGCCCAGGAGGCGGTGGTTGACAGTGAGCCTTGATGGTGCCACTGTACTCCAGCCTGTGTGACAGTGAGACCGTGTCTCAAAAAAAAAAAAAAAAAGGATTCTAGCTTTTGAGCAAATAAAATCAAGTACAAACATTTTCTGAAAATATTATTGAATGGTCTAGAGTATTATCCCTTGAAATAATTGAACTGTGGAATTGTCAGAGTTGTGTTTTCCATTTTATTATTATTTTTCCAATGCAACAATCATAAACAAATGATAATTAACAATTTTTTGGTACCAATGAATTATTGAAGGCAAGAGCTAGAATCCGTAACTGCATATTAGATACCTGTATATTAATTAGGGGCTTTTTTCAAATGATAAACATAATATGTGTTAGAAATGTGAATGGTGATACTGCAATAACAACTATTCTGAGCAACTAAATTATGCAAAAGCTTTAGAATAAATTGGCTGGGTGCAATGGCATATGCCTGTAATCCTGGGCAGGCAGATCACTTGAAGCCAGGAGGTTGAGACCAGCCTGGCAACATGATAAAATCCCATCTCTACTAAAAATATAAAAATTAGCTGGGTGTGGCACTGTGTGTCTGTAATCCCAGCTACTCGAGAGGCTGAGGCAGGAGAAACACTTGAACCCAGGAGGAGGCGGAGGTTGCCATGAGCTGAGATCATGTCATTGCACTCCAGAGCGAGACTTCGTCTTTAAAAAAAAAAAAAAAAAAAAAGCTTTAGAATAAGTTGAGCAAATGTGAACATGGTGAGAAGTCCTGAAAAGGAAGGAAGGAAATAAGGAAATATAGAACACTTACACTTAGTTACCAGTCTCTCTCTTTCCTTAGTAGTAGGGAGCAGTCATCCAAATCTATCTTTCATGATTGGAGAAAGGATGTGGAAATTCTCAATACTGAATAAGGCACAGGCTTAATAAGAACTAGTGTTTTCCCAAACAGGGTCCCAGCAATGTTTAGCTGAATTTCATTAGCAATTTTAGAATCCAGTCTACCAGATGCTTGATGCTTATTATGGCATATTTCCATTCATGAAAGCCTGAGAGAAGCTTAGTACCCTGAGGTATTGGAGTGAGCAAGGTAATAAAGAGTCTGAATGAGCCCTTTATCACTCTCTGGGAGGACTCATTGCTTACCGTTCTGGCATCTAAAAACCATTACCTCACACCACAGGTGCTTTTGGACCTCTTGGCCACAGATACATACTGGGACCACTGTTTAGCTCAAAAACAGATAGGAAAACTTTAGCTTAAGTTTTGTGTTAAAAGCTGTGTTTCAATAGATTATTTTTAATTTTAAAAAATGCCTGTGTTGTTATCATTATACGTAACCTATTTTCCACTTTGCACTCTTCCCACCTTCTCCATTTATTTTGTGATGCCAACATTTCACTAATTTTTTATTATGAAAACTTTCAGATATATAGAAAAGTTGAAAGGATAGTACAGTGACAGTGTATTTGCTCTGTGTGTGTATAATATTTTGGTGGAACCATTTGGCAGTTCCAGATGTAGATGACATGTCACCCCTAAATGCTTTAGCATAACTGACCTAAAAATAGGTCATTCTTCTATGCAACCATAATGCCATTATATAATTTCCTTTTCTGATGTGCTTTTAATAAGAAATTTACCATTAAATTTTGACCGTTATTCTTTTTTTTTTTTTTTTTTTTGAGATGGAGTTTTGCTCCTGTTGCTCAGGCTGGGGTGCTGTGGTGCGATCTTGGCTTACTGCAACCTCTGCCTCCCAAGTAGCTGGGGCTGCAGGCACGTGCCACCATGCCCAGCTAATTTTTGTATTTTTATTAGAGATGGGGTTTCACCGTGTTGGCCAGGATGGTCTCGATCTCTTGACCTCATGATCTGCCCGCCTCGGCCTCCCAAAGTGCTGGGATTACAGGCGTGAGCCACCAGGCCCGGCTCATTTTCGTATTTTAAAGATGTGGAAATTTTAATGGAAAATTATAAATGTTGATCAACCTTTTTTCTGAGAATTATATCAGCATCAGTTAACTAGTAGATTCTTTTATTTAACGCTGAGCTGACATCACAGGACCTTTCACTAGATGTTACCCATAGATGGCAACATGACAAACAACAAGCAAAAAGAAACAGAAGTTCTTACCTGCTTTTCATTGTTTTTTAGCATGAAAACATAAGCTAATATATTTTAGTTTTATTTTAATTTTTGTGGGTACATGGTAGATGTATATATTATAAGCTAGTATTTTTTTTTCACTGGAGGGGTTATATGGTTGTCCATGCACTGTCCTATAAATTTCTTGTGATCACCACTGAGTCAATCAAGAAACAAAGTTTATTTAAATAAACACTAGTCATTCTCACAGGGGAAAAAAAATGCTGTCACAATGTACTGGCACAAATTGCCACAAAAAAAATCTGATTGTGTTGATGCAGAGCTTGCTAAAAGTGTCATCTGACATTCTACTTCTCATAATAAAGATTGTAAGCTGCAAAAGGCTTGTTTGCTGTAGTCTTTAATAAATATTTTACAAGCTTTGTCAGAGACAAAGGATTTGTCATTTGATGGACACACTGTCTGCATCTTAAGGTGATTTGGCAACAGAAGAGAGGTAATGTCAAACTGTAGGCCTGGCAGCTCCTGTCTCAGTTGTGCTTTTGTTTTGTCTTTTAGGTATTCCAATGCTGCTAGAGTTCTTGGAGCAAAATATTGCCAAGGTTTGGGAAATGCTTTCTTAGCAAAGTATTGCTACCCACAATAATTGTATCTTCTCTCCAGTTTGATGCTTTTGGATTAATATGCCAACCAAATTTGTTTAGTTACAAGTCTGTTTATTAACATCATACATAACAATTATCAAATCTATGTTCTCTGGCACTTCCCTATAAAAGATTTGCTCCTTGAGGAAATGATCCTGCCTTAGACATTTTTGTACATCTCACACTGTAGTCTCCACATTAACTACTTTGTGCTAACAATACTATGTATTGAGCTAAATTGAATTAGAGCAACAGAGAGAGAGAGAGAGAGAGAGAGAATGTGTGTGTGTGTGTGTGTGTGTGTGTGTGTGTGTGTGTGTGTGTGT
>NW_022436942.1:26787694-26801781 GCF_009761245.1 Sapajus apella | reverse complement strand
TGTGTGTGTGTGTGTGTGTGTGTGTGTGTGTGTGTGTGTGTGTGTGTGTGATTACAACCAGAAACAAGAGTGGAACTTTTATTTGCCCTGTAGTTATATTCCCCTTCAAAAGGAGAAATGAGAATTAACTCTAAATTTGAAGAAAGTTGGAACATTCCATGTTTGTGCAGGTATTAAAATTCTAGATTTTTTTTTTCTTTTTGCCACCACATAGCAAAAGCAGTATGGTAAGGAAAATTCTTTGCATCCGGAGGTTGAATACTAGAGAGTAACCTACTGTCTCCTTATACATTGAAGGCCGTGGGCTCTTTTATAACAACATGGAAAAGCTTTTTGTGCCTGTAAATCATTTACATTTGCAGTGGAAAAAAATTCTAATTGCTTATTTAATGTTCTTTTTCTGTAAAAAGTCTACCAGAAATCCATAATTCCATCCTTCCTAGTTACTATTAAATGTTTCTCAGAAACTAGCACACTATATGTCTGTCTATCTTTTGACTATTCTGCAGTCTAAGTACTAAAATGTAAGTGGACTTGGTGCAACCATGGTCAGCTGTTAAAGATATACAAATCCTAATCATGGATAAGTTTACTGTGCCCTAGTGGGATATTGCTTGGTAAAAATAGGTGCAAAGCCATCAAATTTTGTAGACCAAAATATAAATATAGAAAGTATGTGAGTGCATATATGGTTAAGTAAGTAATTTTTCACAAGAACTTTTGCTTTAGCACAGCTTACTAAAAAATGTTTTGTAGCTTGCTACTGCCATCTGCTGGTTCTCAACTCTTAGACATCTAGCAATTGATGTACTGCAATGTGCCAATATTGCAATATAAAAGGGAATTGGGTCTGTTTATTTTATTTATGGGAAGTTTTAAAAATATTCTTTGTTGAGAGTAAGACCGGAATTTTTATGTGGCCCATACTGTATTATTTTTTTAGTATGCCTTTAGCAAACAAACTCACCCGTCTTTCTCTACTATTAATAATGTGCTAATTTTGTATTTGAGTTTCTGATCAAACCTTTTATTCCTTTGTCATCTTTTCTTAGTTTAATGGATCGAGAAGTGGCATTGCTTGCTGAAATGGACAAAGTGAAAACTGAAGCAAGTAAGATGATTGATCTTTAATTAAAGTTACTACCTTCATAAGTAGTAGGTACCTGCTTCCCAACCCTCCTAACAAAAGTTCAATATAAATGCCATAATAAGAGTTTATATATTTAAATAACCTTAAGCAGTCATACTGTACTGGCGTATGAATTCTTTGAGGTGAAATAATGTTAAAGAGTCTGATTTAAAAATATTTCCAAATCTTAATATTTTGAATGCAGAGTTCAATGTATAAGAAACTGCATCATGGTGGCCAGGCACGGTGGCTCATGCCTATAATCCCAGCACTTTGGGAGGCCGAGGTGGGCGGATCACATGAGGTCGAGAGTTCAAGACCAGCCTGACCAACATGGAGAAACCCCATCTCTACTAAAAATTCAAAATTAGCTGAGCGTGGTGGCGCATGCCTGTAATTCCAGCTCCTTGGGAGGCTGAGGGAGGAGAATCGCTTGAACCCAGGAGGCAGAGGTTGCGCTGAGCTGAGATTATGCCATTGCACTCCAGCCTCAGCAACAAGAACAAAACTCCCTCTCAAAAAAAAGAAAAAAAAAGAGATTGCATCATGGTATCTGCCACCAAGGTTTTATTTTATTTTGTTTCTTCCTCCAGTGTTTAATCAATTCTATTGGGACTGGGATTTTTCCCACTCGGAAAAGAACCTTTAGCACAATCAGAGAAGATTTCATTAGGTTGCCTACAATAGAATGTATATACTCCTGTCATTACCTATCTCAGAGCTTTCTTGGTTTTCTCAGTTTGTAGAACAGTCTTCACTCAGTGTCTGTTAGTGATGGATAAGGGAAAAGTTAGTGAATTGAAGATTCAAGATACCATAACTAGGGTTTCTTGAAAGCTTACTAAAATAGATTCTGGAGGAATGGAATCTAATTTCGATGATTGGTGAGGTTTTTTACAGAAAAAAAATGTATCTTTTTTTTTTTATCATTTCTGTTAAGTGTTAGGTTAAACATACACAGATACATGAAGACAAGGGAGTGCCAACTGCAACATGTACAATGACATTGATTTGGGGCATTTCAGTGGCAGGTTTTACCTTCCTGCATTGAATGCCAGATTTATTATTAGGAAGGTTGTTTATTTTAACCCACCCTCAAACTGGTAAGAATGGAAATACTGGGCTAGGTCAAGATCATGACACGGTTAAATCAGTTGTGTGTGTGGTTATGGACCAGAGGAGGCAGTTTTAAAGCACTGAAATGACTTCAGTTTTGGTCCATTTTAACTTGAAAATTTGAGAATGTTGCAGAGATGCCTTCCACTGTTTTTCAGAGGTAAGATTTCGTTTACATTGAGCAATATGCCTTGAGTTTATAAATTTGACGTTTCAGTCCTTTCTTATATCTGTATACTCTTTTTGAAGATGGAAATTCAGATAAACTAAAACCATTAAGAAGACATATTTCTTACTTTTGAGAAGAAGGTGGTTTTAGATCAGGCATGATGGCTCATGCATATAATCCCAGCACTTTGGGTGGATCACCTGAGCCTAGGAGTTTGAGACCAGCCTAGGCAACATAGTGAGACCTCATCTCTACAAAAAGCAAAAAGTTATCCAGGTGTGGTGGCATGTGCTTGTAGTCCCAGTTACTTGAGAGGCTAAGGTGGGAGGAACACTTGAGCCCAGGAGGTCGAGGCTGCAGTGAGCTGTGATTGCACCATTGCACTCCAGCCTGGGCAATAGAGCAAGACCCCATCTTGAAATTAAAAAAAAAAAGTGCTTTGAAAAATTTTAATATATCTTTTATATTAATAGAAAATTTAAATAGGCTAATGTGGCAAACTCCCGTCACTCAGCTTCAATCAGTTATCAATTTGTGGCCAATCTGATTTTATCAAATTCAGCACTCAGAGCTTTACTTAACTTCATCAGTTTTATATCTTTAGCTCTTTTCTCCCTGAAAATCCTGGTTCTCAATGACACCATATAATTACTTCAGTGCTATCAAGAGGTGCTTCTTTTTATTTTTTACATATTATATTTTATGAAGTAATTGATAGGTTTATAGTATTTCAGTCTTTTCCAATGTTGTATAATTAAGTCCTCTAGTTATTTGTTATGTGTAGAAATCTTTATTCACCTCATTTTCGCCATTTTGAGAGCTATGTAATTTTTTCTTAGAATCACCGAATGCTAGAGCTGAGAGACTGAAGCTGATACAAATGGCAAATAGTTTTTATCTTGGGAGCTAAACCAATAGATCATTTGTAACTGTTGGGCTTTGGTGTTAATAAAATTTTGTAGGCATGCTCCTGACTCCTGAGAAGTGGGCCCTGGCTGATTAGCGTGACTTGGGTCTGGGCAGCCCATGTGTGCATCTCTGTGGCAGTTGGGCCAAGTAAATTTGCTGTAATATCTGGTGTAACTCTTTAAAACTTCCGTTTTTTCTGACATGAATTTGGCTAATTCCTCAGCATGTTACAGGATTCTATGTATATCAGTTAGGGATTGAGTTTGACTACATGGAGCAGAGTGGCCTAAGTAAATGTGTGTTCTTTTCTCTCAGGAAATGGAAAGTACAGAGGTAAGCAACCCAGGGCTGGCTGGACATTTCCAAGATGACATTAGGGACCCAGGTTCTTCTGTCCTTCTGCCCAGCCATTCTTAGAGTGTGCTTACGGTCAAAAGATAACTCCTTAGGGTCCAGTCGAGATGGGATAAAATGTTACATGCTAAGACTTCTTTAAAGCACTTCCCTGTAAACCCTGCTCTTTTTGAGTTCTGCTTATATCTCAGTGGCAAAACCATATCACATGACCATTTCGGCTGTGGCAAAGCCAGAAAATAATAGATTTTTTTAATGTAATTATGTTGGTGCCCAACAACATTGGATTTCTGATAGCCCTGAATGTTCCTGAATATAGCTATGTTCAGTCAACTAACGGTCTTTGCTATAGTCCTTCCCTACCCAGTATCTCTCATTTTTCTAAAATGAGAATATGTTCACTACCTCCTCAATGGCAATACCTCCAAAGTCTCATCTAGTTAGTTAATATTCAGCTAACAGGCTGAGTCTTCACAGTAATTTCAGATCTTCCAAGGATGGAGTCTCATAAACTAGAAGAAAGTCTAAATGCCCCCTCATCCAATATTACATTGTTGGAGAAAGAAGAGGATATTTATAGTAAAAATTCCCACTGGAAAAGCAATGATCAAATCATGTTGGACAGGAAAGAATAGCAGAGTCCCTTCTCTGGTAATAAAGAACATTCTCTGGGTGGTTTATCTGCTTTCTGGGAGGATTTCTTTGGTCCAGTTTCCACTGTAGCCATTGTCTCTCTGGGAGATTTTTATTGTCTGTTCCCTGCCATGACCATATCCAAGATGTATATTAGGGAGCATGCCAGAGAAGGTGGTTCTTAAAAGGGTGCAACAATCTAAATACCCATCACTAGGGAACTCAGTAGATAATTGTGGTATGGCCACATACTGGTTGGCTGTTAAACAGAATGAAGGTGATCCAAATGTATTAATAGGGAATAAACTTAAAGATATATTAAGTAAAAATAGCTAAGGTAAAGGAAGACCATGTGTATGATATGCTTAACATTTGTGAGAAGGGAAAAAGGAGAGATATATATGTATACTTGTTGTATATACATAGATAATATTTGGAAGTGTACATAAGAAATGGTGAACAGTGGTTTCCTCTGGAGAGAAGACCACAAAATCAGAAATAAGAGAGATGCTCTTTTCAGTTTATACCCAATTATTCTAGATGAAATTTTTTATTATCTGTGTATATTTCCTTTTAAATTTATATGCATCTTGATTAAATTTTTTTTGACCAGGAAGAGAAATGACAAATGATTTATGAGTGTTTGTGATTTATAAAAAATGTTTACCACTTAACTGCCTTCAGAGAACCAATGGAAGGTGGAGACCAGACTTTTAATATTTTCATTTTCTGGATGGATAGGCAACTAAACCTTTGGCTAACCAAATACCTACTGCAAGCCTTATATTTCTAGTTCTTTATCCTATTTAGCAGCAACATAAGGTTCACACTCACTTTTCCTCTACAGTGGAAATTTTGCTCAGCCGACAAAAGAAGGCTGAACTTCTAAAGAAGATGACTCATGTGGCTGTTCAAATGTCAGAGCAGCAATTGGTTGAGCTCAGAGCTGATATCAAGGTAAAACTTCTTTCTGCTTTCTGCCTTTCTTCTTACCCTCAGGGGCTAAAGTAGGAAATTTTCATAATTCATGGCCATATCTAATATATTGAACTCATGATCTTCCTTTCCCAAACCTCGTCCCCTTCCAGGTCCCTTTCTCTATAAGTGGTATTGTCATCTATGTGGTTGTCCCAGCTGGAAACCTCAGGAAATTTCTCCATTTTCCCACCTTAAATCTATCAGCAGACCCTGTCCATTTGACTAAATCTCAGATCTGACCATTTCTTTTCATCTCCACCACCACCATTATGATTAGGTTACCTCCATCTCTTGCCTGGACTTCTGTAAGAGCCTCTTAACTGATTCTGTTCATCCATTCTGTGTCTGCCCCACCCTTCATGTATGTTCCCCACACTACATCAGTCTGCTTCAAACTTTCTGTTGCTTTTAGGATACATACTATAATCTTTAATCCGGTCTGAAGGGCTGTGCAGTCTTGCTCTGCCATTACCCTCAGTTCACACCATGTCCCCTGGTCCTCCGCCCTCAAGCAGAGGCTGGAGGCCTCTCCACAGACACACATGTTCCTTCCCGCAAGAGGGATGCTGCACATGCTTTTCCATCTGTACAGTTGCTCGTCTCCCTGCCTCCAAGCACAGATACCACTCTTGTATTTATTTATTTATTTTTTTTTTTGAGACAAAGTCTTGCTCTGTCACCTAGGCTGGAGTGCAGTGGCATGATCTGAGCTCACTGCAACCTCTGCCTGCTGGATTCAAGCAATTCTCCTGCTTCAGCATCCTGAGTAGCTGGGATTACAGGCACCTGCCACCACACTCAACTAATTTTTATATTTTTAGTAGAGATGGAGTTTTGCGATGTTGGCCAGGTTGGTCTCAAACTCCTGACTTCAGGTGATCCACCCACCTAGGCCTCCCAAAGTGCTGGGATTACAGGTGTGAGCCACCACTCCTGGCCCAGTTACCTCTCTTGACCTCCTCATCCTTCCTGACTTCCCCATCATAACTCCCCATTGTGTGCTTTCAGAGCACAGTTATGATTTTATATGCATTTGGTTGATTAGTCTTCCCCACTAGACAGTGAACGTCACAGTGGCAGGCAGGAGCTCCTGTCTTTCTAAGTGCCTAGCATGGCACCTTGGCATGTAATTGGTCTTCTATAAGCAGTTAGTTGACCAATTCTGATTTTAAGAAAAAATTTATCTTTGAGATGTTTGTTGTAATCTATTTATAGAAATTACTTGGGCTCAATTTGTTTATACCTTTTAAATTCTTTTTTTTTTTTTTTGAAACAGAGTCTCACTCTGTCACCCAGGCTGAAGTGCAGTGGTGCCACTGCTGCTAACTGCAACCTCTGCCTCCCGGGTTCAAGCAATTCTCGTGCCTCAGCCTCCCAAGTAGCTAGAATTACAGGCATGCACTACCATGCCCTGCTAATTTGTGTATTCTTGGTAGAGACAGGGTTTTACCATGTTGGCCAGGCTGGTCTCGAACTCGTGACCTGTGCAGAGCAAGGCTGTGCAGTCTTGCTCTACCATTACCCTCAGTTCACACCATGCCCCCAGTCGTCCGCCTTCAAGCAGAGGCTGGAGGCCTCGCCACTCCACAGACACACCTGTTCCTTCCTTTCAGAGGGCAGGAAGTGATGTACTCGCCTTGGCCTCCCAAAGTGCTGGGATTACAGGCGTGAGCCACTGCGCCTGGCCAGTGTTTCTGAGACTAAGCATGTGAACCTGAGGGAAATTGGGATATTCATGGATAGTTTCAGTCATCGGCATTCTAAATAATTGTTTACAAACTGCGAGCTGTAACAAAGGGAGTTGGCCTTCTCCACACCTGTGCTCTTTACCTCTTCTCTCTCTGAACGCATAAGATTTATTGTCACTCTGAGAGAACACTTGCTGCAGAGGCTGTACAACAGTCTCTATAAAATAAAAACAGAGGTGGAAGATCATCCAGGACCTTACAGGAATCCTTGCTATCGCCTGACCCAGTGTTAAAACCTGTGAAGTGTTGTTGTTCTCTTACTGCCTCCCCTTCAACTCTTTTGGGGTGAACTAGCCAAACAATGCAAATTTTCAGTTACCGTTTTCTGTTTAACTAAAACTATATGATTAAATTATATAGAAAGGCCTCTTCACATTGATGCCAGTCAGTCTCATTCAACTCTCGGGGAGAAGCCGGAAACCCCTTTGGAATTAGATGAGAATTCTGGCTCTCACAGGCTTCATCTGTTCCTCTTCCCACGTGGCTGAAAAGCTGCTAGAAATATTTCTGCAGGCTGACTAAGGATCTGTTTCTCTCCGCTTTTTCAGTGTACTGAAGTGGGTGCTGTGCAATTTAAATGTCTTATTTCCAGATCATTTTATTTCCGTCATTCCTATTATGTCTTTGACTCAACAAACCCTAGAATTTGTTTCAGAATTAATCTCAGACTGATATTACATGTCTGCAAGTTTTGTTACAAGAGGTTCATGTGCTTTCCTAAGCCACAACATACTCTGAAGCTTTAGGAATTCAAGGCTGAAAGGTCATTTTTCTCTCTTCTTTCCCTTTCAGTGCTTCTGGATGCTTCCCAAGAACTCTGATGCAGTGGTCTTAGGCCACCCCCAGTTAAGAGGAGTATCCGGGGGGGCGGGGTTCAGTTCTTCCAAATTATATCTAGGCCTTTCACTTTTCTATCTCCTTTTCATCTGGAAAAAAAAATGATTTCAATCTGCATTGCTTATTGTAGACTGGATTCCAGTCTACATTGTTTATTGAAATAGACCCCCAGAAACACTTTATTCCTGACATGTTTCTAGTCCCATGATTTTTGTAGCTTGGTTAGTTTTTGACTCAAGGAGTTGGTTACTTCTCAGCTCAATCTGCTTAAAAGGATTAAATTACTTGCAGCATAAACTTCTCATTGGCAAAGTTGACTTTTCACATGAATGATTTTCCATCTCAAGAAATTGTTCCTATTTCAAGGACTAAGAAATCCTACTTTATTATAAAGAGATGAAGCGGGTTTCCTAAGGAAGTTCCTATTAACACCAAACCATCTATCTAAATGGTATCATTGTAGTACCTTGTAAACATTTTGCTGTCTCTGTTTCTATATAAAATGGAAAGATGTGGAGAATAGCCAACAGTAGAAAGATGGCCCTCAGGCCAGACACGGTGGCTCACTAATCCCAGCACTTTGGGAGGCCAAGGCAGGCAGATCATGAGGTAGAGAGATCGAGACCATCCTTGCTGACATGGTGAAACCCCATCTCTGCTAAAAATACAAAAAATTAGCTGGGCATGGTGGTACATGTCTATAGTTCCAGCTACTTGGAAGGCTGGGGCAGTAGAATTGCTTGAACCCAGGAGGTGGAGGTTGCAGTGAGCAGCAATGGCACCACTTCACTCCTGGTGACAGAGCAAGACTCAGTTTCAAAAAAAGAAAGAAAGAAAGATGGCCCTTTACTATAAATTCTTCCTCCTTTTTTCTTCCTCCACAGTTTCTCTTGATTTTACCTAATGGGCTTTGGCCATCATGTAGCATTTCATAAACTTACAAACTTACCTTTGGGCTCTTGAGAAAATGAATGAATTTATTGGATCACCAAGCATTGGTCATGTGATGGTCATTTAATAAACTTTGAAGCAGTAAAAAGAAGATAGTTGAAAATGATTGTTCTATCTGTATAGTAAGTTGTAGATTCCCTGGATGATGTTTGTCTAACCTGGAGGCCATTCTTTGCCCTTTTCCAGCACTTTGTTAGTGAACGTAAATATGACGAGGATCTGGGACGAGTAGCCCGGTTCACCTGTGATGTAGAGACCCTAAAGAAGAGCATTGATTCATTTGGACAAGGTGAGATGGTGAGAGGTTCTGGGCACTACAGTTGGTGATTATTAATTAAAGGTTGACATGTTAATTGTCTTTACCACTGATTCTTCATTAGTACCTCTTATTTGCTTGTTTTTGTGAAAAGTAATTCTGGGATGCTTATGAAATTCATGGATGCAGATACTTTGAACTCTGAGAACAAGTATTTGCCAGCTCCCTAAGTGTAAAAGACTGTTTTTTCATGCCGAATTGAGAGGTGCATGATATGTGGTGTAAAGAGCATGGGGCCCTACAGTCAGACCAAGTTTGAATCCCTGCCTCTGTAGTAACTTCTTGGAACCTCATTTACTCCTCTCCAAAGTGGAGATAACAGGCCAGGCACTGTGGCTCACACCTGTAATCCCAACAACTGGGAAGGCTGAGGCCAGAGGATCACTTGAGCCCAGGAGTTCGAGACCAGCCTGGGCAACAGCAAGGTTCCATCTCTTCAAAAAATTAAAAAAGAAAAAATTAGCCAGGTGTGGTGGCACGTGCTTGTAGTCCTAGCTACTCAGGAGGTGGGATGGGGTGGGGTAGGGTGGGTGTGGTAGGGGGAAGATAGCTTGAGCCAGGAGTTTCAGGTTACAGTCAGCTATGATTGCCAGTGTACTCCAGCCTCGGCAACAGAGCAAGACTGTGTCTCTAAAAAATAAATAAGCCAGGCACGCTGGCTCATGCCTGTAATCCTAGCACTTTGGAAGGCTGAGGCAAGCGGGTCATGAGGTCAGGGATTTGAGACCAGCCTGACCAACATGGTAAAACGCAGTCTCTACTGAAAATACAAAAATTAGCGCGTGGTGCTGTGCGTCTGTAATCACAGCTACTCAGGAGGCTGAGACAGGAGAGTCACTTGAACCCAGAGGCGGAAGATGCGGTGAGCCGAGAGCGTGCCATTGCACTCCAGCCTGGGCGACAGAGCAAGACTCTCTCTCAGATAGTCAGATAGATAGATAGATAGATAGATAGATAGATAGATAGATAGATAGATAGATAGATAGATAGAAGAAAATAATACTTGTCTTGCTTGGCACATAATAGATCCTTAAATAATCACACTAAAACTAAGGGGAGTGCCTGTGAGGTGAGTTACTAGTGACTTGTTTGTCAAACCCTGAACTCGGCTTCTCTGTTCTGTCTAGTATAAAAGTGAAATATTTAACCTATGGGAACAATTATGAACTTATCATTAGTCCAGGCTTAAAGCCAAGAAAAAAATCTAGAAGAGCAGTTTTAAACCATTGAATTCTAACACTATTTGAACTGAAAATATTAATATTTTTTCAGTTAGATAAGTACTTTGAATTTGGGATTAAATACATGTTTGTTGTAAAGACTAGTTCTATTCATATTTAACTGATCTTGATTATTTATACCTTGTATCATTCAAAATTCTTTAAAAAGGATTTAGTAAAGATTTGATTTGTGTTCCTTTTTTTCTTTGTAAAGGCTGTACTTTAGAACGTTTCTTGCATAGGAAACTGAACATATGGCCTATACTATTGTTCCCAGGCTTAGTCAGCTGCTAGAACCATAGCCAGGAGGTTAGGCAGTACCAAATCCAATCCCAAGAAGCCGTTAGCTGGTGGGGGATGGTTAACTTTGATCTTAAACTGTTCTCTTGTCTAAGCATTCCTTTACAGAGCAGTGGGGCTTTGGATGGAGGAAGAGGGCAGAAGGGAGATTTTTCTTCCTGTTACCAATTTTTAGGTTTTTCTTTACTTGAATAGACAGCTCTTTGTCTTAAATTGCTCGTTGTGAAATTAAGAAAGCAGAAACCTTATGCATTGTACTGTTTCATCATATGATCATATATTCCTCATATTTCTGTCTCAGTGTCTCATCCAAAGAACAGCTATTCAACCAGATCCCGATGTAGCTCAGTTACATCTGTGTCCTTGAGTAGCCCAAGTGATGCCTCTGCTGCTTCCTCTTCCACCTGTGCCTCTATTCCCAGCCTTACAAATGCTAACAAGAAAATATTTGCACCAGGAGAGACTCCTGCAGCCATAGCAAACTCCAGCGGCCGGCCCTACCAGCCACATCGGGAGGTAACCTAGCTTCTACACTGAGCGTGTTAGGAAGAAAACCCTCCAGATTGTCAAAGCTTAAATGCTGATAGCTCAGTATGTTACCTTCCTCTATTCCCATTCCATGCCTGTTTTGAATCCCTCCAGCCCAAGTTAGTTCCTGAGAAAGCATTAGATACGTGTGTTCCAAACTGTCAGCCAGTTTAGATTTCCTGTTGCCAAGAACTGCTGACTTTCTTGTGTTGGCTGTGATCCCTGCTGTTGTAGATAGTATTGCCTGGTAATTAGTCACACCGGGAGCCGTGCACCCATCTCAAGGTAGACAGGCACCACAAGTCGCAGTTTCACCAGTGTGCATCTGAAAGCAGCAACTCCGTAGAAGCACAATGTGGAATTTACAGGGAAAGAAAGAGTGACCTGGTAGGGATTGGGGGAAAACACTAGTAAGCTGAAGAGTAATCCATAGGTTCTTCTCCTGTTTGAAGAATAAACACAAGAGCAATCCAAGGCAGTACTGTCAGTAATTCTTCAGAACTCATATGACTTTGGAATTGGAGGACAAAAATAAAATCCCACACCATAAGCTTTCCGGATTGTAATGTGAAAGATGTACTGAATGCCACAGCAGCATGGTTTAATCTGTAGTTCATGACATACAGCAAAGCAGACCATAGTGATGTTTACTTTATTATCCCAAATGTTTATTATCTTTACCAAATGCCTTTTATCTGCAGAGTTAATATACTTGTCCAATTGAGGGCTTGTAACAACCCAGAAAATATTCTTTCTTCCTTATCTTTCTTCTTGTGTCCAGCTAAAGAAAAGTAGATTCTCCAGTGAAGAGCCTGGGCGTGAATAGCAAGGAAAGATGGATTAGTTCTGAAGTAGTGGCTAGCTTGGATTGGCTGACAGAATTCTTTGAGTCTTGAGAGATAACTGAGTCCCAAGCATGTAATGCCACAATTCTGCTTTCAGAATACTCCTATAAAGTGAACAAATGGGGTACCATAATGCTAGAGTACCTTGAACATTGTATTCTTTTATCTTTAGGTATTGCCAGGGAACAGACAAGGAGGACAAGGTTACAGGCCACAGGGCCAAAAGTCCAGTGACCCTGTGAACCAAGGGCGAGGAGGACAAGGTTACAGGCCACAAGGCTTAAAGTCCAGTGACCCCGTGAACCAAGGGCGGCATGACAGTGTGGGTCGTTGCAGAAACAGCTCGTGGTATTCATCTGGTTCCAGGTATCAGAATGCTCCATCTCAGGCACCAGGAAACACCAGTGAAAGAGGCCAGACTCACCCTGCAGGGACCAATGAAACTGGAATCAGCATGGAGCCTAGCCCACCCACGCCTTCATTCAAAAAGGGACTCCCCCAGCGCAAACCCAGGACCTCTCAGACTGAAGCCATGAACTCTTAAGAGGGAAATTCTAGTTGGCCTCTATCCTCTATCACACACAATTCAAATTGATAACTGGACTTTAGGAAACTTATAGTTAGATTTAATAACAAAAAGAAGTTTATGCATATCACTTTTTGTGCCATTCTAAATATTTTTGGTTTCTTGTCTCCTTATTTCTTCTTTACCATTTTTGGAGGGGAAGCTATTCATTTTTCCTTGATCTTTCCCAGTGATATGGATTGAATCTGGTTGGTCATTTCCAGAAGGAATCAGAGGCAGCTGTTGTCAGGTTTCGGCCTTCCAGTTGACCCCCCCTGTCAATAGGAGGAGGTGAATCAGAGCTAGTCACCCTTCCAATCTAAGCAGAAGCCACAGGCACCTGCCAGGTTCCATTCAAACAACTATTTGACCAGGAGAGGCAATGAGGGGATTGTATACTGCACTGGATTTGCCAGAGAAGGGAAAATTTAATTAGTGAAAAGGAAAGAACACTAGGAAACATCTGAAAACCTGCCTCTATTCAAGAAAGTGCCTGAGATTTGACACTCAAATCAGTGGTCAGTCTTCTGCTTGGCATTAGAGCATAACCTGCAGTTTCTTCAAAATGCCCAATTCTTTGCTTCCTATTACCTTAGATTGCAAACCAGTCTAGGCAAGTCTATGGGAAAGTAGCATTTAATTAAAGTTTTTTTTTTTTTTAAAGCATTTTTCTGTTTTAATGTTTGGAGACTTTTTTTTGTTCTCTCCCTTTCCTGAATCCTGTTCTGATCCTGAACCAAATTTATAGCAATATAATTAGTGTTAATTGAAAGCATTACTCATCAAAAATTGCTGCAATCAATCTTTATAGTTGAATAAATAAAAACAACTGCATAAATATTCCCACATTTGTTTCATAGCAGCAAGTGGTTTCATTTCATTATGTTTTTCTTTGGGCCTCATGGGGGTAGAAGTCACTCAGACAGCTTGTTCCAGGATTAAATGAGGGTATCTGATTCCCAAGTCATTTGTCCACCACCACTGCTTAGCTTCAGGACCAAATTAAAATGTAAAAGCCGGGATGAGCAAATGCAGTTGTTCCTAGTGAGAAAAGATTGTAGGATAGGGAATGGTGACTTTCCAAAGGAGAACTTACCACTTTAGGAAAACCACAGCTCTCCAGGCTTCTCCAGGCAACCAAAGGTTATAATGGCACTGCTGTCTCCAGCTCACTGTCTCTTGACTGAGCAGTGAATGTAACTGTATAATTGAGCTCCTACATGTAGCAGGTGGCATGAGTGCCAAACCCTTCTACCCCAAACTCACCCCCAGCATCTATGATTTAATAACAGCAGAGCTTTTGTTTCTCAGCATGTGTTCTCCCAAGTCTGAAGCCTAGACTGTAAGTGGCAGCAGTGCAGAACGCAGCTGCCTCAGGGCTTCCCTTGCCTCCTTGGCTGAAGCTGAGCTGCCAGGGTTCAGGTTGGTTGAACACATTCAGAGAGAGAGAGAGAGAGAGAGAGAGAGAGAGAGAGAGAGAGAGAGAGAG